>NC_089787.1:45324103-45661603 GCF_040412425.1 Macrobrachium rosenbergii
ATATATATATATATATATATATATATATATATAAATATAAATAATGAATGGCAGAAGACATACAGATGTTCCAGAGGATGAGGATTATAAAGGCAGATACACCTGGAGTCCAACACAGTTGAAGAATTAGTGGACCTACCAAAACAAAGGTAAATCTTTCAGAGGTTTCACAAGAGATTATGCCAACTGGCTCGGAAGCAGGGAGGAATCAATTAAAGGCTTATACAGGGGAAGAGACTACCACCAAAAATGACCTTGGGATGAATAAGCTGATTACATATGCTTACTTTATTCTTTTGGTAAACAATAACAATTTTGGCAAAATGAACATTTGAAAAAACTTAAACATATGAATATATAGAAAATATATGTAAGGTAACTAATTAGAAATTAAGTCAGTGATTTTATCTTTAACATCATTTTTGAACATTTTACTAATACGTACAGGGGTCCATATAATATATGCCATGGCTAAGGTCAAAATTGCAACTGGAAGTAAGCTGTATAATAGCAGATTCTAAAAGATTTCATGAAGAGAAATCTTTTGATCTGGCAATCACTGAACTGCCAGTCCAATTTATCCTGTGAGAGTTTTCACTAAATTGAATGAATATTGCACTGGATGTTTGCCCAGTTTTGACAGAATACTTATGCTGTTTAATTCTCACTTCCAAATCTTTACTTGATTGACCTATATAAAAAGAAGAGCAGTCCAAGCATGGAATTTTATATATTATGTTGTTGCTTTCTTTAGGGCTATTTTTTATTAACATTCTGGTAAGTGTGTTATTATAGGGAAAAACCAGGTTAACATTAAAAGATTTTAACAATGATTTTATGGTTTCAAAACCACTTAAATAATGCAGGCTAAGAATGTTCTTAGGAGTTTCTTTCGCCATGTTACTTTCACTATAAAACTTTTGTGGGCTTTATTATAGCAGATATCTAGTATATGTGAAGGGTAACATAAACCTGTCCCTATTTTTCTTATGTATTCAGTTTCTTGATCCAAATATTGGGGATTGACAATACGCAATGCTCGTAAAAACATAGAAGAAAAAGTGGATATTTTGATATTAAGGTGGTGGACTGAATAGAAATGGACAGAAGTTAAGTTGTGGGTGAGTTGGTTTCCTGTAAATACTGAATTTGCATTGAAATGGTTCTCTGTGTATTAAAACATCTAAGAAAGGGAGGCAATTGTCTTTTTCTAATTTTAAACTAAATTTAATGGATGGTACCTGATTATTCAAATTAGAGAGTAAATAATATACTGTACATCAATACCAGCAGGCAAAACAGCTAAAATGTCGTCAGCTATCTATACCACTTAAAAGGAGTATAAATGATATTAAACATTGTTTTTCAAAAAATTACATATACAAGTTTGAGATGAGTGGGGATAAAGGGTTGCCCATTGCCATACCAAGTATTTGTTGGTAGAATTCATCATTAAATATAAACTTACAATCTCAAATGCACAACCTAGAAATAGTATGACTTACAGGATTAGTTTGTTACTAAGATACTCTAAAAAAAAAAATATATATATATATATATATATATATATATATATATATATATATATATATATATATATATATATATATATATATATATATATATATATATATATATACTAACGACTCCTATATATTACTGTAATAAGCGTTGGACTTTTCTTGCGATTTGACAAGTATATATTTTCCCCAATTTATCGTTCGTCTGGCAGCCTGTATTGTCTCGCTGTTGGTACCATGAGTTTCTAATGCACTTCAGTGATACTCAAGCTATCACAAAGGTCGGCTGTCATTGTATAGCCCCATTCAACATTTGGCGCTCTTGCACGCTAGCTAATGAATTATGGCTAAAAGTATCCTTGGTTAAGAAAGCAGAAATTGTGACCCTATGGAAAACTGGCAAGTCAATGTGCTATTGCAAGAGGCTGGGAATCTCTAAAAGCACACCGTCTCATTGTGGTGCAACCGCTCCAAGACAGGAGACCTTGATTCATCACTGAAGCGGAAGAAAGGCTCAGGGAGGCCACGAAAAACTACAAAAAAGAACGGATAACATTTTAAAAGGATTGTTATGGAACATCCATCAATGCCAGCCAAAATTTTGAAGTCTCAAAACCCTGATCTGCTTAGGAACGTATCTGAACGGACCGTGCAACATCGATTGCAGAAAGACCTTGGTCTCCCATGTCGTGTTGCAGCAAAGAAGCCACTCCTCACTAAGCCTTGCGAAAAAAAGGATGGCTTTTGCAGAAAATATTTGAAGTGGACTGAAAAGGATTGGGAAAGGGTAGTTTTTAGCGATGTGGCAAGCCCCAAGGATCTAACCGCTATGCATCAAAATACACAGTCAATTATGAAACATCCAGCTTATGTGATGGTATGGGGATGTTTCAGCGGATATGGGGGTAGTGGGGATTATATTTTCTCCCAGAGAGCACGACAATGAATGGAGAGATTTATGAAAATGTCTTGGAAAATGAATTAGTCCCTTACAAGGAACTTTTGGGCATGTTTGTATTGATGCAAGATGGAGCACCTTGCCACCGATTTCACAAGGTCACAAACCTTCTTAAGGAATTTAATATTCAGAAATTGGACTGGCCAGGCAATTCAGATTTAAACCCAATTGAAAATTGCTGGGCATACATGAAACGGAAACTGAAGGCACTAGCAGATGAGAAACGTCCCTCCCCAAATTGAAGGATGCCATCCGTAAGTTTTGGTTTGAAGACATGGATGCACAATATTTCAAAGATTTAGCACATTCAATGCCAAGAAGGTTAAAAGCTGTACTTAAAAATAATGGAGAAATGTCTAAGTATTGAAAAAATATAAGTGAACTAAAATTTTTCCCTTTTATTTTCCTTTTTTTATATCATTGCTATGATTTGTTTACAAATGTAGTGGGCGTTTTTTTTTTTTTTTGGTACCGACTGTATATATATATATATATATATATATATATATATATATATATATATATATATATATATATATATATATATATATATGCAATTAATTTTTTTATTGCAGGAAAGGATAATGGACTTGGTGTAGAAAATTTACAGTATTCTGGTATGATTGCTGGTGAGACATCACAGGCATATCGTGAGATAGTAACATTTTCGATGGTAACTTGTCGAGCCATCGGTATTGGAGCCTATTTGGTGCGATTAGGACAGCGAGTTGTGCAAGTAGAATCTTCTCACATTATACTTACTGGATACAGAGCTCTGAATAAGGTTTGTTGTTTGCAGCTAGTTGCAAAGATATGTACTGTAGCAGTTGTATTTGGTTTGATCCCTGCAATAATGAGGACAAAAGAATAATTTATATATCATTGAAAGCATTTACTTTAGTGACATCAATAAGTTTCTTGCAGAAATCCTCATTTTGTCATAGTTTTTCCAATCCTCATGCATCAATTTCTGGTAAAAATATGCAAACTTCTATTTTCATTTATTGTTTTTTTGTCATGACAGCTGTTTCACCATACTTTGGCATTTTCAAGTAACTACTGACTTACAATTTGGATTTACCTTTTTGTTTTTCCTTGTGGAAGGAAAATTACACTAGTGACCTTGAGACCTAAGTGGTGATAGGTTGGGGATTGAAAGGATGAATCACTTTTTGGGATCGAGGCTTTAGGTATAACTTGCATATACGGAAAGCAGGAACAGATATTCCAATTACAATACATAGCATAGCTTTTATATAAAACTGTGTGATAATTAAATAAAGTCTTATATGTTCATGTTTTAGGGAACTTACAAAAAATAATGTGTTCAAACAGCATACATTACAAAAAATGGTGGGTGAAAAAGGTTACAATTATAATGATAAGTGTACCTATGATGGCTTATAAAATACAAATTTTTGGTAGCATAGCCACTCTTATGGTCCTACCAGGGCTCTATAAAAAAGAGTAACTAATATCAAAGAATTCTCTTATATTTGGTCTTAGCCAGAATATATAATTTTCATTTTCTGAATAGAAAGGAAAATTTAAATTTTAGCCTAACCTTTTGGTTGTGAAATGATAGCCATGAATTGTAGTTTCCCCTATGTGTTTAACTTATGGCTTAGTTTTAAGCTAAGTGTTCCTTGTTTCTTTTGTTAATAATTTAGAAAGATTTTAGATGAATTATATACCACAGAAATTTTCATAGTTATTGTTGTAGGGATATGGAAAATGTTTACAGGTGGATCTACTGTTAGCATGTTTTACTCCACCAGATGGTGTCGTCACAACTTTGAATAAGACAAAGTTTGGCTTCTTAGCAGGATATAGCAAATGTTTTCCAGTACTGGCTATTGATGTTAAACTATTAGTTTCAATGGTACATTAGTTACTAGTGCCAAAATAGTAACCGTGACCCTGAAATTATTAGTTAGTTAATGATAAGTTGAAGTGTAGTACCATCCAATATCGTATGGGTGCTACTTCAATTCTCGATTTGTTGGGCAAGTTATAATTACTTACAAACACATCTTATTCAGTGTTAACTGGATAGTCAGCAATAACTTAAAATACAGCACCAATGAACATAGCTTTTTTATGTGGTATTTTACCATAGTTTTGTTAGGCTGGCATTCGATATAAAAATATGCTAATTTACAAATGTCAGAAATATACCTGAAACTTAAATTGAGTCTTCAGGCATGCACATTCTGTTGTGAAACAAATAAATAAATAAATGAAATAGAATAATAATACTATTACTTTGTAGAAATAGAATAATAATACTATTACTTTGTACCTAATTTAAATGTTGTGACACCCAATATAAGTTTATACTGGCGTTATGTTAAATCAGAGTTACTAAGCAAGCTCTTAATAGATTACCAGAGCAGTCGAAGCCTGTATTATTATTACAATACCTCTGAGTCATGCATATCAACCATTATTATGTTGGTTTGCTTATTTAAATTATAGGTCACACATTTTTGTAACTCATTTCTTATGATATTCATAGGTATTTTCTTGGCAGGATAGAGATTGCTTTCCATTATTTAATATATCAGACTAGTGGAATCTGGTAATGGTACCTGTAATTTAATCATGAGTTAAAGGGACGGCACCAACGCAGTAATTATCATTAAATGAATGTTACTCCCAGAGTTTCTCTTCTCAGTTGTCATAAACATATACAGTACTTATAACATTGTCAGTCCATTTCTTACTGGTGCAAGCTTCACAAAATTTGCAGGCAATAGTTGTCCAGGAACTCAGAAAAGTAGGCTTTCAACTGATAGCCAACCTAGATGATTGACTAATTGGGGGAGCTACCAAAGTAGAGTGTCTGTGAAACCTGAGAGCGGTAGTCAGCAGAGTCCAGTCAGAAGGCTTCCTGATCAACTGGAACAAGTCACACCCTACACCCAAAAAGCATTGGTGTGGTCGGGAGTTGGTTGAGATTTCCTTCACTGTCAGTTGTCTTCCCAGCCAGACTCAAACCAGAATAAGGAGGGATCTGCAAAGGTTTCTTGCCTGACCTGGATTTTTCCCATAAAGTTAGGCAGTTGGGAAGATATTCCATCTGTATGCCCAGAAGGGAACTCTGCAAAACATGTTGAACTGACTTTTCCATCCGCACCATCTTAATTCAGTAGTCTTAATGCAGCTACTGTACAACTCTACATATTATTACTATTATATTATTATTCAGAAGATGAAACCTATTCATGTGGAACAAGGCCACAGAGGCCATTGACTTGAAATTCAAGCTTCCAAAGAATATAGTGTTCATTAGGAAGAAGTAAGAGGAAGTAAAGTGAAATACAGAAAGAGGAGATCCCACTTAATAAAAAAAGAAAAAATAAATTAATAAATAGATAAATGGCTCAAAATGTATCAAAGTGCAAGGAGAATAGCTCTAGGTTTAGTAATGCATTGCATCTTTCACTTGATCTTTTCAAGTTCCAATTGCATGACACCCTCAGGGAAACTTCCATGGTCCATCAGTGTGAGGAATAAAAGGACCTCTGGAACTGAGAAGTTTGACAGCGAGGCACATTGACTGCATATTGGTGCTGCTGTTCAGCAAATCTGGTTGCTCTCGACAGGAAAAGGGGTTCAGGGATCAATTGTGATTGTGAAAGATCCCTGTTAAAATGCAACTTATGAAAAAGTGACAAACTAGTGGTTAGAATAGGCTATTAATCATTTTAATATGGCTTTGCTGTACACTGTAAACTGTGCAAGTTGCTCTATAGTACTATATCATGCAGGACATATGCCAGTCTGCCCTACCAGATTTCATTACTTTCTGGTAGGGCAAACTCTCAACGGTCCATCAAGTTCAGGTGTCATTATATAAATGTCCTTTTCTTTATTTAAGTTCGCTATTTATATAGTGCATATATATGCATTTAAATTTACATTCTTCATAGGTTCTACTCGATAGTATGTATACCTGTGTTCAGCTAATTTTTATGCCTTATACATTTAAATTGCCTACCCTTGCTGAGTTGAAAGTTTATATAATTAATTTGTTTACAGTTACTTGGTCGTGAAGTTTACAGCAGCAACTCCCAGTTAGGTGGTGTACAAATTATGCACAATAATGGTGTATCTCATGATGTTGCTCCCAATGACCTGGAGGGAATTTATACCATGTTGAGATGGCTGTCATTTGTACCAAAGGTATGTATGTTAGTCTCTCAGTACATAAAGCAGAACCCTGCAGTAACAGACCTTCAGTGAATATATTTTATCAGATTGTGCACAGTGTATACTTGAAAGTTTTGCATATAGTAAAATGTTTGACTTTGTAACTGAATGTTGAACACTGTTAATTGAGGCTTGCACAGACATTCAACCGTCATGTTTGTTAATTGAGGCTTGCACAGACATTCAACCGTCATGTTATGTTGCAGTGATATCTTCAAGGTTTGTATATCTATTTATTCTGTTTGCCATGACTTTCTTATGATTATGTGATCATTATTTTGGACACTGTTGAATGTGAAAGCATCCCATGTTCATTTTCATGTTATCCAAAAACTTGGCGTGTAAAGTAAGTTGGATTCTGGTTGGATGGTCTCTTGTGTGAACCATCTCAAAGTAGGAGACAGAACACAGTAACGTGCAGACTTTGCACAGATTTTCCAAACAGCTGTTTGTATATTGGACATTAGCAGCTTAATGTTGTCTTGTGGAGGGATTTGGAATGCTAGGCATTTTTGTACAATAATGTGTCCCTTGTTCATATTTTAACTTTTCTTTGTCAAAGGCATGTCTGTCTTTGGTCTAAAAATATTATATGCTTGAGAATCACACCTCTCATGAACCCCAACATAATGCATAAACAGCCATCAAAACTTAGGTGTAATTTTGTCAGAGTCTTCCCTTGCTCAAGAACCAGCATCCATTTTATAACTTGTTTGCTCTTCCAAGAGAATCCTCCAGGAGGTTGTTCTTTACAGAGCTCAGTGTATGAAAGAACTTGAAGGAAAGTAATTGTGGCCAGCTTTACTTTATATAGCATCTGATATTGAAGCATGAACATGGAAGGTCCAACAGTATAGGAGCATAGTAAACATTTCAGGTCCAGTAGTTGAGTGATGATAAACTTCAACATGGACCCGATAACACTATGGAAATGTACACAGCAAATTCACCAAGTATTTGTATTGGAGGGTTCTGCTTTATTGTATTCTGACATAAAACTAAATCACAGGATTGAAGTAGTTTCGCTATGTAATATGTATTGTAATTCAAGTGATCTAGCATTTAGTCCACTATAACAGTAGACTGTTTTTACTCTTTATTATGCATTTGTGTATATAAATTACTTAATTCATAACTGCTTTCATTAGACCAAAGGTGCTTCTCTTCCGGTCATTCCTTGTGTGGATCCTGTTGAACGTGAAGTAACATTTGCTCCAGGCAGAGCTTCTTATGATCCTCGGCATTTGTTGGCTGGTAGAATGTCATCATCAAATCCAAATGAATGGGAAAGTGGCTTTTTTGATAAGGACTCATTCCAGGTAATTTGATGCCATTTCATATAATGTAATATTTTCAGAAGGTATGAAATTTATCCACTAGAAAAGTGTTGTTTACTGTAATTTTATGATTAAAGGAACATTTGTGTTATAGCTTTTCTCGTGTCATGGTTTTTAGTGAAACAGTCACTGCATTATATAAAGTTTTAAGTGGAAATATGTGTGCTAAAAATTCATATACAGAGATGGTAGAAGTAATTATATCGATACTTTGAACGTTTATTTAGGTTGGGAATTTCACCCTCTACAAAATTTGTATTCTATTCTCAGGAAATTTTAGAACCGTGGGCACAAACAGTAGTCTGTGGGCGGGCACGGTTGGGAGGAATTCCTGTGGGTGTTATTTGTGTTGAGACAAGAACTGTGGAACTCAATCTTCTGGCAGATCCTGCTAATCCAGATTCAGAGGCTAAAGTAAGTACAGTACTGTAATACTGTTTGGAGGAGCTGTAATGTTTTCTTGCATTTGCATTTTTTTTTTTTTTTTTTACAGATATCTAGGTAAGGAAAGTAAACATTCATGGTGGATACTAATTAAAGGAATTTATTGTATTCCAACTTATAAAATCAACATTTTACCAGATCAGATTTATTCATTGTTATGCCACAAGCCTAGTTGACATTGGGAAAGCCATAATTCCAACAGAGGACAGTATTTTATAATACTTACTGTATACATAACAAAAATTGTTTATGGGCTGTAAGATGATTTTAGCATACAATATTGGTGCTTCCAGATGTTGAAAAAGCTGAGAAAAACTAATGCTCTTAGGCCAAAGGACCCCACATATAAACTTCTCATTTCCTATGAAATATAGATCTTGAGATTAAAGAAATACCAAACATAATAACAAGTGATTCCATTTCAAAGCAAAAACAAATCTAAGGCAGACTGCATTTGAACTGGAGAATAGTTATACAGTGTCACTTTTGCATTTTCTCAGAAGCAAAGAGATATGTTGAGCATTGCATCCCTGAAAATGTTGCGCAACTGGAACCTCAAAAGTTAAAGCGACAGTGTAACGCAATATTACCCTAAATCAGTTCTTGTATTTAAGTCATTTACTTACATTTTTATGTATTTATTTTTTAATTTGTTAATATATTTTTTTCTTTTCTAATAACTGTTCTCCTCTTTCTATATTTCCTATTACCCTCTGTAACTTTCAAATTAACACCATATGCTTTGGAAGTTTAAATTTCTGGTCGGTGGCCCCTGTGGGCATGTTGCATTTGAATAAGATTCGTCTTCTAAATAATAATAACAATAATAATAATTGTTGCTTACTACTCAAATGCCAGTGTCAGTCAGTTTCACAAGAGGTCCTTGTACTACTCTTGTTTGTCTTCCCCTTACTTGCATTTGTTTATCTCATTCTGTCTCTTATAAAGACTAAAATTCCTCCAAGCTTTTGTCAACGCAGAGATATTAATAAATCGTGTTTTCTTCAATTTCCCACAGATTAAGGCTCTGAAAGCAGTTCCAAAAAGATTGATATGCTGCATGCCTCAGTTGTAAATTTTAGATTGAAAAAATATTTTGAAGCCATTTCAGTTTCAAAGGGATTCTATTTCATTTATTTTCCAGACTGTCTCTCAAGCTGGCCAAGTTTGGTTCCCAGACTCTGCATATAAGACATCTCAGGCCATCTGTGATTTCAACCATGAAGGATTACCTCTTATAATATTTGCCAACTGGAGAGGGTTTTCAGGGGGGATGAAAGGTATAGGAGGACATAGTTTTCAATATTTCCGTTTGTTCCGACCCTTTTAACATTTCGCCCATGGTAGATGATAATGAAACACACACACACTCTCTCTTATCAGCATTTTATGCACTTATATTCGGACAAAATGGTCATAGCTAATAAATAATGTACGCACTAATGTTTTTTTAATTTACTTTTAAAATGTAAGTAGTAATTCATAAATTTTATCAGATTTGTTTAAAAGGGCGTACAAAAATTACCAAATTCCTAAAGACCATTCAACCTCAAAGACAAACCCCCAATTTTTACTGAAAAAAATAGTGATAAAAGGGATCAACATAAAAATATTGCACTATCATGAGTTGATGGTTATATTCTGGTTGGTGCACTGCAAGGATTCAATGAATTTTAGAAAAGTTGACTAAATATTAAATTCAATGAACATTTGAATAACCATCTAAACTGTAAAATACCATAGTTTAGATGGTTATTCAAATGTTCATTGAATTTAATATTTAGTCAACTTTTCTAAAATTCATTGAATTTAATATTTAATAAACTTTTCTGAAGTTGACATGCCAGTAAATTGGAAAACTTGAACATATTACCAATGTATGCACTATAAACTGCCCAGTTGTGTTTGCACTATAAACTGCCAACAGTATGTGTTTGCAGTAGCAAGAAATTTTTTCAGCCAACAGTGTCTCAGTGTGCAGTAGCAAGAAATTTTTTCAGCCAGCAGTGTCTCAGTGTGCAGTAGCAAGAAATTTTTTCAGCCAGTAGCAGAAATTTTTCAGCCAGCAGTGTCAAGAATTTTTTTCAGCCAGCAGTGTCTCAGTGTGCAGTAGCAAGAAATTTTTTCAGCCAACAGTGTCTCAGTGTGCAGATGGATGGGGGTACAGCTGGTGCGGTACTTTAAGATTTTAATACTTCATCAAACAGTTGTTTTATACCACCCATCATTTTCATATGCAAAGTGTTCTTTGCAAATGTGTTTCATTAAGTAATGAATCATATTTCAGTGTTTTGCTAGTTTGTAGCAAACTTGTATCCATAGACCACAGGCTGGTAAAATGATTAGAGATTTATCATAAAATTTTTTCCTAGGGTTTTAATAAATGCTAACTGGATAACTTCAGTACTGTGATATGTTTAGGATTACTGCATTACATTTTAGGATCTTAACCTTTGCTTACCTTTGTGATTTTTTATTTAGTTTAGCCTAGGTCATTCATATATACTCTCATAATAACATAAAAGATCCAGTAGAACTGCTAGTAAACGGTTCATCAGTTTTGTATCTGGTATTGAGCAGATCCACATTAGAAATGAATTATTTATAGAGGAAAGATTTTTGCAAGAACTGACTTGCAATGCATGGTATGTGAAATCTGAACTAATGGTCAGTAGCAGTTGTATAAGAGAAGGAGTTCATGTAAGTTTTCTTATTTTTCATATGAAAGCACTTCCTCTACAGCAGTCTTCTAAAGCTACCTTACACAAACAGATGGAAGATAGTTTTTATAAGCTCTTGCAAGATTTACCAGATGATTAAGCTGTCTTTGGATGTGGATAAATAGAGCCCCCCTCCTCCCCACATTTTGCTAAAGATCACCACCATTAAGGGGGCAGGAAGCCTTTGCTCATTTGTGCACAAAGAGCCCTATTTCAGTGGTTGTGCAAGTTGAATAGGTGGTTGTTCCTGTTGGTAGTATTTCTCAAGTTGCTTATTCTACATACCTGCTTGTAACTCAAAGGCGAGCACCTCTTTCAGCACTAGCAATAACTTCCCCATGATTATTTTGCCAGCTCCCATGATAGATCTGAAGAGAAGAATTGTTGATAATTAGAGCCTTCAGTTGTCAACAAATATTTCTCCTACAGGTAGTACTCGAATAGTTATTCAGTCCCATGTGAATGACTCCTCTATTTTTGTATTGTTATAGGGGACCTAAGCTTTGCTGCTTCATTGTTTTCTACCTTACAGACTGAGTCTGCTCTCACATTAAGGAAAAAGTTGAGTACATGATTATGCTTCTAGTTCAATCATATCAGTAATTTATATATTTCACCTTCATTATGGCGCTGAATAATCTTGATGGGTTCCGGCGCTTGGTCTTCAAGACCTAAATTTCGTAATCAGTCAGCCTTACACAAGGGATCTTGTACTTCTAAATTATCTCCTTCCTCCCCTCTTTCAGGTAGTTTTCATGTTAAACAGGCTTGCACTAACTCCCACTTCTCTAGGCCAAGTGATCTTAGATCGTTGGTTCATTCCTCTTCTTACTACAGGTCTAGCATTATTAGTGGTTTTAGTTTTGGTTCATAGTGAGAGCCTGCTGCTGCCTTGCTTGCTTTGCAAAATGTATCCCTGAGCAACTTCTCACCTTCCAAATTTCAGATTTCTACAGGATTATGACTCAGCCTTAAACCAAAACCAGGTGTAGTCTCACACTCAGAAGAGGCAAGTGCTAAGTTTCTTGTGTGACCCTCAGCCAGTAACTTTTATGAGTCTTCAGCAGGATTTTAATTAGGGGGGAGAGCATACTCAAGCTGCGCATCCCTCACCCACTACAGATTCTAAGTTTAAGGTATACTCTTCAAGAGTACAAGTTTCATGTTGGGAGAGGTATGCAGTTGATCAAAAGCACACTTTTGTGATTTTAGATACACGTTGGACAGTTTAATGTTTATCCTTCTGGCTTTGCGCAGCAATAACCATTGATGCATGATTCTTCTCATAAGCATAAAGAAGCTAGTTCTTATTCTCTAACAACAAATATAGTCACTTTTCAGGAGGATACCCCACAGGTTCATATCTCCTTAAAATGGAGCAGATTTAGATATAACTCAACAGGACAAGATGACTTTTAGGACAACAGTATTTTGTATTTATAAGATTGTGAGGTTTGAGAGGCAGACAAAAGCTACAAGAGTAGCTTCAGCTGCTGGATTTTGCTCTGCCATAAAATCTAAGGTTTTTTTTTTTGAGTGAAGAAGAAGCTTTAGAGAAGGATTGAGAAACCAGTGGGAACTACACAAATTTTCTCCCTTCCAGATGCAAGATTGAGATCTCAGGCAGGCCAGATAATCCTCACACATCTGCCAAGCCCCTTTAGGGATTGAAGCTTTAGCTCAAGATATCAGTACCACTACAGTATTCCCAGGCCAGCAGTATGATTGCTGCCTGCAGAACTAAACTGTAATGAGAAATTGAAGTTTTTAGAGCTACTGAAAGCTACTAGGGAATGTTACTATGGGTTTTGAGACTTTATACATGGCCAGGAGGCTGGTTGTTTCTCCTAGACAATCTTTCCATCCATATTAGGATATTAGTCTACTCCTTGGCCAATATCATTCCCAAGAAATGGGATTTCTTCATGAGTGACGAATCTAGTGTCCTTTTGTTGTCAGATGTTGAGAGTTTCAGTTTTGCAGATATTTTGGATAAGCATTTGTTCCCCTCCTCTCTCATTAAGGAGATAACCAAGAGGCTAAATGCCATTAATTGAGCTCATAAGAGAACTTTAGGCATCTGTACTCCCTTTAGATAACATCTGTCATTTCATGGACAGAGATAAAAGAGACCTCTGTCAGACTGCCTTCTCTCTGCTTAAGGAATATATAACGTAATCGCTTTGGACCCTAGCTAGATCTTGTCCAGTAACCCCAAGTAGACAGTCAAATCTAAGGATGCAACAGTCATTCATTCCTTGCAGCAGAGGGGGACTTGGGAAGTATCCAGAAGTCTTGCTGTGGGAACCACTGATGTAGGGAATAATGCATTCACCCATCCTGGGGTCAGCCAATATCAAGGAGGGCCATTTATTGAGAAATACTGACACCACTGGCAGAAAAGGGGTGCAGACTCATGGGTTGTTCAGACCTTGAAGCAATATTATTGGCTCACAAGTATGGAGACTGGTCTCTCCCCCATCTTCTCCAATCAAGGTTGAGTCATTTGTGAGGGGCACACGCAAATTCCTTGCCTTAGACGACAAAGTGAAATCCATGCTGGCCAAAGGGGCTATAGAAGAAGTTACAGGAATTCCCAATGGGCTCTACAGCAGGTTGTTTGTAGTCCCAAAGGTTTCCAAGGCTTGGAGACCGATTGTCAACCATAGTGCCCTGAATGGAAACTTGCTCCATTTGAAAATACATGTGACTTATATGACTTTCTTACATAGTCCTCAGCTTCTCTTGGCTTGGTAAAATGTTTCATTTCAAAAGCTGGTATTTTGATCTGTCATTGGCGCTGCAGGTCATCACTTGAATAATGGTGCTAGTTGTGGTCTGGGCTCATAGGAGGGCAGTCAAGTTAATGAAATACCATGAGATCTAGCTAATCATGTCCCCATCCTAGGGGCTTCTGGAGCACTGAAACTATATTAGCAACTGATCCAGTACCTGGGTCTAGTCACCAATTAGAAGCCAGACTTAATCCCAGCGAAATAGATCATTTATCTAGGTTTGGACATAGACACCTGCATAGTTGTGGCTTCTATTATTATTAGTAGTATTAAAAAAGTTTAACCAGACCACTGAGTTGACTATCAGCTCTCATAGGGCTGGCCCGAAGGATTTGTATGAAATGACAGGTCTAGGCTAGAAGCGTAGCACTGGGACCAAATAGGTCACTCGTTAGTGATGAATGAATGAAAATGAAATTAAAAGCTGCAAAAAGGCATAAGCTTTCATACTGGAACACACTCACACAATAAATACATTTATACTCATGTTTCCATATGTATTCACTAAAAAGGTATAAAAATTCCAACTCAATTAACTCACAGCTTCTCATGAACATAGAAATGGGTATTACTGAAAATGTTGAAGATTCTGACAAAATTTCTTTTATTGATCTATTTCAAAAATTTGATAATCGCTGCAGGTTATGTTTTGGACATTCACACGGTACATGCTTCACTGTTATCAACACTCTGCAATCTTGCAATCTGGGCATTTGGGAGGAGGGCCACATGGACTGTTCATTAAGTGTCCATGTGTCAAACGAGTATGACTTATTCAAAGTCTCTCTCTCTGATATGATGAACTCCATTTTCCAACACTGGATTTTATCTGTTTTAAATTATTATTTTCAGGTTCTTCATTCCATATATTTTGCCATTTGCTTACAATGATTGTTTGTATATATCTTATATGGTCACTAATAGGGATGTCTACATTTGCCCTTGTCATGTGGACTGCTTCTTTAGCTGCTTTATCAGCCTCTTCATTTCCCTTAATCCCTACATGGGCAAGGATCCAACTTTTTCAATATTTTTTCCCTTACTATGCAATTTATGGAGTGAAAACTTAATATATTGTACAATATTATTTTTTTATTATAGCTTTGAATGACTTCTATAGTGCTTCTGGAGTCGCTATAAATCACAAAATTATTACATGAGGCTTCTCTAATTATTTTTATGGCTAATGCTATTGCACATAACTCAGCTGTAAATACTGAGGCATTATCTGGTAGAAAGAACTGATACGTTTTGTCTGGGGATACTGCAGCATATCCCACTCCGTAATGTGACTTAATTCATCAGTGTATATTGCATAATGTGGACCTTTTCAGATTATATGTTCTACTGTGTGTTGTCTATGGTATTCTGGAGTATATAAATAACTCTTTGATAAATATTTTAAGTGTGTACAAATTCTCATTTTATTCATAGATGACCTGTATTGTCTGGAGAAGTTAGCCCCACAAATTCTTTTCAGGTGGAGGTCTTTTCAGCTGGAGTTTCATTGGCAGTGGTGTGCCATGAGGAAACTAAAGTACCTCCCAGTATGATATTCCAAGAAAGCCCTATTAGAATTAGAAGGGTGCCAAGATCAACATAATCTAATCTGTGTATTAGAGTTCCTCTCTCATCACCTTCACCAGAAGTACTATTACTTACCAATGCTTCCAAAATTACTTACCAATGCTTCCAAAGGTTTAAGGACCAATTTATTGAACGTTGTAGCGTCAGGAAAATGGTCCTTAGGAGAATCACAGCAGCTATAAATCTCCTAGAATGTAAGACATTCTTTCTCACTCTGTGAGAACCTTCCAATCCCATGTGCCCAATAAAAACATGGGGATAATGTTGGACAACTCCACCACAGTGGCTTACCTAAGGAATGAAGGAGGCATGAAATCCCAAGCAGTGTGCCTCCTGGTAGTGAAAATTTTGCTATGGGCCAAAGAACTCAACTGTACCCTGGTTCCGAGGTTCACTCCAGGGAAGCAGCATCATGGCAGACCCCTTGATCAGATGTGATGAGGTGTTATTCCGAGAGTAGCCTCTCGAGCCTGGTGTGTGTATTGCTGTGTGGAATTTTAGGGTGCTTCCATGATGTTTAGTCCTGCCAGACCTGGCAGCTTGGTTAAGCAGCAGGTTGATGTTCTAGAGAAGCTTCAAAGGTTATGTTTCTGGGCTATGTATGAGTTATGGGTTTGTCTGAAAAAATCATTTTTGCTTTATCAAAAGATTAATATTTCTGGTCAAAATGCCAAACACCATACTATCTTTACTATAAACATTCATACAAGATAGTTTTTCTGTTCATATTACTGCTTTGAGCATTAATAAGATAAAATTACTTCCAGATATGTACGAACAGGTGATCAAGTTTGGTGCCTACATTGTTGATGAACTTCGTGGATATGGCCAGCCAATCCTAGTTTATGTCCCTCCATATGCTGAATTACGAGGAGGTGCCTGGGTTGTCATTGACCCAACAATCAATAAGAAATACATGGAAATGTATGCAGATCCACTATCTAGGTATGCATTAACAGTATTGATTAATTTAGTTTAAATTTGTATTATTCCTAATGTTAATAGATATGATTAAGGATTATCATTACAATATATACAATACATTAAATACTACTTTACAGTATATACTACTGTATAGTAATAATAGAGAACAATAATGAATTGTACAGGATTGACAACTCACAAATTGCCTATTCATTTTGTTTTGTGTATTTAACAGAGGGGGTGTATTGGAACCAGAAGGAACAGTTGAAATCAAATTTAAACACAAGGACATTATGAAGGCCATGTCACGATTGGATCCAACTATTCATAAACTGAACAAATCTCTATCAGACTCTGATCTACCCATTGATGAACAGGCTGCTACAAGGAAAAAAATAAAGGAGAGGCAAGATCTCCTATTGCCTATATATCATCAGGTAATTTTTAAGTTTTGTGTTTTAGATGCAATTTTTTTTTTTTTGTATTTACCCATGAAGTAATAAAATGGAACCTTGTACAGGTTTATCACCCTCTAGCATTAATTTTTATAAAACATGGTCTTGGATAATAATGATCTCTTGTTATACTTGCTTTATGTAATACATAACATGCATAGACATAAGCTAGATAAATTTTTCCCTTTTTCACTGATCTTAATGGAGTAGCAGTGTAATTACCTTAGAAGGCTGTGCTACATTATGTTGCTTAAGGGTATTTGCACTGATCTCTTGTTCCCCCAGCTCCTACCTTGCTCTAGTTTTCACCCCTCTCTTAAGAACAAGTCCAGTGGTAAAGTACTCACCTCATCCTTATAGTGGTGAAGCAAATACCCCAGAATTCCATGTAGAAGGTTATAGTTAGATTATATGATTAGGAGGATGAATTAGGGCCTTTCATTAAGATGAGAGGAAAAGAATTTGATTAACAATAATGGTAGGGTCAATGGAGTTGGTATCAAAAGAATTATTAGTTATATCTTTCAAATAGAATTTTACGAAAATTGTAGATACAGCTCTTATTTCATGACCCCTAACTTTAAAATGCCTGCGACTCAGTAATGTTCTGGTAACCCTTTGGATGGCTTGCCTAAGCAGATAGGATATAGCATTTTTAGATATTTGTTATGTGTGCACCATAAACTGAAGGTAGTCATGACCCCACCCCCTTCTTAAGGGTTTAGTCTTTTGAAGATCATTTGTCACTGATCTTCCTTACTCCCTAGTTGTGCTGGCATTGAGGGTACAACAATGAGGGAGCAAATGAAGTGTACTGGTGCCAACTGGGTTTAGCCACAAAATCAGAAATGTACAAAAGTCCAGTACTGTACTATACTAGTCCTTTGTGTAAGTAACTTGACTTCAGAGGGCAGTAGCTTGCCCAACCTCCTTGTAGATGCTAGTGCTATAAAGAAAGCACTCTTGATAAACAGAGCATTTGGGGATGTTTCCTCTAAGACCTCACATGTTGCACTGAGAAGGTGTTTTACAAGTGAAATAGCCTAGTAACCCCAAAGAGCTAAAACAGAAAAACTTCTTGAATGGTGTAGAAACAGCAAGAAATGTGTTATCTGTGGAATTTTGACACAGAGGAGGTTAACGCTTCTTCCGCAACACCAATTAGAACAGACATGCCTACCAGACTGGTACAATCAAGCTGTTGACTGTTCAGCTCAAAAACCATTTCTAGATAAGAAACTACTTGATAACCTCTAAGCAAGTAAGTGGAGCACTCCTAAGTTCTGGTGAAAATGCCATAAGTGGGCCGTGTATAGCACTCTTTTACCAGAGGAGATCTTTGCAGATCTACTATCCTTTCAAGAAGATCAGGAAATCATGTTTGTTGAGGCCATTATTGGGTCATCGTGTGTGTGTGTGTGTGATGACTGATTGGAAGAGCTTCTCTGGAATTGGTTTTAAGAGAAATAAGGGAAAAAATACACATAACTCAAAATTGTCTTGTGGAAAAGTACTGTATATTACTTGACTAAGCTGCCTGGTCTGGCAGCATGAAGCATCAATTTCCACCCTAGGGGTACCCCATAGTTTCCACAGAGCACTGCAGATGTCTGGAAAGAGAAACCATTTTAAGGGTAGATCCTGATCATTTCTGATCAGGCCATTTGCTAAGCAGTTTTATCTTCTTGGAACAAACCTGGGGTGTTCTGTCCATGGCAAAATATCTACCACTAGGAGGCACGTTGTTGGGGATTCTGTACCTCCTTTTGGTAGAGTTGTCATTATTTCCATAATTACTGTGAACACATGGGTTTGCAAGGCTTGCAGAGCCTTCAGTTCTGTATGCTTTTGTAGGTGTTTTAAGGACCATTAGCCTGAGGTTATCAAGTGCAGAACATCCCTCCCCAACCTTCTTTAGAAGCACTGGTAAGTAATAATGCCTCCAGTATAGGTAACAAGAGAGGAAGGGGTTACTCATCAAAGGTTGCATTGATCTTGTCACCCTTTTAATTTTAATAGGAGCTCCTCAGAAAGCCTTACTGAAAAATCATCTGATATCCTTAGAGCAGACCAGTTCAGTTTCATTCTGGCTGAAGAGACCTCAACTTGAAATGACTATGTGGCAAAACTACCTCAAGAAATTCAAGTAACTTGAAAGTTTTTGCCACAACTTTGAAGGTAGAATCGTAGACTATGGAGACTTTAATAAAAAAAAAAAGAGGAGTCTTTGTATTCTTCCCTTGTTGGAATGCTGACATTTCAAAGTTTTGATGATGCCATTGACTTGGTAGAACTCTTTGCATGGCTGGAATGAACTCCATTCCGAAAGGTTCGTTTTATTGAAAACTAGTTCCTGGTGGTCACTAGAATGTCAGTATTACACCAAGCTATAAACTGTATTGACTTGGTGCTGTAGAAACCAAATTGAGCAAGCATCATAATCTACAAGTGATGCAGAGCATAGTTCCAACAGAGTAAAAGTAGCTCTACATCTTTGTCAGCCCTTTGTTTCCTTAGAGAATTAAAGAAATCCTCCTTCTACTGTACTGTTTAGAGGCAGTTGATAAAATCACAGGCAGACTTAAAAAAATTCCTTCTCCAGTTTTAAAAATGAAGTCCTTGGAAGTGATTAATTTATTAGCAGAACATTTTAAGAAGGTATCACAAAATCAAGCAGTGAACAATCTTGGAAAGTTAATGAACGTCTGGACAGTCTTGAGAAATGAACAGGTTCACAGTCAGCATGAAATTAAGTTAGTTTGCTGGAGACACCTAGGAACTGATTTGAAAATAAACATAACTACGTTTGATAGCTTACAACAACCTTCTTAGGTACTTTTTTTCAGGAAGCTAGGTTATCTAAAACATTTTGTCAGTCACAAAATGGGTTCAGTTGTAAGTCTTGGTGTGTGTGTGAAACAGATTAGAATTTAAAAGAGCATACATTAAAAAAATTACATACATTGCTTTACACTTCAGTAGCATTTTCAAGAATGCTTATTTGCAGTGCTCATTGTTTTAAAATGTTAAGGTTATGCATTTATGATTGCATAGATATGAGAAGTCTAATGCAATAACCAGCATTGGCAGTTAGAAAAACTACTCTCAGAGTTTCTACAATTTTAAAAAGCTATACATTTGTTATTTTTGAAGATAGAAGAATACTTTTTCAAAAATGAAAATAGAGATTGTTTTCTGCACAATGGTAATCATTCTGACGAGGGATATTGTATTTTGCAGTTTTTAAAGCTAGAGCAATAATTTTTTAACAGAAAGTATTAGCCAGTTTCATTAAATATTGTAACTACAGTTATTAATATCAGAATTCAGCTGTTGTAACCTTTATATTGACCTAACCCCTCCCCCTCATATTTTTTAGGAATAAAAAAAAAAAGTTGCCCGCGGCTGTGTGATTATTGAAGTGGGAACAGTATTTTTGATAATTAGAACTGAGCTTCAAGTACAAAGTCTGTAACCCCTTGCCACTCAAAGAAAACCTTCCTCTGGGGCTGGGTAGGCCTATGAAAAACAATCTTTGCATCTAGAATGGGCGGTAAATTTCTGAATTTAATTCAGGGAAAAAATGTCTTTGGTTCCGTTAAATACATTAATTATTTTATATTATTGAAATATACCAGATACCTTTGTTGCTTTATTTGCTATTTTTGCCAGAATATGTAAAGCTGATAATTACAGGCTGCTTCCACATGCAGTAAATCATGTCATAAACATATTTTATAAACATGTTGAATATAAGATAGTGACTTACAGTAGCTCCTCAGTATACGAATTTTATTCGTTCCAAACTCCAATTTGAATGTCGAAATGTTCTTATATCGATCCAGATATTCCCATGAGGAATAAGGGGAATTCAATTAATTTGTCCCACACTCAAGAATTTCCCCCATATCAACCCTTTGTGCCCACTTTAATAGTTATTTTAAGCTCATGCACAATATATCATTTATGATAACCATATTCAACAAAATAAATAAAAGAATAAAGCATTTCACAATAAAATTTTTAACATAAAAGAGGAACAAAATTATGTTACTGCTGTGACGCACAGCTGACTTGAGATAAGGGAAGGAGTGTTTAGTTAAGGAGGGAAGGAGAAGAGACAGTAAAAACATTACTGTACTGTATGTATGTAAAAGCAGTAACAATTCATGTAAAAAATAAAAGAATAAATTTAACAATGATTAAATATAAAAACAATCAAAAGCAATACAGTAACAATAAAAAATCAAAAGAGAATCTTACCTTGAGCAAGTGTTTGGGACAGCGCTAGTGAGGCAGTAGAGAGGGGAGGGAGGAGATGGTGGTGGGTTATCGGGTGGGAGACGGGGGTCCAATTCCCAGTGAATTGGGACCGGGCTCAGTTGATTTTTCTTTTTCACTGTTTTTCACCCGTTTGCTTTCACTTACACTTGATTTGCCCGAATCACATTTTTGTGTTACAGTAAAATACCTATCGGGTAACACATGCTTTTTGCGATTTTTTAGCACCCTGTAAAAATAACTTATCGCCACATCATCAAACAAACCAGCGCCACGTTCTGCTTCTGTGCGCCTTGGATTGTTTGCTTCTACAAATTTCTTTATATTTTCCCACATTTCGCACCACTTCCTGATTTCTGTGGATGACAGTGGCAAAGTCAGCACTGTTTCCACCTCATCCTCAGATGAAGAAAGTTCTTCTAACTCAGCGCTCTTTGTCTCTTTGAGCATCTCCTTCAATTCAGCCACTGTCAACTCCTCGTAGTGTTCATCAATCAGTTCGTTTATGTCTTTGTGGTCTACCGCCAGCCCCATGGTTTTGCCAAATGACACAATCTCCTCTACAGTTTGGTCCTCATGAATGAAACCTTCAAAGTCATGTTCAAGAACACAGTCGGGCCATAGTTTTCTCCATGCAGAATTGAGTGTTCTTTTTGTAACACCCTGCCATGCTTTATGAATGAGCTTTAAGCAGCCGACGATATCAAAATGCTCCTTCCAAAACTCCTTAAGGGTCAGGTTCGTTGCTTCAATAACCGCAAAGCATCTTTGAAACAAGCTTTAGTGTAAAGTTTTTTAAAGTTGGATATGACCTGCTGATCCATGGGCTGGATTATGGGGGTGGTATTGGGAGGGAGGAACGCAATGTCGATGAAGTCAAACTGTCTGTCCAACAGCTCGTGATCTTTCATGTCCTTCAGGTGGGCAGGTACGTTGTCCATTACAAGTACAGCTTTGAGCGGCAATCCATTTTCTTCTAAATAACTTTTTATAGTTGGGCAGCACACTTCGTTCAACCACTGCAAGAACAAAGCCTGTGTGACCCAGGCTTTATATTGCACTTCCACATGACACCCAGCTGCCTCTTCTGCACAATATGTTTCTTAAATGCTCGTGGATTCTCGGAATGGTAAACCAGCAATGGCTTTATTTTTAGATCCCCCCAATGCATTAGCACATAACAAAAGCATAAGGCAGTCTTTCATTGGCTTATGTCCTGGCATTTTCTTTTCTTCGGATGTCATATAGGTTTTCTTTGGAATCTTCTTCCAAAAAAGACCTGTCTCATCACAGTTGAATGCTTGTTGGGGCTGGCTGGTAGCTCTGAGAATCCACGAAACTTTTAAACTTCTCCACATACTCTTCGGCTGCCTTTGTATCTGCACTCGCAGCCTCCTTGTGGCGGACAACTGACCTTACCCCAGTCCATTTCACAAATTTATGGAACCATCCATGGCTCACCTGGAATTCCATTTCTTGAGAAGGACCTGGCAAGTCCTTGGCAACTTCCATAAATGGTCAAGGCTTTCTGCGAAATCATGGCTTGATTCACAGAATCTCCAGCAAGCTCTTTCTGCCTCACCCAGAGAAGCAGCAATTTCTCCATTTCTTCCTTTCGCTTGCGGGCACTGCTTAAACGATATTCTTGTTACTCCTACTGCAGTGTCTAATGCCTTAATTTCCTCTGTCTAATGCCTTAATTTCCTCTTTCTTCTTTAGAACAGTACATATCGTTGACATAGATCTGCCATATTCTTGAGCTAAGTCAGACACACGTGTGCCAGCCTCGTGCTTGGCGATCTCTTCTTTCTTAACTTCAACAGTTAAAGACTCCTTTTTCTTCATCACTTCCTTAACAGGCTTCTTCATGTGTTGGCATTGTTATTCCCGATTATTAGTCACAATATAATTGCAAAAATATGATGCGATAAAGTTATGCAAAGTCTCAGCCACAAGCACAAATGAAAACTTGTGGTATGATTTGGACTAGCGCGGATCAGTGAGTATGTGTCAGGGTCATGAGGCAAATGAGATCAATTAAGAACTTTTCAGAACCTACTGTGACCTTTTAAAAAAAGAGAACCATCATCCCAGTTGTTTTATTGCCTTCCCACTGTGTATCCCTTCATCCCTACATCCACATAGCCCTCCCCCATAATCCAGGACCAAGGGGATCCCGTCTCTCCCCCAACAATCCCGGCCGGCTGTGTGCGAGATTCCACCAAACAGCTCATAAACAGAATTTTTAGCTTGTGCATGGAAACAGAATTTTTGAAAATTTTACTCCGTATAATGAAAATACGAATAACGAATCATTCGTACGCCGAGGAACCACTGCATTTGGTTCCCCAAACGAGCTAGGATTTGCCAAAGATTCATTTTCTACTTATATTGTTAACTTTTCAACTTGTTTTTAATATATGTGTAGTAAGTTGCTGATGTGTGTATATGACATGTTGTACTCTTGTGTGGATTCACCCTTATGTGACAGTGATGCTTGTGAATAGTCAGATTGTCACTATAAAGGAAAATATACTTTACATGACAACTACCTTCTCTTTTGAATGGTAGAACCCACCCCTTTTTTTTATACTTAAGGCCTGTGTTAGATAAGGTATTTGAACTACACTGGTCTACATTAAAAAACATTAATGTCTTTTCATGTCAGTTTAACACCATTTCCTGTTTTTAACTTTTTTTTCCCAAAACTCACAATTTCCTGTTGGTTAAAAAGTTAAAAGATTTAAAATGCCTTTTATTTTTCAGGTTGCTGTAACATTTGCAGACCTTCATGATACTCCTGTAAGAATGCAAGAAAAAGGAGTAATTCAGGGTGTTGTACCCTGGGCACAAAGTCGACAGATTTTGTATTGGAGACTTAGACGTCTTCTTGCAGAAGAGAAAGTAAAGGAGGAAATAAGGCATGTACAGAAGGAAGCGTCTGATGCCCACATAGATTCTCTGTTGAAACGTTGGTTCTATGAAGCAAGACAGTCGGGGGAAGTGAGTAATTTTATTTTATGTTTGTGTTTTGAAACATGAGTAGAATAACCAGGTTGTTCGTAGACTTCATTAAATATATTTTTTGTAATGTACTCTTTGATCAAAACTTGGTAATGTACAGAGTATGTGCAATACTTCTGTTCTCCTGAAACTCAGGAAGTTTATATGTAATGCATTCTTTCATTTCTAAACATAATGCACATTCTGTCTTTGAGCACTAATAAGACACCATGCTGTAAGTTGCTGTTCATAGATATGTAGTCATGAATTTTGCTCACTGTTATGTGTTCTGTTGTCATTAGATTGTGATTAATAAGAACAGTGATAAAGAAATGTACTTACTGTTGACATATTGTTAAGAAATAGCTGCTATATGTGTTGATCGAAGATGGATCTTATGAAACTAAAATTGTATGAATAATTGATAAAGATATTTAAGTGTCCATAACGCTATTTTTCTATTTTCTTAAAAGTAGAGCTTTAATAGAACTATACAGAAACTTGAGAATGCTCACTGTGAATAATTTTGTTCGGTTGATTATAAACTAGTATTCTTTTAAAATAGAGTTTGCAAGAATAAAATATGAATGGTAATTAGGAAGTGTAGACTGAAGATTTAAATGTGAAAATTAAAATAAACATGCTGTAAAATCAACTGACATTTGTTTTGTCAATATTCATCTCACATTTAAATATAGTATCAATAAAAAGAGTTAATCTTTACATCTAATATTTCCTTAAAATTTCAGACTTATCTCTGGGATAGCAATAAGGATGTAGCCTTGTGGTTGGAAGAACAGATGCAACAGGAGGACCTAATAAGCAAAGATTGCGGGTCACCTAGTTCCTCCCAAAGTGAAGAAAGTAGCTCAATATACCTTTTAGAAAAACTACAGCTTCTTAGAAGAGATGCTGCAATTTCACAGGTTAAAGAAATAATGAAGGTAAGGAACATTTGCCCAATTACTGTTCAGTTTCTTCATAAACCCATCAAATCATATAAGGCCTACAGTCTTGGTCTCAAATGCCATCAGACACAGTCTTGTCTTTCAGACATTAGAAGATTGACCGTTCATATATGTGCAGTAGCTGCTTTCCTCATAGTTCAAGTGTCTACAGCACTGTCAGTATAACAGTGTAAGAGTTTTTATGACCAGCATTTTTGGACAGTTTTCAATAATAAAAAATCATTTATTTGTGAATATCACAAATTTTTTATAGCACAGTCTCTTGTTTCATTCTCAAGGAGTTACTTTCCATGGTCTACCAGAGCTCCATGGTGACCAAACTAACATCAAAGAATTCTCTTCTAGTTGGTCTTTTTGGCCGGGTATTGTGTCGTAATGATTAACATTATAACACCTGATGAAGTATATAATGGACTCAGAGATAAGACGGCACTTTCCCTTATCTTCAGGGAAGCAGAACCCAGTTTTTCCAACATCAAAAGAATCTGGAATAAAGAGAAGTGACTATTGTGCATGCGCATCCGCCCTCTTGTTTACAACCGGGCTGTTAAAGACCAAGGAGCCATTATCTCTGTTTGGTATACTATATAGTGAACGGTTCATGTTGTTACCAGCGCTCTGAAAAGAATTGACTATTTTCTCCGTTTTCATTATTGAGGATCATGGAAACATCAGAATAGCAAGATAAGTGCTTAATATCAAGTTCCAGTTGAAAGTTTTAGTTTTAAACTTTTGGAATTGATAATTTGTGTTAAAGCCAGAACCCGGCTCGTTGATTGCTAGCCTACCTAGTTTCGTAAAGCTTTGATTGCTACCTAGTTTTGTAAAGCGAAAATTCTTGTAAATTCTAACTAAATGTTTTAACTAAAAGAAATATTCCACAGCTTATTATTAATATAGAAAATCCTTTCAGATTATAAGAGTCTACAATAATCTAGGCAGTAAGGTGGTCATCAGTTAAATTATTGCCATGTGCTCGAACAAATTCGACTACACTGTGTATCAGTAGGTGGCATGGTTAGTCTTAACCAGTAGGTGCTACTGTAGAAAACCAGGGGTCTTATTGATGGTGAGCATGCTAACTATCACTGGGAGAGGGTCAACAGTACTGCAACCAAACCCAGCATGCTTAGGTAACCCACTGTAGAACTACATCCTAAAATGTACGTTCGTGTATAGTTTCTTGTTCCTTGGTACCAAAACCTGAAGAGTATTTGGAATAAAGAATGGGACTTGAAGTCTGTGGCTTGACCTCGGACCAGAATTGTTGTTTCCTTTTGGGGTGTTGGGATTAAAAAGTGAGAGCTTAAGCCTTTTTTGTCAGCTGTCAGTTTCTTTGTAAAGCTCCTTGAGGACGAAACAAGCATCTACGCTATCAAAAAACAGGTTTTTACGTAGGAAAACCCTATTTTTGGTAGTTGCTGTTGAGTCCTCGAAACCCCCCCACTTCCTTGACGAAAAGGCTGGGGATTTGGGCAAGGAATCACCCTGCATTGACCAACAGAGAGTAATGGCTCCTTGGTCTTTAATGGACCGGTTGTAAACAAGAGGGCGGATGCACATGTGCAATAGTCACTTCTCTTTCTTGCAGGTTCTTTTAACGTTGGAAAAACTGGGTTCAGCTTTGCTGAAGATAAGGGAAAGTGCCCTCTTATCTTTGAGTCCATTATATACTCCATCACTTGTTATAATGTTAATCATTACGACACAATACTTGGCCAAAAAGACCAACTACAAGAGAATTCTTTGACATTAGTTTGGTCACCATGGAGCTCTGGTAGACCATGGAAGGTAACTCCTTGAGGGCTCAACAGCCACTACCAAAAACAGGTTTTTCCTATGTCAAAACCTGTTTTTTTAATCAATTTGTAATTTTCCTAACATACAAACCTAAGGTCTTTACATTGGGGAAAATTCTCCTGAGCAGCTGGAATACCAGTTATGAAAAAATTCGACATAATATGATAGAGGCATGGTGGAGTAATACATAGTGTCACCCAGTGAGACCAGCGAGTAGGAGTCTCTTCTCGCTTGCCCCACAGAATCTCGTCATGTACCAGTGATCTTCCAGTCCAGGAAAGCTGAATGGGGTGGGTGAGGTGGGCCATCAACGTAAAGGCCTCAGGTTTGTATGTTAGGAAAAATACAAATTGATTAAAAATTTATGATTTGTTCCCATATGACTGCAAACCTTCAGCCTTTACATTGGGAGGCTTACTTATTGGTGGAAGGAAAAGTAAACTGTGACTGATTGTAGGTCTGGCTCACCTGGGCTCACTTCCTGACCATTGTTGGAATATAGGAATGAGTTGAAAGCCTCTGATTAAAAAGAGGAAATGTTTATCTAGTAGCCAGACATTCGGGCTATTGCCATGATGGGAATAAGATTCCACAACGTGCCAAGGAGAAAGGGAGGATTTAAATCCGTTGTAAAAACAAACAATTGGTTAACTACCTTGATCTATGAGAATACTCTGTTTACAGAGGGAAGAAAGGCATCATTTCTATTTCTGAGATTAATTCATTGTATGAAAAAGAAAGAAAGATGTTCTCTTCATCTGTATCTAGATGGATCCATACTGAAGATTTTCTTCATTGCTCACCAGGAGTGAAAGAAGAGACAGGATCAGAAATTAATATATTAGAGGAACAGTTAAGGTAGGGGAAGTATTGAAGAAGGGCCAGGAAAGAAGACTACACTGGTTTGGTCAGGTTATTTGCAGAGAAGATGATCACATGCATAAAAGGGTTATAAGCATGGAGGTGGAGGGAAGAAGAGGAAGGCCAAAGTTCAGATGGAAGGATAAAATAGCAAATGACATGCAGGAGAAAGGATTAAGAGGAAGGTGGAGAAGGGTGATAGGAAACAGCAACCTCATATAGAAATGAGCAAAACATTGTAGGCGACTTCCTTGGATTGGGCACTGAATTGTGCTTTAAAGGGACACTCCATTGTCTTGTAGGGTTAGGTTAAGGTCATTGAATGAGATTAGACTTCTTTACCATACAGTACATTTAGCAACACTCTTCAAAAACTATGCCACATTTGCGTTACATACAAGGCTTTTGTTATCTCATGGTAAGGGAAACTGACAACTTTTTAGTTGAAAAATAAAAAAATCTGGGGCAAATCTATATAAAAATTCTTTAAAAATACACTGTGAATTTAATCTACTTTAGCTTCACCCTGCTACTCGAGTTTGGTTTTACTATATTGTAGTTGCTTGATACAAAATTTGAAATTTTTTTTTAGATTAACAAAGCTTGGTTTAAAAATCTAGCCTATCTTTTTATATGCAAACAAATTTTAAATGAAGTACAACTGTGATTTCATCAGTTTCAGACATTGTTTTTGCCTGTGTGAAACATTTTGTAGCTGACACTTTATTCATTTATTCAGCTGCAGTTACATCGTGCAGCTTTAGCGAGATACTCTTTTGTAACCTTTTTCTTCATTACGTAAAGGATGAATAATAAGTAATTTATATTGTACTGAAGGAAGTCACAATTGAAAATTAGTAAGTTTTTAACAAGTTGATAAATGTAATTACAGTAACCAGCGTCGGCGAGCAGCTGTTTCTTGATTCAGTTGTTTATGGCAGTACTTGCTGTTGTCCATGCCTGTGTTATGCTGTGTTGGGATCATTGAAATTGCAAGTGGTTGTTAATCATAAGAAAAAGTAATGAATTATTAGATAACCCAATGTTTGGTAAGCATGGTTGAATGTGTGAGGATTTGCATTTAGCGAGAGAGAGAGAGAGCTTAGTTTACCTTAACCCCATGCATATGTGTACGTATGTACACAAGTCCACATGCACAAACTGGAAATTATATGTATGTCACACTGTATTACTGTGTTACGTACAGTATTGTACTGCATTAAATGAATGTCGATAAAAATACTGTACCAGAGAGAGAGAGAGAGGGGGGGGCCCACAGAAGCAGGTAGTTTTTTTTTTAACTCATGTTTATGTTTTATATATTGTGTGATTTGTGTGTATTTTACATAATTTTTGTGTATTTACTTAATGTAAGTATACCCAGTAAGTATGTAGAAGGTAGAACTATAGCAGGTGTCTATGTTTTTGTTAAGTTCAACTGTCCATTGCTGTATTCCATGTATTTTTAGAAGCAATTCTTTTACAGATATATATTTGAAATTGAATAATTGAATAAATATTGTAGACAGTGAATATCTCAAAATACCAGTTATGACAGGCTATTATTTCTCATGGAATTACTGTTCACTAGAAGATAAGCACATTTCACCAGTGTACAGTATTGTGTTGGCTATTTACTAATCTTTGTTAGTTAGCAGATTTTATTGCTTATGGGGAGGGGCAGACCCCCAGACTTTCCATTAATTTGAGGTGTCTTTTCACTATTCTCTTTTATTTGCTTTCTTGTGTATTCCTGCAGGTGGGGTAGTGTTATCAGTGCACCTCACAAGGTAAACTGTAGACATTAATGAAGAGTGTATGCAGCATCCCTTCACCCCTGAGCTGCATCCATTTTGGAGTGTTTATTTTACCTCCCAGTGGTAAAGAGGCATAAATGCAAATTAACCATATTTTCTCTTGAGAAATTTCACATTATCATTATTATTATTCAGAAGATAAACCCTAATCACTGTGTGAGAGAGAGAGAGAGAGAGATGGGATTGATAAGAGATTGACATGCTGACAGCATTTTACTTAGACATTTGTGAGGGGTGTTTGAAAAACTTTCCTTTTTTCTCCTAATACTGTTTTGAAAATATATATAAATATATAATTTAATGAACATTTTAAGATAAAGTTGCTACTGGATATGCATCTTTCTTTCAAATAAACCATTTCTTTTTAGAATGGGTGTGACTTTTTAGGAAAAAAGACAGTAGTACCTACCACACTCAGTGACTCATGTCACCTGTGAATTATTGCTCTGCCCTTATATTCAAGCCTCATGTTGTATGTGACTGGATGTTTTTCAATTTTGTCACAGCAATTCCATGTAACTCAGTCATCAAATACATTGTCTGTACATTTTATAGCTCTTGATAAAAAGTTATTATGGTTTATAAAGAGGGAAATATTGATATCTTGAAAAAGACAAAGGTAACTTGTCCTATGAGTTATTAAGAACTTGTGAGAAAGAAAAAGGTAACATGTCCTGTGAGTTATTAAGAACTTGGCAACTAATCATATTTGCATTAACTCTGCATCAGTGAGATTTGAGTAACCTTGTAGGCAGTGTAACCTGGCAGTTTCTTTTTTTATATTCTTTAATTTTACTCTTGATGATGGTATTGTGATACACATGAAAGGGAATAGAAAAATATACCTTACTGTTAATTGAGACAAACAGGAGACACAGGAGAGGTCAAATGCCACTATCCATTTCCATTCCTTGGCCCCATTTGTACCCGCTCAAACAAAACCAGGCACTCTTAGCTATGAAGATGAGGGCTGGGGAAGATGAACAAGGCATGATGCTAATAAGAGAAAAGAATGGTATGGGAAAAATTTTATTTATATTGAACAAATACAGTGAAAAGACAAGAAGTAAAGAGGAATAAAGGGTGGATGATGTGTTTGAATGATGTGTGGAACATTGCACTAAAAAAAAAATTATCCCTTCCCCTCCATCTGTCTTCCCCTTTAGTGATTACATTAGAAAATGGGTTTCTTTAATTCCATTAAGGGACCAGGTTGCTGCATGTTTGATTTCATTATCTACTGTATATGGTGTTATGACACCATTTAGATAATGTTCTGGCAGCATTGAAATGAAATCCATTATGGTGGACTTCCATTGTGGCAGTTTGATATTGGAGCTAGCTAATGTATTTTTTGCTACATGCAGGTGATGGCCAGTTTTTTTTTAATAGACTAAGTTGTTAGATTTTGCTGTTAGGAGAGTACAGTACTTTGGGTACTATGCAAAGTTTAAACCAAGTATCATGGAGCAAGCATGCTGATTGTACAATATTTTTTGTTTTTCAGAAAAGAGTAATTGTAAGTTTTCTGTTTTATTTCAGGAGTTTCCAGAAATTGCCATGGATACAATTGTTCACATTGTTCAGCGAATGTCTCAGGCTCAGCGCAAAGATGCTCTTGAAGCATTATCAAATCTAGATTTAGTTAAGCAGCCCCAGTTGGAACCTGAATCGACACCAGAATCACAGGAAGGCTCCAACTGACCCTTGTTGTGGCAGTAGTCACTCCCAACTACTTGCCACATACACTATTGTATTATGTTTCCCTAGCCTTTTATCCCTTCTTCTGTTTACACCCTTTATCACCTTTATCACCATGTGTATATTAGATATGTTCCCAGATTTGATAGAGTTTTGAAGGTTGTCACAAATGTATGTACTGTACAGTATATATACTCATACAGCTTTATATAACAAAATAATTTTAATTAGCAAAATCTTTAAGAATTCATTATTTCTATTACTCTGAGATGTATTGTAATTGAGGTAACAAAGATGTTAAATATATTTAAATTAGGATTACCTCCCGTGTGTTAAATGAACTGTTTTTTAAAATTGAAATTAATCCCAGGTAATTTTGTGATTTATGCAAAATGTGCTAAGTGAGTTTTATCAGTCTCATTAAAATATCATATGAGCTGCATTAATTTTTATTGTTTTGTTTTAAAGCATAAAAATTCAACCAAAATAAGCTGCATATGTTTTTAAAAGAATGAAATAGTACTGGAAATGTGTTGATCCTTTTAAGAAAAAAATATATATATATTTGCTGTGTGTGTGATATATTGTCAAGGATGCACTTTCTTGTGCATAGGTCACAATAGAGAATTTAATACTGTTTGCAGTAATTAAGTTTGAAGCTGTACATACTTCAGAATTCATGCAACCAATGATATTCCACAAGTAAATTTTACAGATACAAAAATTTGCTTACCTGACAAAAATTTGCTTACCTGACATTCTTTTGGGGTGTCTATTGCAGTGTTGAGATCTTTTAGTCAACAATTCACAGATGTGTCTTTCAGCATTAAACTTCCAGTCAGCAGTAACATTCTTCTGTCTCATTTCTTCATCTCAGTTATGAACCAGAAACTGTATATTTAATAAAGTACCAAAAATAATGTATATTTTTAAAATACTTCTGTAATGCAAGTTTACATTCAAACATTGCAAATCAGTAATGAAACTTTCCATATTTATTATTTTGCTCTCAAGATGAGGCAAAAGTTTTATTTTAGTACTTTAGGCAGTCTTTTAAAATTCATTACTAACCTGTCAATATCTGTAAAAGTGGAAGTTGAGGAATATCAAAAACTAAAGTGGTTTGAAGAGTAATTGAGGGAGTTAACTTTTGATTGTCCCTAAATTCTTAATGGTAATCTCTGTAATCGTATGACTCTGTTAGGTAGTTTACTGCATGAAAGACTTAAAATTCAAAAGTTGCAGTAATCACAAAATTACTGGGTTTTTATATTAAATTTTTAATGGTATTTCAAAAAGTCTTTTTATTTGGAACAGTTCTTTACACATCGGTTAAATTAGGTTTTAAATGGCCATTCATTGGCCTGGTGATAACGCTCATGTGCTAGGAATAGTGTAATGTGTAAGTGGAAAGGTTGGCTATGTTTTCTATAGGTACTATTATGTATTGAATAAAAAAATTTCATTAATTTTTTATAAATCTTGTATTCATAATATAGTTTATTAATTTTTTTGTGCATTTTAATAATACTCAAGAAACCTGAGCAACAATTTTTGACTATTATGAAAAATAAAAGGTAAAGGATATCTTATGATGAATGGAAAGAAAGCAAAGTAGAAAGTTCTGTTGTAAAGTAATTACCAGTATGTGATTGTTTTAGGGAGTGTGTAAGGGTGATTGCATTTCTATTCAAGTTAATGGTATTGGAGGTGGTGATGAGATTTCCAAAATTATAATTGTTATGATTGGAATACAAACCTGTGCTTTCATACATGGGAGTTTCTCGTGCAGGGTGCGCTTCAGGTGTCACTGACTTAACTATAAAAACAAAATCCTGTCAAGTATGCTTATGAGTTACTGGCTATTGTCCTATCATCTCCTCAATTGACAGTGCAGGTGCATGGGTTTGTAGTAGCACACTCAGCACAGCGGTCAACTAGACACATTCCAGGATGATGGATGTATGACAGACAAGTTCGGTCACTAGAGTCTGTGTTAGCGACAGTTAGTCTTGGCACCTCGATGTTTTTAAGAATTGTTCAATCAAGGAAGTCAGTCGGGTTAGTCCATCAGTCTCAACACACTGAAGCTGTTACTTTTCGTCTCTGTCTTTACGGATCATGGGCATATCAGTCATATACCACATTGAAAGTTTTGCGTCTCGTCCGGTCAACGAAGTTAAGCACTTGGATAGGTGACCTTCTGGGAACACTGGATGCTGTTGACGTCTAGGAGATGTCTTTTGCATCCATAGTAAGAGACGTTGAGGCTAGTCAGTACTTGGATGAGGACCTTCTAGGAACTTCAGATGCTGTTAGTGTCTAGGAGACATCTTTTGCATTCATGATTCAAGTCTTGGGGCTTACAACTTCCGATTGTTCTGCCTGACTCGTCAGGAGATCACAGGTGTATGAACATTCCGTTTCTAAGGACCCTAAAGGCTACCAATTGCCCGAAGGCCTTTTGGGTTACCACTTAGAACTTCACCTACAAACTAAGTGCCTACAAATTGTTTTTGGTTCTGACTCAGCCAGGGAGTGCTGTCCATGAGCTCCATTTCTTTTAACTTTATGTAGTTACACTTCCCCTGTGTGAGGAGTGGGAGATGTAAGCAGTAGTTACTGCTGCTGCGATTACCAGTTGATCCACAACCTGAGAGGGAGAGAATGTTATGTGGATCTTAAGACAGCTTCAGGAGTCTCAGGGTCTGAATAGGCACTCCTTTGATGGTTACTCTATGCTCCTCTAGAGATTTTTCATTCTTCAAAACATTGACTAGGGCAGCAGTCTCCTACATGTCCTGTCCTGAAACTTAAGCGCAGTTCTTTTTAGACTTTTAAGAGTTTCAAGATCCAAGATTGACACTCCTTGGGGTGATAGCAACGACACCACGTTAGTGCCATGGTCGACAAAGGGCCTAGTGTCCTTTCATCTACTCTACTGCAGTGCAGATGCTCGAGTAGACAGTAGAACATTCAGTACAGTGGCTAACCAGACACATCCCAAGCAAGATGGATGTAGTTATAAAGAGTTCATTCGATAAAGTCAGGAGATAAGGACAGTTGACCTTGGCGCCTTGACGTCCGGAAATTTGTTCAACCTCTGAAGAAGTTTGATCATAGTACTTCTTTTCTCAACTTACTAAAGTAGGCTCCGTTCTGCTCTGTCTTCTTGCACCCTTGAACAAGCAAGACATCTTTAGTATCCATTTACATCTGGAGGCTTACGCCTTTCGCCATTCTACATGTTTCGAAGATGATCATTGAGACTGATCATTCCACTAACATGGTCCTGTGGTTCCAATGACAGTATGACGTCTGTGTTGCCTCCTTAAAAACTAGACCATTAGCCCAATGCAAATGAATCATTCATTAGCTTCGAGTTGCATGAGAAACGGTGTCCAAATTGTCATTTCTTTGACTAGTGAGATGATCAAACAAGCATAACCCTGCAACTCCCTGGTGGACATCAGTACATTTCAGGCCAGATCTTTCGAGGCCAGGGGCATTGGTCTGTACATCGCATTCAGGAAGAACTGTTGGTTGACTACTAGGGTGTAATGTAATCGTGCAGGTCACATTCATCTCCTTTTACCTTGGGACATTGCCAGTAGGTCCTTGGACACCTTTTCCTTGGATCCTATGGAGGATGCTCAACAAGTCTTGTAGTTCACCCAGCTCTTAAGGTGTGTGGCTGCTAGGGGAAAGTGTGTTTGGGACTGGCCTCCTCCCTTTCTCCTGTCTTCCTTCCTCTTCCAGTGGGCAGAGGAACATTGAACTAGCCGTCATGTGCTGGCGGGCGTGCATGCAAGTGATCTAGACGACTGAGTATCCTATCTATAATCTAACTCCATTTGGATTAGCCTCTAGAGGCAAATCCTTCCTTCTCTCTAGGAAGGGGAGAGAGGGATTGACTATGAAAAAATCAGTTGGTTATTAGCTTAGTCTCCAACACTGTGGGTTCATCCAAACCCTTTCGAATCAAGGATGTTACATTCCATTAATTCGAAATGCCCAGAAGTCTGGCAACTGAACATCTCACTTGTCCCATAGATCAAAGGTAACCGTCTTCTTCCTTTGCTCTTTCATGACCAGGAACAGAGTACCTAGGTGAGCTGAACTACCAGTCAGTTCAGAGATTTACTCAGAATCCTCCCTCCAAAAGTAAGTCTCCCATATGTAAAGACAAGGGTTTGTATTTGTGTAGGAACAAGTGACAAATTTTTAAGGTAATTTGTATTTTTCCTTATGTACCTCAAGTTTAACATACAAACCTGAGGTCTTTGCATAAAGGGCCCACCTCTTACCACCCCTCATTCTCTTACCATCAGTAGCTATTACCTTAACCACCTTGCAAAAGTTTAACAGCTGGTTTTCCAGCTCACTGAAAGTTAATCCCATATGTAAAGACCTCAGGTGAAAAATACAAATTACCTTGAAAATTTGTCATATTACCCTTTTTTGCTGAGATGGTCTTTGTGCCCTTCTGTGTTTTTACTGTGGGGTCATTGCCATCCCATTGTTTGTTGCACCTCCAATAGCCCAGTGTGTGCGTGTTATTGAAGCAATTGTGTTGTTTTTGCTATGGAGAGCAGGCTTCATCTGTGTGTTTTGTTTGTGTTTCTGTGAGTCAAGCTGTCAACCTCCCTTGTGTTCATCTGTATAGTGTGAGTCCCCTTCTTTGTGTGCCTTGGCTACTTTATAGGATACAAAACCTGTTTCATTGCCGTGCAGGCAAGGGCAAGCCCTGTAGTAAATTCATGTCCCCAGTAGCAGTAGACCCAGCACTGTTGGTGTTTAGTGTCCATGATGGGAGTTTATGAGAGATGTCACTTGTGAAGAGAATGTGGGGTGACAATCATCCCAGTGGTAATTGCACAAGAAAAGGCTTCGCTTCACAAGAAGGGCAGCTCCTCCTTAAGGGAGGCCACTCTTAGCCCTGTCTGTGGCCTTTTGAAGTTTCTGCCAGTGCCAAGACCACCTCTCCCAGCGATGCCTCCAGTAGTACCTTCTTCTTCTACCCCTTCTGCACCAGCAGGAGAGCTCCTTGCAGAAGACATGGTCAAGAAGGTGCTAGATTTCTGGGTGGATACCCACTTCAACAGGGGCCATCAGGAAGCATGCAGATGGCGCCCCATCATTGTCTTCCACCATGTGGAAACCAGGGATAACAAAGGGTCTTCCCATTCTTCCCACCTTTATTCTTCCTGCCTCAGTATGGATAGAGGAGATAGAGAAACAAATAAGAAAAGGTCACAAGAAGATTCTGCAGGCTCCATTTTCTCCAGAACTGGATAAGGGGAGTAGGCAATCACTGTTGGTATCAGTGTCTCTTCGTTGATTGACCTCTCACTGTCAACAAGGACAGGTCAGCCTCCAGGGCAAGCAGAAGTGGATCTTCCTGGAGCAGCAGCAGAGCAGAGAGACAGGACAGATTGAGGGGAAACAGGTCGAGAGGTAGCAGCCACATCTTGTCTATGGATCGTTGTCATTGTCATAGTGACTCCCATAGATGGTCCAGCAGCAGAAGACCCACGCCCATATGAGGTTCAGATCCAACAGGTCACAGTTCATCTCACAACAGGCGGGACAGAGCTTCGTCCCACTCCACTCCCCACATCTCCGATTAACGCCAACCGAGATAGAGCAACAACAGGCGGAACCAGCGATTTACCCAGTGAGTCCTCCTGGAGAAGCACCCCGCTGACCGAAACAAAGATAGGAGCCAAAATATTGCAAGTACCAGTGGGATAGTGCTTAGGCCCTCGTCTAGCAGCAGTTCGGCGGCTTCCTTCTATGGAGAGGACAGAAAGTTGGAGAAAGCATGAAAGAGGCCAAGAACAAGAGGGAGCAGAGGAACTGTTGTTGCTGGAGGTTCCAGAGGATTAGAAGAGATTTATCAAATTTGTTTTGAAGATTAGGCAGTGTTTGGGACTGGCAGAGCCCACAATCTCCACCCCTGAAGACCCCTCATTGCACTCCTGTCTGGAAAAGGCAGCACAGAATCCCCGGAAGTGGGGCAGTTGGTCCATCTGCCCTGGTCCTCCCAGATTTAAGGCCTTATGAAACTGAACAGTCTGGTAGCAGGAATTGAGAACCCCTTAGCACCACCAGGTCCAAGAAGCTACTGCGTCTGCCCTTGCTGTTGTTAGACTGTATCACTGTGAAAGCTATTATTTTGAAGGCATAAAACCTCATCCCCGAGGTGTATCACCAGAAATTTTAGGAATTTGTAAAAGGATCCTGAAATGACGTTCGTAGAGTGTGTGAGAAAGAATGAACAATATTTAGAAGATTGGCGTAAAAGTAAGGAAATACATAATTTTGGGAAATTTAAGGAAGTCATTTTAGTTGAAGAGTTCAAGAGAATGGTGTCTAGAGAGTTGAAGATTAACCTCAAAGAATAAAATAGATTGTTTACAGGAAGTGGCTATTGTAGCAGACGAGTACTCCTTCACCCATAAACAGGACTGTGTGACAAGGGGAAATATTAATGGTAAACGATTCTCTCCCATGTAATAATAAGTGGCGGACAAACTATTCTAAATGCCAGTCTGAGAGGAGTACTATTAATAAACAGACCCAATAAAAATAATAGCATTTTATTATTATTATTATTATTTTTTTTTTTTTTTCTATCACAGTCATACTATTTGACTGGGTAGTTTTTGTAGTGTGGGGTTCCAGGTTGCATCATGCCTCCTTAGGAGTCCATCACTTTTCTCACTATGTGCACTGTTTCTAGCAGCACACACTGCATGAGTCTTGGAGCTACTTTGGCATCTAGTTTTTCAGGATTTCTTTCCAGGGATCTTGGAATTGTGCCTAATGTTCCTATGATTATGGGTACAATTTCCACTGGCATGTCCCGTATCCTTATTTCGATTTTCAGGTCTTGATACTTATCAATTTTTTCTCTTTCTTTCTCATCTATTCTGGTGTCCCATGATATTGCCACATCAGTGAGTGATACTTTCTTCCTGATTTTGTCAATCATTGTCACATCTGGTCTATTGGCATGTATCACCCTATCTGTTTGATACCATAGTCCCAGAGGATCTTTGCCTGATCATTTTCTATCACTCCCTCAGGCTGGTGTTCATACCACTTATTGCTGCAAGCTAGCTGGTGTTTCTTGCACAGGCTCCAGTGGAGGGCTTTTGCTACTGAATCATGCCTCTTTTTGTACTGGTTCTGTGCAAGCGCTGGACATTCGCTTGCTATGTGGTTTATGGTCTCATCTTTCATATTGCACTTCCTGCATATGGGTGAGATGTTATTTCCATCTATTATACTTTGAACATATCTGGTTCTTAGGGCCTGATCATATGCCCCTGTTAGCATTCCTTCTGTTTCCTTCTTGAGTTCTCCCTTCTGGAGCCACTACCATGTTTCATTGCTGGCCAGGTCTCTAGTTTGTCTCATGTACTGTCCTTGCATTGGTTTGCTGTGCCATTCCTCTGTTCTGTTCTTCATTCTCCTGTCTCTGTATATTTCTGGGACTTTGTCTACTTTTATGAGACGTTCCTCCCATGCACTCCTTAGCCACTCATCTTCGATGTTGACAGTCCTCTATGCTTAGTAGCCCTCTCCCTCCTTCCTTTCGTGTTAGCTCTTGGGTGTAGTGCTTTGTGTATTGTCATGTGCTTCCTAGTTTTCTGGTCTATGCTGCAGAGTTCAGCCTTCGTCCACTCTACTACTCCTTTGCTGTATCTGATTACTGGTACTGCCCATGTGTTTATGGCTTTCGTCATGTTTCCCAGTGTTGAGTTTTGGCTTGAGTATCACCTCAAGTCTCTGCATATATTCTTTCCTGATAGTGTCCTTCATCTCTTGGTGTTTTATAACCTCTCCTATTGGTACAGTATTTGTATCCTGTCTCATCTGTGTGTTTGATGCTATTCCTGTCTGGTAGCTTTATCCCTTCAGTCCTTGTTATTTTGCCTTTTTGTATGTTGACCAAGGTGCATTTTTCTATTCCAAACTCCATCCTGATGTCACCAGATACAATCCTTACAGTCTGGATTAGGGTTTCTATTTCCTTGATGCTCTTACCATACAGCTTGATGTTGTCCATGAACATCAGATGGTCAATTCTGTTGCCTCCTCTCTTGAGTTGGTACCCAGCATCCATCTTATGCAGTACTTTTGTCATGGAAGTCATGGCTACTACAAAGCGTAGTGGGGACAGTGAGTCGCCTTGAAAGATCCCTCTCTTGATGTTAACCTCTGTTATTCTCATCCCAGAGCTTGTAAATTACTGTTTTCCAGTTGCGCATTGTATTTTTTAGAAAGCTGATGGCGTTTTCCTCTACCCCATAAATTTTCAGACATTCTATTAGCCACGTGTGTGGTATCACGTCAGAGGCTTTCTTGTAGTCAATCCATGCCATGCTTAGGTTGGTTCTCCTTCTCTTACTACTCTTCATTACCATTTTGTTTATCAGGAGCTGGTCTTTTGTGCCCATACACTTGCTTCTGCAGCCTTTCTGTTGGTAGGGGATGGTGTTTGTATCCTCTAGTAGTTGTATAGCCTTTCACTGATGATACCTGTTAGTAACCTCCACATTACTGGTAGGCAGGTGATAGGCCTGTAGTTACTTGCTATATTTCCCTTGTTCTTGTCTTTTTGTACTAAGGATGTTCTCCCTGTGGTCATCCATTTGGGCACATGGTGGTTTCTATCACTCCCTCAGTTTGGTGTTCCTACCACTCATTACTGCAAGCTAGCTGGTGTTTCTTGCACAGGCTCCAGTGGAGGGCTTTTGCTGCTGAATCATGCCTCTTTTTGTACTGGTTCTGTGCAAGCGCTGGACATTGCTTGCTATGCGGCGTATGGTCTCATCTTTCATATTGCACTTCCTGCATATGGGTGAGATGTTATTTCCATCTATTGTTCTTTGGACATTTCTGGTTCTTAGGGCCTGATCCTGTGCCGCTGTTAGCATTATTATTATTATTATTATTATTATTATTATTATTATTATTATTATTATTATTATTATTCAGAGATGAACCCTATTCACATGGAACAGCCCACAGGGGCCATTGACTTGAAATTCAGGTTTCCAAAGAATATGGTGTTCATTTGAAAGAAGAAACAGAAGGTAATGGGAAACAGAGAGAGATCAGTTATTAGAAAAATGAAAAATAAAAAAGTAAAATATTAAGGTACAAGTTGAACTGTATTAGAGTAGTAATGTACTGCATCTTCACTTGAACTTCTGAAGTGCCAATTGCACAACATTGTCAAGGAGGTTGTTCCACAGTCTAACGGTGTGAGGAATAAAGGACCTATGGAACAGAAGTTCAACAGCGAGGCACAGTTACTGCATATTGGTGCTGCTGTACAGCGAATTTGGATGCTCTTGGCAAGAAAAGGGAATCCGGGATCAATTGTGAATGTGAAAGATCTCTGTTAAAATACAACTTGTGAAAAATTGACAAACGAGACCATCTGCAAAGGTCCAAGTCATAACTAACATTAGGAAACAGAAACCTACCTCTACGAACCTCTCTATCTAAAAGAGAGAAATCTCAAGCTGAAGCAGACATCCACACCAGAGAACATATTTGCCAAAACTCATTAGATGTTTCCCAAAAGTAAGATGTGAGTCAAAAGTTACACCTAGAATTGATAAAGCTTCGGACTCATTCAGCAAAATCCCATCCACCTGAAGGGGAGGATGGTGTGGAAAATATTTACGAGATATGCTAATCAAAAGTGTTTTTGTTTTACTGGAGTTACCCCTCATACCCCACGGACTACACCATTAGCAGTACAGTACAGTAATAGTAATAGTAGTGAATCCTGTAGTTTTGTGAACAGTAGTATATTCAGCGGTGGTAACAAGGTAACAACAGTAGGGCTACTCTGGAGTCTAAGTGCAGTCGTTAGGGTCACATGAAGGCCAACGGCTTTGCTATGAAAAGGTTCCTGGCAAAACAAAACAAAGAGCCTGTTTTCTTGGTTTCCTCAGAGCGGGTGAGAAGAGAAATTATTTAGATTTAGAATTTATAAATCGGATGGGACAATTTACCTGAACAACACCAAACAAATTGGTAGTAGAGTGAAGATATTACGTGACACTGGTGCAGTACAGTCTTTTATTTTAAGAAGGTCTGTGCCAATTTTTCTTTTCTTGAATAATGACTCTGTTGTTTTGGAGGGTTTTCCCAATGCTATTGTTTCTTTTCCTATGTAAAAATCATGTTTGGAAACTGATTATTTTATAGGAACTGCAAAACTGGCAGTAGTAGACAGTTCGCCAGCTCCTGGTTTAGATCTTGTTATTGCAAATGATTTAGTAATAAAAGGTGAATTGAGTTATTTTCTTATTTTGTCTTTAGGAGCAATAAAATAGCGATAATGACTGTGAACATGTCTCTCTATTGTGGCTCACTCACGCTCTCGTGAGGTGAACCTCGAGGAGGTTAATTTGGACTTAGTTGAAGTAAGTGGACAAAAGATTGAAATAGTGACTGGTAGCATAAATAAAAATCTTATTTTTGATGATGTGACTTGGGATGTTGATGAGGCTTTCAGTAAGCCCAGATGAAAGAGTTTTGTAATCTTGAAGTTGATGATCCTGATAATGACATTTTCCAAACCTTTCTTTATTAAACAGGATAGTTTGTGTTACCTGGTCAGTAGGGCGGCATATGCACCTCTGACCAGATAGAGGTTGCCGGACAACTAGTGTTCCAGAAAAGTATCAGAATTAATTGATGTGGCTGAGTCATGAAAGTAACTTATCCGGGCATTTTGGGGTCAGAAGCATTCCAAAAGTTGGCCAAGCACTTTTTCTTGCTTGGAATGCGCCGGGATGTAAAATGGCATGTGCTTTCACTTGAAGTTTGTGAACTTGTGGGAAATATAACCAAAAGATACCCAAAGCACATCTGATCTCTATCCCATCAGTTGGGGAGCCTTATAAGGAAGTGACTGTGGGTGTCGTTGGTCGCCTACCATGGACACTCCAAGAGCTTGAATAAATCCTCACAGTGGTAGAGATGATATTAGTCGTATTTTCCTGAGGCTGTCCCACTACAGATTAATTATTAGAGTGAAAAAGATGTGTAGGCATTGGTTGGCTTTTTCACGAGATTTGGTAGTATTCCAAAATCTTTGCAGAAAGACTGCAGGACAAATTTTACCAGTAGCTATTTTAAGAAGAAAATGCAAGATTTATAAATTACAGTAAACCCATTACATTATCTCCATATCATCTTGACGAGTCAGGGCCAGGTGGAGAGGTTCCACCAGACCCAAGTCTGTTGTGAAAAAGTTTTGTTTGGAGACAGGTATTGAGTGGGACAAGAACTCCCATATGCATTATTTATAATTAGATCGGTGCTTAATGAAACAAGCGGTTTCTCCCCCATCCAATTAGTGTTTGGACATAGTGTTATAGGTCCCTTAGACATGATTAGGTAACACTGGGAAGGAGAGACCTCAGAAATAAATGTATTTATGTATCAGATTTACAGGAAATATTCCACACAGCCTGATCTTTTGTCCAAGAAAATTTGGCAAAGGGTCAAGGTACAATAAAGTAGAATTATGATGTAGGTACTCAACGGAGAGAGTCCTGTAGGGGAGTAGTACCATCAGTGTACCTCACACAGTGCACTGTAGGCATTGCTTAAGGTTCTTTGCAGCATCCCTTCGGCCCTTCACTGCAACCCCTTTCATACCTATTACTGTACCTCCATTCATAGTCTCTTTCTTTCAGTTGTTTCACAGTGCAACTGTGAGGTTTCCTCCTGTTGAACCTTTCGAACCTTTCTACTCTTAATTTCCCTTTCAGTGCTGAATGACCTCATAGGTCCCAGCTCTTGGCCTTTGGCCTAAATTTTATTCTATTGAATGGAGAGAGATTTTTGTCCAGATGATAAGGTGTGGTTTTGCTCCCCATACCTGGTAATCCGATGAAAGCTCAGTTTTCAGGCCTGCTGAAGGTACTGAACAAAATGAGTGATGTGAATTGTCTGATTGAGACACCCGACCTTAGACGTAAATCACAAATGTGTCATGTCAATATGCTGAAACTCCATTTTTGTAGAAGTGAAGCTGTAGTAGTATCACTAATGAATGTAGGCGCAGAACCGGTTATTCAAAATAATTTATGTGGGTCCAAATATCCTCTGATAATTTCGATGTTTTAAATAATTCTAATATTAAATTTTAGCAGCTGGATGTGGATCAGGCTGCTTCTTTGATGAACCTGATTAATGAGTATAAAGATTTATTTTAAGATGGCCCTGGAAGGGTAAATGTATTGGAACATTATGTTCATGTTGGGGCGCCCAACCTACCAAGCAATCCCTTACTCTCATACAGATGTAGTTAAGTCACGACCTTATTGAGCCCAGTTATAGTCCCTTAGAAGTTAGAGCTCTCCTGTAGTCCTTGTCGAGATAGAAGGTGGTCAGCATCGACTGTTTTAACTACCGTAGAACAAATGAAGTAACAAAGAAACTTTTTCCCTTTGCATCGGGTGGAAGCCTGCATTGAATGCATAGAATCTGCGAAATTCATCAATAAATCTGACTTGTTGAAAGGTTATTGGCAGGTCGGTCTTACACATATGGTAAGGAAAATATCTGTCTGTATTTCTGACAGGTGACGGCTTGTATGAGTGCAAAGTTAAGCCGTTTGGCATGAAAAATGCAGCTGCCACCTTTCAGAGATCAATGAATTTGGTAGCATGTAATTAAGAGGGATGTGTTGCCTACATCGATGATTTAGTCATATATAGTGATGACTAGGATACACATAAAAAAGGATAAGGCATTATTCGAGGCTCTGAGAAAGGCTGGCTCAGTTATTAATCTGAGAAAGAGTGACTTTGCTCAAGCAAAGGTTGTGTATCTCGGGCACGAGATAGGCTTGGGCAGAGTCGCTCCTAAAAAGGTAAATTTTGAGGCAATAACAGATTCCTCAGCGCCTCGGAACAGAAAGTGAGTAAGGAGATTCCTTTGTATGATGGGATACTACCATAAGTTTATAAGAAAGTTCTCTGATCTTGCCATCTCCTAGACTGAATTACTGAAGAAAAATGTAAAATTTGTCTGGGATGGCAAGTGTCAGGAAGCATTTGAAAAACTAAAATCGACGTTGGAAGTTTCCCTTTGCTGCGGTCTCCAGACTTTTCTCTCCCTTTTTGTTTGACAACTGATGCTAGTGACACAGGGTTAGGTATTGTACTATTTCAGAAAGATCACGACGGACTAGTTCACCAGGTTGCTTACTTTTCCAAGGAAATGTCGCCAACTGAAAGGAGATTCTCTACAATCGAGAACTGCTCTGTTTAATAAAATATGTATAGCCTACCATTCCAATGTTTATCTTACTAATCTGTCCTTTCCCATCGAAATCTTTACCGGCCACGAGCAGTTGGTCTTCTTTATTAACAGATTCAAGAATAAAAATCTTAAAATTCTGAGGTGGAGTCTAGAACTCCAAGAACATGAATATTTCTGGCAAATGTAACATAGTGGCAGATGTCCTCTCAAGGGCATATAAAAAGGAATGAAATAATAGGCTTTGTAACAATATTTTCCTTTTCTTTCAGCAATAGCCTTTGTTTTGTTCTCTTTTACATATTAAAGTAATTTGAGTACCTTTAGCCCTCAGTAAAGATTTTTTGGCTTTTGCCTTGGTTTATCGTTGTTCGGTTTTTAACCATTGCCTTAAAAAATATATATTTTCCTTTTGGTTGGGAGCTGTAACATTAAGCTGCTTCATTTTTTTGTTTGTGGTTTTTTTAACGTAAATTTTGCGTATGCATACCAGTCCCAATTCATTTATTTTTTTTTTTTTTTTTTATTCGAGCCTCAAATAGTAGAAAAGGGTCTTTCCGCTCCCAAGGGATTATAGTTTGTAATTGATACCTCGCCCATGAAGTTTCTCTTCCTATGCATGTACGAGCACTGGGCTGTTTTGTGGACAGTGTGTATAGAAACCAGTATTCGGCTCCGTTTAGAAAAGAACTCGACCGACAACGGCAACTTCGCTAGTGTACTCCTGTGGTGGTCATGTGTGTGTTTTACTTTTCAGTAAAATAAATCTGTTGTGCCAGCTTTGTCTGTCCGTCCGCACTTTTTTCTGTCCGCACTTTTTCTTTCCGCCCTCAGATCTTAAAAACCAGCCAGGCTAGAGGGCTGCAAACTGGCATGTTGATCATCCACCCTCCAATCATTAAACTTTCCAAATTGCAGCCCTCTAGCCTCAGTATTTTTTTTTATTTAAGTTTAAATTTAGCTATAATCATGCTTCTCGCAACGATATAGGCCACCACCGGGCCGTGGTTAATGTTTTATGGGCCGCGGCTCATTCAGCATTAATACCGATACCACCGAAATTTAGATCTATTTTCGGTGGCCTTGATTATACGCTGTAGCGGCTGTACAGAAAACAACCGCGCCGGGGAAACTTCAGCTCATTGTTCACTTTTTTTTGGCGGACGTTTTGAAGGCATATTTTTAGACGCTTTGTTGTTTGAGGTCCTCTGAAAAGATATCGTGAAAACCCCTCCTGTTATCTTCGGCATCTCCAGGGTCACATCTATAGGTGTTGATGAGAATCATCCTGCCCTCTGCTGTACTGTACTTGTGTTTCTGTTGTACTGCATCTCTGCTGCAACGCCTCTCTAGCCGCTGCTGTACAGCCTCCCTGCCGTAAATTGCTTATTCAATTTAATATGGACAGTGGTTATTAAGACAGCGGTCCTGTGCTGCTGCCCAAGTGTTTGTTTATAGTTCATCGGTGTTGGGTATATGTATAACCTCTACGTGGAGAATAATACCTTTGGTCAAACTGTAAATATATTGTGTATTCATGTTTGTAAAGAGTATATTTAAGGTTCTCTTTCCCTTCTGCACCTCATCTTGTCGTATATGAGAAATCTACAATATAGTGTGACAGATTCGCTTCTACCTTTTTCTCTAACCTGTTTCTTCCTCCATCGAAAGATGGGTTGGTTGATTGGAGCTATATCCATAGACCTTGCATTGGAGTGATTGAGGTGAATGACGGTAGTGGTTGTGTATTGTAGGCGAATGAGTTTCTGTCTATCCACTATTCAGGTATTCGGGGACTTGTCAACGTTCAAACTTTGTAAGAAAATACTAAATATTGGGTTAAAGACTGTCAATTATCCCTTTGAGTGTGTCCATTGAATTGTGTCACTGGTAATCCTACTCTTCGGCAAGTTATGTCTATGTGATATGGCATTTAAAAAAAATAATCTGTAACAAAAAATATATTGTAACGTACCTGTGAACATATCCAGGTATATCAAATGCTTGGCTAGAAAAAAGCATAATGTGTAGGAGAACCATGGCAATCACAAACAGAATTAAATTGAATTTACAACTCGATTTTGCTAAATTCTAGTAAGGATTTTTACGCTAAAATCTTTACAAGCACCGTAAGTGAAACATAGTGCAAATGAAAAGCGTAAAATCTTGGTTTTTGGTAAAAGTCGCAGAAGCCTCTAATAAAGGAAGAAAGTTACGGACTCCACATACTTATATACTACATATCTATGAAAGCAGCTGTGCAATGATCACAAACCGTTTAAGGTAACACTTCATTTGTTGTGAATGAGGAGGACCCGGTCGACCGTCGACGACGCTGCGCTCACTTGTGCTCCTCACGTGTTGCCCGCGCTTTTGCCCTGTATGTATTATACATAGTTGACGTAAGCATGGCGAGAGGTGGCATGGAAAAGTCCTTCTTTTGGGGTAAGCAAGGCCCACAAGTGTTCTGTTTCTATGTTAGGTAATCACAGTCAGGCAATACTTTAGGGTTATTTAAGTATCCCAGTCGTTTGCCTCGGGTTCCCGGGTAAGAAGAGTTCACGCGACTTGTTGGGGCTACCGATTTAATCTAGCCTACGGTAAATTCGCCATTACAGTTTTTGCCTGTTGAGTGCTCTCTCCATTATCAAACTGATTGTTGTGTAACGTGGCGGTGCACCCTTTCACTGGAATTGATTTTAGATGGAAGGCCTGGGATACCCATGCATACCTATTATTGTACCGGTAAGTAGTCTAGTGTAGTATTATCTCATACTGACAGCCTGTTGCAAGATTGGTAGGCTAGCCTGGAGCAGAAGGTGATAAAATGTGTTGCAAGTTCCCTGTGATTGACTTCAGATTGAAAGTTTAGTTTCTCCAGTAGCTTCTGTTTGTAGGAATATGGCATTTTCATCATAGAAGTAGCCTAGGCTCGGCCTCATTTAATGAACTCAGCTTATGATTTTGACTAACATTGGTGTGGGCTCCCAGTGGGACAGTATCATAGGGAATATTCTAAGAAAGAGGTCTGCTTGAAGATATTGTTCATTAGGCCCAGTGAAATTTTGGTAATTCTGAGTATTAGCTCCATGCCTGTTTTTACCTTGGAAACTAGTTTTTTCTACACTTTTAGGGCTTCTGATACTGGCAGTGCATTTGTTTGTTGTCGGCCAAATGGAATGTCCCTTTGCTGTGTTTTGTACTGGGTGGGTGGGGAGGGGTTACCCATACGTTAACAAGTTATTGCACTTGCCGGACGGGATAAGAACCATTCCAAACAGACCTGTGCTCTGTCTTGTGAAGATCGTGTATGGAAACCCCCTTGTTGGGTGGACTTCAGGGGTTAATTACAGGTTAATTACATTTGTGCAACAAAAATTGAAGGTAAATTCATAATTAGCAACCAAAAAACTGTAGAAAAAGTCAAGTTAGAAGGAAATCGCTGCTGCGGAGCTACTACTTAGACCTAGCACAATTTTTCTTTACAAACAATAGCCTATAGAAAAAGGTGTAGGCTATAGAGACACGTGTAGAATGGTGGGAACAGGTTCCGCAGATGAAAAGAAGCCTAACCTTTTGTAGAAAGCCATGTTCTGACCTAACAGATCTTTCTAACCTCACATGGGGTCCTGTGCTGTGACCTGGGTTGGGGTGGGGTTCTCCATGCCCGGACCTCCCCCCTCCCTGAAGTAGTTTTAGAACTTGATCCTGTCATTTAGGAAACTGCCTGGTATATATATACATTATATGATGCTGTATGGGTGACATATGTTGAAAAATTACTGAAATAATGTGAGATTTTTACTGTATTTTGTTTAGCCTTTATTATGTTAATCCCTGAGGGCTGGTACTAAACTTTGTGGTTTGGGAGCTTTTCTGCGTAAATTATAAAAGTGCAGTAAATTTCCTATTACAGTATTTCGGTCAGTTTTTCAGGTTATCTCACTTCTGCTGCATCATATACACCCTTTTCTAGGGTAGAAGGCAGAGTAAGGGGTCACAAGTTATTTTGGGGGTTGGTGGAGGCCAGGTTAGGACACAGTATCCAAACTTAGGTTAGAGAGATTTAAGTCTTGTGAGGTCATGTTCCCTCTGAAATGCCTACTAGGCCTAAAATAGCCCAGAAAGCTTACTCTGCATCAGCTCCCTTTTCCATATTGGTCAGTAAAAAAATTTATTTAAACAGTATCCCCATGCAGAGCTAGGCTATTACTTAGAACCACCTTTTGAGGGGGTACACATGCTCAAGTCAAAGAATGCAAGAAATGGACTACTGTGGATCAGTGTAGTGTGGTGAACTACCATCCATTAAATAACACATGCTACCTTCACTATTTTGTGTTGCATTTGCCATGCCAATTGCCCAGGAGCCCATTATGATGAAAATACTTCATTATTCTTCAGTTTTATATAAGTAACTTACCAAGTAACTACATAGCTATTAGGTTTCATTTATCAGCAGCTTAAATTTGAAAATTCGTGGCAGCGTTCCAATATTTTGGTGTAGGTAACTTGCCCTGCCCACTTTCGGGGAAGGATAGGTACAACACTGCTAACTAGCCCAATTTGTTTCTGCCGGTTGACAGCGTAACATGGTTGTTAACTTCAGCTTTCTTTTGACTTAGTATAATTCGCCGGATGAATTTCATCGTTGTTTGGTGAAGTATTCTGAGTCTTGGTTGCGATCGTGCTAATTACATTAGCTTATTTAGCTTGGACTTTGTTTCTCAGGATATGTCTAACTAGTTCTGCTTGTAGCAGGTTTTGCAGCAAAGGCTGTAATACCAAACTCACTTCTATCAGTTATGACGCTCATACCACTTGTTGTAAATGTAGAGGACAAACTTGCTCTGCAGTCTTGACCTGTGACGAATGCAAAGAATGGGATCAGGGGAAATGGAAGACTTTAACTAGTTGCTTAGACAAACTTGAGAAAAACAGACGTAGGAAAGCGGCGGCAAAGACCGAAGCTAAGAATTCAGTTAGTTAGGTTTCTCATGTTGTGCATGCCCTTCCAACTCCTATATCTGCTTTTTCCCGATCACCAGTCCTCCAACTTTACATGTGACTCTATTATCCAACTTCCAATCTTCTGAACCCAGAATGGACCAGAAAATTGGTCTCTTAGTGAACACTGTAGCTCAAATAGGGGCTTCAGTGAGGGGCCTTATGGATAAGATTAGTGCCAGTGAAGTCGGTGCAAGTGTTGTGTCAGTGGAGGAAGTGACTACTTGTCCCACCAATGCTCCTAGACTGAGGTCCTTGTCAAACTCCCCTAAACCGTAAGTTCCTGGGAGGTGGGTGGGGTTTGCCCACGGGTAGTTGCCCCCCTCAACCGAGCCTGTTGTTTGGGATTACCAGGACTCGGTGGACAGCCATTGGAAAGGCATCCAAATTGGAGTTCATGCACTTTCGTCGAGTGATACGGATTCGGAATCCAACGGATCCAAGTGCGAAGCGAGTCAGAAGGGTAGCTGGCGCTTCAAAAGTGCATCCAGGCCATTGAAAAGGCCAATATATGTGGCTGAGTCCGAATTTCTGATCCCATGCAAGCGGAACAGAGATCGGGATCCAAGTCCCAAACCTTCGTGCAGATTTTGGGATGATCCATCTAACATGTCGCCTGTAGTGTCTGTGTCAGAGCGTCAGTTTCTGTTGCCCAAGCGGATCTCTAAGAAACACGGAGATCGCACTTTTGGATCGAAGGGATCTGAGCAAAGGGAGATCCAGTTTAGTGGGATCTGGTGGATCCAAGTACCTAGTGGGATCAGAAGGACCCAGATATTTGATGGGGATTCAAGGGATCCAGGCATCCATTGGGATTCAAGGGATCCAGACATCCAGTGAGATCCGAGGGATCCATTCGTCCAGTGGGATCTGAGGGATCCATTCATCAAGTGGGATCTACAGGATCCAAGTGTTCAGTGGGATTCAAGGGATCCAGACACTGGGATCTAGAGGATCCGATGCAACCGTTGAACCAGTTCAATAAGTAGTTTGCGAGCATTCCTCAGTGCTCGATCACACCCATTCCGAGCGAGCGAATGGGCATATGGCACCGCCATCTTCTCTTCGTCCGGTTCAGGATCTGGCTTTGGAACCCATTAAGCAACGATTGGACAGTATTATGGACCTTTTACATAAACCATCAGTGACTCATGAGCCTGAGAATTTGCCTCTCTCTCCCATTTCGTCTGCAGAAGAGGACATAGGACAGGATCAGCCTGCTTCAGCCTATGCTTCCCTTTTGAAATACTTCTTGTTTTACTTCCCGGACTTCTTTTCTCCAAAGTTAAGTATACCTTAGTTTAATCAGACCACTGAGCTGATTAACAGCTCTCCTAGGGCTGGCCCAAAGGATTAGATTTATTTTACATGGCTAAGAACCAACTGGTTACCTAGCAACGGGACCTACAGCTTATTGTAGAATCTGAACCACATTATGACAAGAAATGAATTTCTATCACCAGAAATAAATTCCTCTAATTCTTCATTAACTGGTTGGAGAATCGAACGCTGGGCCACCAGCGTGCTAGCCAAGAGCTCTACCCACCCCTCCAATGAAGAACTTTTTCTCTAGCAATTCCCTTTTCGTCAGGTTCTTTCACGATGAGACAGCCTACAGATGCCTCTAGGCTGCCTAAGATGGTGTTATCGAAGTCGTCGAAGAAAGCTCGGTCAAGCATTGAGAGCTGGTTGACAGAAAAGAGGATAATTTACTTACTATAGATGTCCCATGGTTCCCTCGCCACTTCTAGCAGTTAAGAAGAACTCCATATTTAAGAGGCAGAATTAGTATGGATTGCTCACTTAACAGGTCAGGAACTTACAACACTTCTTTTGCCTAATAAAAGAAGGTTAACACAAAATAAATATAGTTCTATCTATTCATGGTCCCACCTCCGTTAGTGTGGGAATCAGCAGTGTAACTACTGGGTAAGTTTCATAATTAAAAATGACATTTTTATAATAAAATAAAGTTTTAAGTATACTTACCCAGTAGTTACATGATCAAAGCCCTCCCTCCTCCCCTCTCATGAATGTAGAGCGTAAACGACTGAGGTTTTATGTTAAAGTAGTTCCTCACTCCTCCACCAGTGGGCAGAGGGGGTATCTCCTAGCTGCCATATTGTTTTTTGTTTTGCTGTTGCAAATTTTTAATTGTTCTGACACAATATACAAACCCTCGGTCCTTTACATAGGAGAATTACTTTCAGGCGTAGGCTGGAAATGGCCGTTGAACTTCAAACAAGGTGGTTAGGCAGTTAACTACTGTCCGGGAGGCAGGAGTACCGCCTGCCCGGATGTAAACATTCCAATTTGCTTTTGGCCGTCGTAGCGCTCGGACATTGTTCTTCGCCGCTCTCTGCCTGACAGCTATACTTCTACTTTTTGGTGGGAAATTCTCTCTTTTTTGTATTTTGCAATGGAGAAATCATCTAAACCTTCCCCCCCTATCCCCGGGCATGTGTGTCCCAGGGTTCAGGGGGCTGATGAAGAGTTAGAGGCATTTATTTCTGGTGATCTTTTAGATCTATAATGTGGTTCGATTCCACAACCCACACGTTGCTAAGTAACCATCTTGCAGGGGCGTGTGTAAAATAAGTCTAATCCTTCAGGCCAGCCCTAGAGAGTGTTGTTCTCAGTGGTCTCCAAGCAATACTTACTTATTTAGATCTAGAGGGAGACCCACACGCCCCTGTCCATCTTGCAGGGGCGTGTAAGTTCCTACCCCTGTAGTGAGTGTTGTTCTTGGTCCTCCAAGCAATGGGGTAAGTTCGAGGGGAGGAATACGTCGAAAGCCCTACCAAGGAGTCTCAGGGAAATACGGACGACTCCAGTGGTGGCAAATGTGTCGGGTTCGTTTCTCCTCCCGGCGAACTTCCCCTGCTTGCTCCCTCTCCCTTGGGTGAGAACTCCCCCTCCCCTTCCTCTTACGTTTCATCGTTTGTGGAAGGGCGCGGGGGAGAGTTGGACCGAGACATCCTCTCTGAAGTCTCTTCCTGTTCCGGAGGGGAGTTTTTTCCTCCAGAGCGAGTGGAGGCTTCTTGTACTAACCCGACTTTCGCTTCAGGTCTTGGGCTGGATAGCCAGACACCGATCCCAAGTTCATCCTGGCTACACCTGGGCCTACCTGGCACGTCACTGGAGGGATTGGCTCCTCTGTCCCCTGCTTCAGTCACGACTCACTCGGCAACGACAGTCACTACTACAACCGTCACCATGTCGAGGTTTGCCCAGCTCCCGGTGTCAGTTGCATCGCATCTAGACACCCAAGTGTCAGCGTCACCTGTGATGCAACACGCTGTTCCGCTGCCTCCTGGCTTCCTGGCTTTTCACGCGTGCTGGCCCGCCTACATGGTTCATACCCATATGTGACTGTCGCTGCCCCCATTGCTGACCCTGGCTGTCCATGACTTCCCGCCTGACTTTCCAGTGGCCCTTCATCTGTCCCAGTCCCCATACCCATATGCATTGATTTGTTCCTGGCCGATCGTGGCTCTCTACCCAGGCAAATGCTGGCTCGACCCTGGCCGGGATGTCCTTTGGCTGCAGCCCCTTCTGTTCCTTCCTGGACTTTCCAGCAGATGGTGAAAAAGAAGAAGAGGTCCGCTGTCTTCATCTTCATCTGTCCCAGTCCCCATCCCTTCTGCTTCTCCTTCCCTCAAGAAGAAGAAGTCTGCTCCCAAGAAGCCCGACTTGAATATCCTTCCACAGGGAAGGCAGTGGCGGCGCCTGCTCTTCCCGGCCCTGATCAGGGAACATTTGTTCCTGGCACGGGACAGGGTGCAGACCAAGGTCTGCACTCTCTAAGAAACTTCCCAGGCAAATGCTGGCTCGCTCACAAGTTGCTTCGAGTCTCGGGTCCCCAGGATACCCAGGTACCCCAGTCTTACAGCAGAAACCCCAGACCTGCTGCGAGAGAAAGAGTCAGGTGCTCTGTCCTTCCTGCTGGCACTCCTTCAGGTGCCAAGTCAGGTTCGGGATAGTGACTGCTGGGCGAACTGAAGCAGATGGAAGAAGAAGAAGAAGAGGCGCGCCCAGAAGAAAGCGTGTCGTCATCTTCATCTTCAGTCCCCGGCCACGTCCGCGCGGCCAGCCTGGCACGGGGAGGCGAGTGCGTGGCGTCTTCCGCTCTCCTCGGGAGATTGCTTTGCCTTAAAGCAGTCTCCTCGGCCCGGGGCTCTTCATCACCGTGGGTTGGTGATCGCTGCCCACTGCCTCTGCTGGTTCTGCCAGCAAAGCCAGTGGGAGTGCCCGATCTTCTCACCTGTCCCCTCCGCCCCTTCTCGGTTTCTTCCAGAAGAGGAGGAACTCTGGGGAGTGCCCCTCAGGCAGGTTATTGTACCTGGCTCGGGGGTTAGAAGGTCCACAGGGGTCTGCCGAGGTTCTTCCTCCTGCGGGAGAGTAGTTCGGGAGGACCGCACTCTGAAGGACTCACCCACCCGAAATACAGACTGCAAACCTTTCTTTAACACAATGACCTCGGGAAGGGACCACCTGTGGATTGTGAATCCTTCTGGGGACCCAAGACGGAACCCAAAGGGATGCCGTTCACGCGCTTTGCCAGGTGGTCTGCAAGACAGGTCCTGAGTCAGCTCTTCCTCCTCCCTGCCTTGACAGAAGCATACGCACCAGTGGAAGGGGCGTTGCTGACTAAGCAGGTTGACCCGACCTCTCCGGGTCTGTCGTTGCAGCAATTGACTGCAGAGAGTATCTTCCCCAGAGAGCTGGTGGACATGGCGGCCTTCCAAGCAGTCTCCTGGCTCGATCTGTGGTCCTTCACAGTATGACAGCTGCTTCCTCAGGGCTATTGTCGGGGTAGGGCTATTCCATCCACCCACCAGACTGCAAACCTTTGGCCAAACCTCCGAAGGGATGTCGCATCACTTTGCCAGGTCTGTAGGTCCCAGGTATTGCTCTGCTGAATGGGCTGGTTCCTCCTCTATCTTCCCCAGAGAGCTGGTGGAAGTCCAAGTCTCGATGACAGCAAGGGTCCAGGCAGTGGCCAAGACACCCGGCCTTCTTCTCGGGCCTGGCACTTCCTCGGCCCTGAGAAGTCCCAGGGTGGTCTTCTCCACTCCCCTTTTCAGCCCACTTTCCAAGCCGGTAAAGGGGCAAGGGTAAGAAGAAGAAGGGGAAACGCTAGGGGCGGCGTTCCCCCCCAAAAGCTGCCGAAGGTGGGGTTTGCCTGTCGAGCCATTGGGCAACTTGGCAGCGACATGGAGCCGAGACCTGGATAGTGGATGTCCTTCGGGAGGGATATCTACTACCCTTCGAGTCTCGGCCTCCCCTCACCTACTCTCTGGTCCATCTCCAGACATATGTTCCAGGTTCGTCGAAGGACACTGCACTACAGCAAGAAGTGCAATCCATGCTGAGCAAGGGTGCTGTAGAAGTCGTGTCGGACCAGTCTCCAGGCTTTTACAGCCATGTCTTTCTCGTAGAGAAAGCTTCAGGGGGATGGAGACCGGTCATAGACCTCTCTCCCTTGAACCGTTTCGTTTGCCAGACTCGGTTCACGATGGAAACAGCGCAAACTGTGCTGGTCTCCATCAGGGAGAACGACTTCATGCTTACGGTGGACCTGAAGGATGCGTATTTCCAAATACCCATCCATCCGTCCTCTCGCACGTACCTCCGCTTTGTCCTCGGGGAGTCGGTCTTCCAATTCAGGGCACTCTGCTTCGGGCTCTCGACCGCTCCCCAGGTGTTCATGAGAGTATTCTCCTCGTGTCAGCTTGGGCCCACGAGCACGGGATACGTCATCTGAGGTATCTCGACGACTGGCTAGTCCTGGCGAGCTCTCGCTCGCAGTTGCTACAGGACAGGGATCAGCTCCTCGAGTTTTGCCGAGATCTAGGGATCATGGTAAATCTGAAGTCATATCTCACCCCCAAGCAGAGGATAAAGTACCTGGGCATGCTGATAGATACGGTGGCAGCGAGAGTCTTTCCCTCGGACTCTCATATCAGCAATTTCAGGCAGGCAGCACAGCTGTTCCTGTCACGGCAGGAGCAGCCAGCTTGGCAATGGCAAGTCGTCATCGGTCACCTGTCGTCTTTCGAGAAGCTAGTACCTCATGGGGCGTCTTCACCTGCGGTCTCTCCAGTGGAGACTGAAGGAGTATTGGTCCCAGTCCCAAGACCCCCAGTCCTTCCTCATCCCTCTTTCCGAGGAGATGAGGAAGGACCTTCGCTGGTGGTTAGACGACAGGAACCTCTTGATAGGAGTATCCCTGCATACTCCCCCTCCGGACATGCTTCTGTTTTCAGACGCATCGACTGAGGGATGGGGCGCACATCTGGAGGAGTTGCTGACTTCGGGAGTGTGGCACTGAGACGACGAGCACCTTCACATCAACATCCTAGAACTCAAGGTGGCCTTCCTGGCCCTCCAAGAGTTCCGGGATTGAGTGATGGGACACTCCGTGGTACTGATGAGCGACAATACCACAGTAGTGGCAAATGTCAACAAGCAGGGGGGACTGGTGTCCCACCAGCTTCATCAGTTGATGATGCAGGTGCACGAGTGGGCCGTGGCTCACTCGGTAGAGCTGTCAGCCAGGTACATTCCAGGCAAGAGGAATGTCGTGGCAGACAAGCTCAGCCGCCAGAGCCAGGTGGTAGGGACCGAATGGTCCCTCCATCAGGAAGTAGCGGAAAGGCTGTTCGACCTGCGGGGGCGTCCAGCCATCGATCTGTTCGCCACCCGGCACAACAGAAAGCTCCAGGTCTTCTGTTCTGTCGTGCCGGACCCATGGGCCGCTGCGGAGGATGCGTTCCAACACCTGTGGGACAATATCTACGCTTACGCCTTTCCCCCGTTCTGTCTGATTTGCCGAGTGATCAGCTGAGTGATGATCACCCCGAACCTCAGAATGACTCTGGTGGCACCAAAATGGCCCCAGGCCGTTTGGTACCCGGACCTGTTAGCTCTCCTCTCCGAGGCGCAGAGAGATTCCCCCCTGGCCCAACCTCCTGCATCAACCCCACGCAGAGCGGTTCCACCTGGCAGTGCATTCCCTGTGTCTTCACGGCTGGAGGTTATCCACCATCTCTTGCGAGCAAGAGGCTTTTCGAGCCGCGCAGCAACAGAGATGGCAGGATACCTCAGAAGATCCTCCGCAGCGGTATACCAGGGAAAGTGGTCCGTCTTCTGTCATTGGTGTCGTCGAAGGGGTATCTCTCCGGTCGGAGCTACTGTTCAGCAGGTCGCGGATTTCCTCGTCTTCCTTCGCCGAGAGAAGCTTCTCCGTTTCAGCTGTGAAAGGCTACCGCGCCGCACTCGGCCTAGTCTTACAGCTGAAAGGAGTAGACATATCCTCCTCCTCCGAGATTTCTCTGCTGATGAGAAGCTTCGAACGGTCTTGCCCACCCAGGGATCTCAGGCCCCCTGCGTGGGATGTGACTCTCGTCCTAAGGAGCCTGACTCGTGCACCATACGAGCCTTTACGAGAGTCGTCAGACAGGGATCTGACCCTCAAGACCGTCTTCTTGCTAGCCCTGGCATCGGCGAAGAGAGTTGGCGAGCTTCACGGACTTTCCTTCGATGTTAAACACTCGAGGGGATGGGGATCAGTTACGCTCGATTTCGTCCCGGATTTCGTAGCGAAGACTCGAACCCTTCGGTCCCTGACGCACGGTTCGAGTCCTTCACGATCCCCTCCCTAGAGGACTTTGTAGGTAATGAACCAGACGAGATGCTACTGTGTCCTGTTAGAGTGCTGCGGCGCTATCTGAAGAGAACTCAGCGCCTCCGGCCTGAGTGTCGATGACTCTTCGTTAGCACTGGCTCGACCAAGAAAGAAGTGTCCAAGGACACCATCTCTTTTTGGCTTAGTGAGACGATAAGGAGAGCGTACTCTGCTGCTGGAGAAGACGACACCGGTACGCTTCGTCCAAGAGCTCACGAGGTCCGCAGCATTGGTCCGTCCCTCGCATTCCGGAAGAATATGTCGGTGTCACAGGAGCTGAAGGCGGGTGTTTGGTCCCAGCAGACTACCTTCACCTCCTTCTACCTCCGGGATATTGCACACAAGTCCTTGGACACTTTTTCCTTGGGTCCTGTGGTGGCTGCTCAACAAGTTGTGTAGTTTATCCAGCTCCTCTAACAGGACAGGTTGCATCTCGCCTATGTTGTACAGTTGTGATTGGGAGATTGAATGTGGAGTGACTGGCCTCTCTTCTTTCTCCTCATCCTGGCTCCCTTCCCACGGGCAGGGAGCGGACGTGCCGTTACAAGCTGGACCGGGCGATCGAGGCAGATAAGCACAACGGGAGCTCCCATTCTATTTCCGTTCAGGTTAATAGAAGCAACCCCACTTCTTCCTCTTGCAAGGGGAGGAAGGAGACCATGACTATGAGACAAACCCAATGCTTTTATTTGCCTTATTGTCATCCGACGTCAAATTCTTCCTAGCCTACTTTGCATGAATTGACGTTCCTCTTTCATGCAAAGGGACCCAGAAGTCTGACAACTGATCCTGCGTTTCTTGTAATACTCTCAGTCCTAGCAAGCAGGTTTGACTTACAATTGGGCCACTCTAATGATGTTGTGCTATCCCCTGTGGGGTAAGGTAGGGATGCAGACATTTGGTGTTAGAATGAACTCCATGCAAGGCTGATGATGTCTTTTTAAGGTTTTCAGGTTTTTTTATATATAATATATATATATATTCTAATATTTATGAATAGTAGTTGTAAGGATTCAAGTACCCCTGGGCCACTCACAACGCAAAGGTTATTTTTATGGGAACAGATAAATGTTAGAAGTAGTATACATTTACTTAAGTATACAAGCTAGATCCATTTACATGCTTTAACCCATCCCAACTATCCTGCTCAGTCCCTACCGCCAAAGGAAATTTGAGTAGTGTTAGGAAGCAAATGAGAGTATTCCTCCCCACCCCTGTCTCCACCATTTAACCTTGTTACCAAGTTTCAATGACCTATCAAGCTCACATTGAAGGATACTCCTGTATAAAAGACTCTGGTTTGTATCTTAAAAAAAAAAATACAATTCACTTAAAAAAATTTTCTATAAGTATACAAAGCAGAGCCTTTTATGCATTAAACCCAAATTATCCACCCCGTTCTGTCACTGTGGCTGTAGGAAAAAGTGAGTAGAGACAGAAGGTGAGTGAGGATTCCTCTGTGCACTTCCCATCTTTAGTTAATTACCTTGTTACCCAGTTCAGTGACTCATCCAGCTCATACTGAAGGTTGCTCCTACATAAAAGGCTCTGGTTTGTGTACCTATGAAAAATATAAATTAAATAAATTGTTACTTTCAAAAACTTTATTTGAATTGTTGCTAAGCTTTCTAAATGAAATTTGTGTAGTCTCTAGTTGCTGTACAAATCTCCAGTGCAACATAGTCTGGAACTTTCTTACAGCAACATCAGTTTAGATTTGTCAGATTATACCCAGTCTTCAAAGGCAGTCTTTTTAACAGTTAAACAGATGTGATAGATCTACAATCACATAATACAATTAAATAAAAGTTTTTAGCATACAAAACATTTCCATTTTTTTCCATTTTGATCTTATATTCTTATTTTTATCAGGGGTAAAACTTGATTCCTCCAACAAAGAAATAAAATGGGATGGAACCACAACTGAAAATGAAGAAGAGTGCACAGTTTGTGCACACACACTGTCTATTCGCCAGGTAAGTTTTATGGAATAATTGTGCTCTTTTCTTAAAGCAAACTATATTTCATATTTTTTTGTCTTGTGCATACTGTAATTAGAAAATTCTGGATAATCTTGATAGCTGGGGTGGAGAAGATCTTGATGGTTTCTTCCCTTTGTATTTTAAAAAAGTTTGTAGTGTGTTGTCTCCCAAGATTACTAGGTTTTATAGATTTTTTGTCAACATAGTATCTTTGTGGATGAGCACAAGGTTAGTAACACAGTGCTTGTTCCAAAGAGTGGCCTATCTGCAGACTGCAGGCCAATTTCTATTCTCCCTGTGCTCTCCAGAGTTGCTGAAAAACTTATTTCATAAAAGTAACTTACCAAGTAATTACATAGCTGTGGTTTCTAACTAGCTTGGCAGCCTTTTATATAAAAAATTGCTGTAGAACTTCAACTGTTTAGTGTAGGTAACAAGCCCCGCCCACTAACAGGAGTGTGGGGAACAACTTAGCAGATAACCTCATTCTTTTTCTGCCAGCTCTCGAGTTAACATCGGGGGTTTGCTGCAGCTTTTTCATTGGTTTTTTGGTTGTTTACTAGAATTTGGCAAAGTATTGTCACTTTTTTGTGTAGCCTTCAAGCTTTTATTAGCTTTCAGTCAACATTCTAGCTTTTTGCTTTGGATTATGTCTGATTCGAGTGCGTCTAGTTTTCGGTATTGTAGTGAAGGTTGTAAAACTAGACTTATTCAATGATCTTATGATTTGCATACTATTTGCAGGTATGTTCTAAGGAGAATACTTGTGATGAGTGTAGGGATTGGGATGAGAAAATGTGGAAGGTTCTTGAATCTCATCTTAATAAGCTTGAAAGGGATAGGAAGAGAAAGGCAGCCTTTGGGGCCGAGTGTAGAGCTTTTGTTAGCCTAGATTCTACTCCTGAACCTAGGTCAGATCTTAGTCCTGCTGTTCCTTCTTCCCCTGTTCCCACCATTTCTACTGTTCCCATCCCTCCTACTATCAGTCCACCTACTCCCATGCCTGGCTCCCATGCTTCTGACCCCAATGCCTTTGCCACTAAGAAAATAAACCTGATAGTGCATACTACAGTATGTCTGAGTTAAGGGCATCCCTGAGGGTCCTAATGGACAAAGTGTTTCAAGAGAAAGTGACAAGTGACAGTGTTGTGCAAGTGGAGGAGGTGGCTACTTGTCCCGCTGGTTCTCCTAGACGAAGGTCCCTGTCCCGCTCCCCTGAACCTGGGAGAAGACATACCCTAAGTCCAAGGGAGGCCGGTGGGGTTTGCCCACTGGTAGTTGCCCCCTCAGTCAAGCCTGTTGCACGCACCCAAGTTTTGACAGACACTTTATCTCCTGAACATCCATTTGTTGAGTGCCCTTACTTGGCTTCCAAGTGCCCAAAGGACCATCTTAGATGCTCATCGTCCTCATCTAAGCGCCCAACACCAGCTCCCAAGTGCCCGGCGCTAACTCTCCAGCACCTGACTACAGCTCCTGAGCGTCAAGCGCCTGCTTTGGATCAAGGTGAGCCTTCATATATGAAACTATGAACTTAAGAAAGCTCCTGCTTCCAAGACTGCTCGTGATTTGTCCTTGTTTCCGGTCTCTTTTGAAGAAAAAGAGGAGCTTGACCGAGAGCCTGCTCCTCCTTCAGCGTATGCAGCTCTTCGTTACCTGTTGGTAAGCTTTCCTTTATTTTTTACTCCAGCTGCCCTGGTCTCATCTGCACCAACCTTCCCGATGAGGAGCCTCCCAGATGGTAGCTCTAGGCTCCCCAAGATGGTTCTTTCCTCATCATCTAAGAAGGCACTCAAAGAAATCGGAGACTGGCTTTCTGACGAGGGAGCAAGGTACAGTGTCTTTTGCCCTTCCTCCCTCTCACTTAATTCGTAGGGGATACCTTTCATACGCCACCATGGAAGCTCCTTCTTTGGGAGTCGCTGCCTCCTTCCAAGGGGACTTCTCTAGCCTTGTTGACTCTTCCCGTCGCTCGGTCTGTGTTGGCAAAAATAAATGTTTTCGTCAACAGAGCTTGACCCCTTTGTCAAGAACCTCTTCAAGGTGTTTGAGGTCTTCAGTTTCCTAGACTGGACGGTTGGAGCCCTTGCCAAGAAAATCGAAGACTACAAGGACTTGGATGAAAGCTTCGCTTCGGATTGGTTAGGAGTTCTATTGTGTGCAGACAAGGCCATCAGGGTGGCTCTTCTGAACTTGTGGTCCTTTTCTCTTTTGGGGTTCTGAAGAAGAGAGAACTTTGGTGCTCCTTTATCACCAAAGGAGTCACACAGTCCCAGAAGTCAGCTCTCTTATTTTCACTTTTTGATCCTCTTCACCTCTTCCCTCAGACAGTAGTGAGGGAAATTGCTTCAGACCTACAGAAGAAGTCCACTCAGGATCTCCAGCTCAGTTCTCCAAGTGCCCCAAGGATTCTTCGTCTTTAGTGTCTAAAATGGTCTCTCCTCTCCAGCAGCATCCCTATCGTGGAAGCAAATTCAAGTCACAACCCAGATCCTGTTCCAGTGTCCCATTCACAGCCAGTGTTATCAAGAGGAGCTCTTCCAAGGCTTTGCCTGAGAAATGAAGAAGTCCTTCGTGCACCAGAAGGAGCCAGGCTTCTCCATTTTTGGAAGAAGTGAAGTCTCAGAGGTGCAGAACAGTGGATTGTCAAGGTTCTGAAGGAGGGCTACTCCCCCTTCATGGAGAGCCCTCCTTTAGTCACTTCTCCCATTGCAGTGACGGCCTACTCCCCTTCATGGAGAGCCCTCCTTTAGTCACTTCTCCCATTGCAGTGACAGCCTACTCAAGAAGCATTTGGCCCTTTTGGAGGAGGCATCCTCCCTCCTTCTAAAGAGAGCCATAGAAGAAGTCGAGTACATGAGCACAGAGGGATTTAACAACCATCTGTTTGTAGTCCCCAGATCATAAGGGGGTTGGAGACCAGTCCTCAATATAAGCGCCCTCAATCTCTTCGTAAGAGGAAGGTCAGGATTGAGATGAATCAGTCAGTCATGTCATCCATTCACCAGGGTAATTGGATGATAACATTGGCTATGCAGGATGCATACTTTCATATCCTCATCCATCCAGACTCCAGGAAGTATTCCAGGTTCATCTTCCAGGGCAAAGTCATTCAGTTTAGGGCTCTTTTCTTCAGCCTCTCTATGGCACCTCAGGTATTTACTTGAGTCCTCACCCCTCTTGCAAAATGCTTCATTTAATTGGCATAAACATCAGCCTTTACCTGGATGACTGGCTTCTTTGATCCCCTTCGGAGGAGAAATGCATGAAGGACTTGCAGACAATTCTTCGCCTTACTCAGGAACTAGGCATACTCATAAACCTTCAGAAGTCCCAGTTGGCTCCAATGCAAGAGATTCCCTATTTTGGGATGATTCTCAGTTCTTGGACTTTTTGGGCTTTTCCATCTCCCAAGAGAATCGCCAACTGCCTTCAGATGATCCACGGTATTTTTAGCCTTCTCGCCTTGCTTGGCCCATCAGTGGATGAGCCTACTGGGGACACTGGCACCCAACGAGACGTTCGTCAAACTGGGCAGACTCCATATGAGAGTCCTCCAATTCTACCTCAAGCCAACTGGGACAGGAAAACCCAACTGGAAAGTCTCTTTATCCTTTGAGCCCCAAACTAGACTTTTACTCAGATGCCTCAGATCTAGGTTGGGGAGCCCTCCTGGGGAGTCAGGAAGTTTCCGGGACGTAGTCCCAGAAGAGCGGAACCTTCACATCAGTGTCAGAGAGTTAAAGGCAATTCATCTAGGTCTTCAGTACTTCTGGACATGACCTACAACAAGAGTGTGGTAGTCCGTGCGGACAATACCACCGTGGTGACATACATTCGAAAGCAAGGAGGCACTCATTTCTTTTCTCTCTGCCAGGCAGCAAAAGATCTTCTCCTGTGGGCAGACCAAAATCAAGTGACGCTGGTCACTATTTATTCAAGGGAAACTAAACATTCTGGCAGACTAACTGAGCCATTTACCTAAGTTTATCCTAAACTTTTTGACAGATCGCAGTTTTCAGGTGAGAGTTGATGATGTTCTGTCTAGAACATTTCCACTTGAAAATGGCATTCCACAAGGAATTAAATCAGTAATAATCGACCTATTGGAATTAAAAGTATTCTGTATAGGATGATTTTGCCATGTATTATTCAGCATCTCAAATAAAACATGCAGAACGGATCATTAATGAAAGCATGAAGAAAATAGATGAATGGGCCTCATCTGTAGGCTTAAAATTTTCCAAAGATAAAACTCAAGCAATCATGTTTTATAAAAATAAAAAGTGGGAAAAAGGTGAAGAAATAGATTTAAAAATCAGAAACCATAATATTCCAATTGGCCAAACAGGAAAATTTTTAGGATTAGTGTTTGATACTCATTTAAACTGGAAAGGCCACATAACATATGTGAAATCAAAATGTTAAAAAGCATTAAATCTAATAAGAAAACTATCGAACACTACTTGGTGAGCCGATATACATACCTTACTGTACTGTACTGTATAAAGCAACATTGATTATGGAAGTGAAATATAAGGCTCAGCATCAGACGCAACACTGAAAGCGTTAGACCTAGTTCACAATGAACATCTTAGAATATGTTCAGGAGCCTGTAGACCATCACCACCCTCATCTTTACAGGTTGAATGTGGTGAATCTCTCTCTCTCTCTCTCTCTCTCTCTCTCTCTCTCTCTCTCTCTCTCTCTCTCTCTCTCTCTCTCTCTCTCTCTCTCTCTCTCTCTCTCTCTCGAGCTAGTAACAATGAAGAGTGCTCAGAGAATTCAGAAATATTCCAACCAAAAATTATTTGGATTAAGAGGTATATTTATAAACAGTCATCCACCTCCTTACCCAGTTACAGCTAGAAGATTGTTTGAGACGATGAATATAAATATACAGTTACCTTTAATATTGAAATTACCTTCTTCTTGGACAGTGAATAAAATGAGATTTTGTACACACTTACAATATTTATCAAAAAGTTATTCAGTTACCCCAGAACACCATAGACAACATGCAGTAGATCATAAAATCCGAAAAGGTCCACATCATGCAATATACACCGATGGATCTAAGTCACAGAGTGGGATATGCTGTAGTATCTCAAAACAAAACTTATCAGTTCTCTCTACTTGATAATGCCTCATTATTTACAGCTGAGTTATGTGCAATAACATCAGCCATAAAAATAGTTAAAGAAGCCTCATTTAATAACTTTGTGATTTATAGAGGCTAAAGAAGCCGTTCAAAGTTACAATCCAAAAATATTGTACAACAAATTTAGTTTTCACTCTATAAATTGTGTAATAATGGAAAAAATATTGAATTATGTTGAATCCCTACTCTTGTAGGGCTTAAAGGAAATGAAGAGGCTGATAAAGCAGCTAAAGGAGTAGTCCACATGACAAGAGCAAATGTAAAAGTCCCAATTAGTGACCATATATAAGATATATAAAAACAATCATTGTAAGTAAATGGCAAAATATATGGAGTGAAGAACCTGAAAACAAATTAAAACAGATAAAAGCCAATGTTGGAAAATGGAGTTCATCATATCAGAGAAAGACACACAAGTAATTCTGACGCGTCTTCGAATAGGCCATACTTGTTTGACACATGGACACTTAAAGAACAATTCATGTGGCCCTCCTCCTGAATGCCCAGAGTGCAAAGTGTTGATAACAGTCAAGTATGTATTGTGTGAATGTCCAGAATATAACCTTCAATGATTTTCAAAATTTGGAAGTAAATCAATGAAGGAAATTTTGTCAGAACCTTCTACATTTTCAGTAATTCCAATTTTAATGTTCATGAGAAACTGATTTAATTAATAAAATATAAAGATAAGTAAATAATAAAAATACGAAAACCCTTAGAGCGTCTAATGAATTTTAAAATGACAAAATTTTAATGTTACTTGACTTATTCTGAATTTTATACCTTTTTAGGGAGTATATATGAAAACGTAATAAATGTATTTATTGTGTGTGTGTGTTTCAGTATGAGAGCATATGCCTTTGTGCATTTTTTATTTCATTTTCATTCAGTCATCACCATACTGAATGCCCTATTTGGTCCCTAGACTTAGCATTTCATCCAAATCCTTTGGGCCAGCCCTATGAGAGCTGATAGTCAGCTCAGTGGTCTGGTTAAACGATTTTAATAATAATAAAGCTATCTAATTCTCTTAACCCTTTAACGCCGAAGCCCTATTTACAAAAACGTCTCCCGTATGCCAGCGGCGTTCGGTGAGTTAGCGCCGAAGCGGAAAAAAGTTTTTTCAAAAATCACAGCACGCTTAGTTTTTAAGATTAAGAGTTCATTTTTGGCTCATTTTTTTTGTCATTGCCTTAAGTTTAGTATGCAACCATCAGAAATGAAAAAATATCATTATCATATATAAATATTGGAATATATGACAGCAAAAAAAACTTGTATATAATTGTATACAAATCGCTGTAAGCAAAACGGTTAAAGCTAATGAGTTAATTTTTTTAGTTGTATTGTACACTAAATTGCGATGATTTTGGTATATAACAAATTTTAAAACGATCAAAGCAACACAGAGAAAATATTATCACAAAATGATGCATGAATTCGTAACACGCGGACGTAAAAAAAATGTTTTTTTCAAAAATTCACCATAAATCGAAATATTGTGCTAGAGACTTCCCGTTTATTGAAAATTGAAGCTAATTGATTGAATATTACTAGACTGTAAGTGTTTTAGCTTACAATTGCAGTTTTCGGCCATTTCGGTCAAGTTAAAGTTGACCGAAGGTTGAAATTTTGGCACTTATCGTGATTTATATGGAAATATTTCAAAACTGATAAAAGCTACAACCATGAGTTATTTATTGTTGTATTGTACATGAAATTGCGCACATTTTCATATATAAAACTTTATGTAACGACTAATTTAAAGGGTTGCAAATATTATGACAACGAGACGAAAGAATTTCTGAGATGTTTGGCTGAGTTACCGCGCAGATGTAAGGAAAATGTTTTTTTAAAAAATTCACCATAAATCGAAATATTGTGCTAGAGACTTCCAATTTATTGCAAAATGAAGATAAATGATTGAATATTACTAGAATGTAAGAGTTTTAGCTTACAATTGCGTTTTTTACCATTTCGGTCGAGTCAAAGTCGATCAAGGTTGAAATTTTGGCAGTTATCGTGATTTATGTGAAAATTTTTCAAAACTGATAAAAGCTACAACCATGAGCTATTTTCTGTTGTATTCTACATGAAATTGCGCACATTTTCATATATAAAAGTTTATGTAACGACTAATGTAAACGATGCAAACATTACGACAACATGACTAAAGAATTTCCGAGATGTTTGGCGAGTTTCACGCGCAGAGCGTAAGGAAAAAATTTTTTTTTTTTTTTTTTTCCTCAGAAATTCACCATAAATCGAAATATTGTGCTAGAGACTTCCAGTTTGTTGCAAAATGAAGGTACATGATTGAATATTACTAGAATGTAAGAGTTTTAGCTTATAATTGCATTTTTACCATTTGGTCGAGTTAAAGTTGACCGAAGCTTGAAATTTTGGCAGTTATCGTGATTTATATGAAAATATTTCAAAACTGATAAAAGCTACAACCATGAGTTATTTTCTGTTGTATTCTACATGAAATTGCGCACATTTCCATATATAAAACTTTATGTAACGACTAATATAAAACAGTGCAAACATTACGACAACGTGACAAAAGAATTTCTGGGCGGACGTAAGGAAAAAAGTTTTTTTAAAAATTCACCATAAATCGAAATATTGTGCTAGAGACTTCCAATTGGTTGCAAAATGAAGGTAAATGATTGAATATTACTGGAATGTAAGAGTTTTAGCTTACAATTGTGTTTTTGACCATTTAGGCCGAAAGTCAAAAGTTGACCGAAGGTTGAAATTTTGGCAGTTATTGTGATTTATATGAAAATATTTCAAAACTGATAAAAGCTACAACCATGAGTTATTTTCTGTTGTATTGTACATGAAATTGCGCACATTTTCATATATAAAACTTTATGTAATGGCAAATATAGAACAGTGCAAAAATTACGACAAAATGACGAAAGAATTTCTGAAATTTTCGGCCGAAAGTTACAGCGTGGGCGTAAGAAAAAAGTTTTTTTAAAAATTCACCATAAATCGAAATATTGTGCTAGAGACTTCCAATTTCTTGCAAAATGAAGGTACATGATTGAATATTACTAGAATGTAAGAGTTTTAGCTTACAATTGCGTTTTTCGACCATTTCGGTCGAAAGTCAAAGTTGACCGAAGGTTGAAATTTTTTGTAGTCGACGTACGGTACGTCCACTCGGCACCCAACAGACAATTTTAGTCGACGTATGATACGTCCAATAGGCTTTTATGGGTTAAGGTACCTTTTGAGGCAAGCTTGAAAGTGTATTGCTTGAAGCTGCTTACAGCTGTTGGTATGACATACATAAGATATTAGATTTTATATAAGTAACTTACCAAGTAATTAAATAGCCATTGGTTCCCTAACCTACGGCAGCTTAAAAATTCAAATTTCGTGCAGTGGCGCTGTTATTGTTAGTGTGTAGGTGACAATGTCCCGCCCACCATCCGGCCTCGAGGAGACAACCCGGCGGAGGGCTCAGTTAGTTTTCTGCCGGCTTCTGGCTAACATCGGAAGTTTTCATGCAGCTCCTTCTTCGCTTTTCGGCTTTTTCTTTGCACGAATTTGATGAAGTATTCAGAATTTGGTGCTTTGTGGCTTCCTACCATTGTTGAATTGTTGTTCAAGTTAACTTTAGGGTATTTAGTTAAAGATGTCGGATTCCAGTTCATCTAGTATTCGCTTTATTCTGAGGGTTGTAGAACTAGGCTAAGCTTTCATACGATTCTCATACAAAATGCACTAAATGTAGGGGCCAGGAATGTAGTGAGGATAATACTTGCATAGAGTGTCAGGATTGGAAGGATAAGAAATGGAAAAACTTGAAATCTCATCTAGAGAAATTAGAAAGAGATAAGAAGAGGAAAGCAGCCATTAGGGCTGAAAGTAGGGCCAATGCCGATTCCATTTCATTGGAAAATGTAGGGGATGACAAAACTACAACTACAATTCCTCCTCCTCTTATCCTAAATCCTCCTACTTTACCATCTACTCCTGTTCTAGGTTTCCATGATTCCACTCTTGGTGCCATTGCCAGCCTCAAATTTAGGTTCGATCAGAAATTTAGTGTATTATTTAGTACTATTATGGAAATGGGATCAGCTATTAAATCTCTAGTGGAGAAAAATGTAAGTATTGACAGTGCAGTGAGAAGTGATAGTGCTGTGAATATTGAGGAGGTGGCTGTCCATCCCACCAGTGCTCCTAGGCGAAGGTCACCATTCCACTCCCCCGCACCGGTGATAAGACATACCGGAGGTCCAAGGGAGGCTGGAGGGGTTTGCCCATGGCAGTCGTCCCCTCTGTCGAGCCTGTTGTGTGCTCCCAGGCTTCGACTAAACGCCATTGGAAAGGCGTTCCTGTGCATCAACTTTCTTCAGATTCGGAATCTTCCATTCCGCACAAGAAGCCATATCACTACTCTACTTCTTTGCCCCCACTCAAGAGACATGTGGATCCTAGTGACTCTTCTCCCCTGGCTGTCAAGAGGTACAGGGAGACTAGCCCACAACCTTCCTGCAGTTTTCAAGTCCAGCCTGATTCTTCTGCTCATCGTTGTCATTTCTTCAGACACAGTCCTGAGCGCTATAAGCGTTCTAAGCGCCCAATGACTCGCGCCAGACTTCCGCTGATGAGTGCCCAGTGCCCACCACCTCGTTCCAGAATACTGCTGATGAGCGCCCAGTGCCCGGCGCCAACTCCCAAACTTCTGACGCCAACAGCCGAACTTCCAGCTTCTGCTTCTGGAGCCCATGCACCTTCTTCTGTTATTCCATCTTCCTCATCGGTCCAGGAAGATTCTTTAGCCCCACTCAAGCGCCAGTTGACCGAGCTTATGGGTTTTTTGAAGAAATCTTCTGCTCCAGAGTCCAAGAATAAATCATTGTCTCCTATCTCTTTGGAGGAGGAAGAGATTGTTCAGGATACAGTTCCCTCTTCTTACTCGTCTCTTCTGCGTTTTCTCCTGGATAATTTCCCTGATTTCTTCGTTCCTGCTTCATCTACTTCTCCAGCTTTTACCTTTCTCATAAAAAAGCATTTGTCAGAAGTTACCAGGTTACCCAGGTTAGTTCTTTCCTCCTCCTTGAAGAAAGCTGCTAAGAGAGAACAGGGCAAAGCAACTTTTGCTTTTCTGCCCAGCAAATTGTTGAAGATGAGGTACTCCTACTATGCTACTGGGGAAGCTCCTTCCTTGGGAGTTCCTGCCTCCTCCCAAGGGGACTTCTCTGGTCTGGTGGATTCATCTTGTAGAACGGCCTTTTTGTCAGCCAAAATAATGATTTCCTCAGCTGAACTGGACCACCTTATCAAGAATATTTTTAAGGTGTTTGGGATATTTAGTTTCTTCGATTGGGCCATCGGGGTGCTAGCGAGGAAGATTGAAGACTGTCCTGATCTAGCTGAAGATTTTGCCTCCAATTGGCTAGGAGTTCTTTCATGCTCAGACAGAGCAATTAGAGATGGCTCTTTAGAACTCGCCTCCCTATTTTCTATGGAGGTCCTTAAGAAGAGTCTCGCTGACTCAGAAGTCAGCTCTACTTTTCGCTCCCTTAGACAAGTCTCACCTCTTTTCTCAACACACAGTGAAGGAGATTCTTTCGGACTTGCAGAATAAGCCCACCTCTGACTTGTTGGCACAGTCCGCTAGACGTCCTAAGGAGCCTGTGCCTTCCGCATCAAGATCATTCTCCCCTATTGAGTCAACCCTTTTGTGGAGGGAGAGCTAAGACCCAGCCTCGACCTAGATCAAACTTGCGACCTCCTACAAAGTCCATTAAGAAGTCTTCCTTCAAATCCAACCCCAAGAAGTGAGAAGTTAGTCCTCCATGCCCAGGTAGGAGCCAGACTTCTACTTTATTGGAAAGAATGGGAGAGCTGAGGAGCAGACCCTTGGGTAATCAAGGTTCTCAAGGAGGGCTACTCCATTCCTTTCGTAAAGACTCCTTTAGTTACACCTCCAATCGCCTTGACAGTGCTCAAAAGTTCCACGAAGTTTTTGGCCCTCTCTCAAGAAGTCGAATCCCTTCTTTCCAAAGGAGCAGTGGAAGAAGTGCTAGATCCCCTCTCAGAAGGTTTCTACAATCGCCTTTTTATGGTTCTGAAGGCCTCGGGGGCTGGAGGCCTGTTCTGGATGTCAGTGCCTAGAATGTGTTCGTACTGAAGACGAAGTTTCATATGGAGACCATTCGCTCAGTCATGTCCTCAGTATAACGGGGGGACTGGATGGTCACCCTGGATATGCAGGATGCGTATTTTCACGTCTCTGTTCATCCAGACTCACGAAAATTTCTACGCTTTGTTTTTCAGGACAGGATACTACAGTTCAGGGCCCTATGCTTCGCTTATCAACGGCTCCTCAAGTTTCCACACAAGTCGTTGCTCCTCTGGGGAATTGGCTTCACCTTCTGGGAATCAACATCAACTTATATCTAGACAATTGGCTTCTCCGCTCATCGGAGGAGGAAAAGTGCGCGGAGGACTTGAGAAGAACTCTTCGCCTGACACAGGAGTTAGGCATTCTCATAAACAGAAAGAAATCCCTTCTGACACCGACTTGGGAGATTCCCTATTTAGGGATGATACTGAACTCTCAGACTTTTCGGGCTTTTCTGTCACCCAAAAGAGTCGAGAATTGCCTTGAGACTGTCAGTCAGTTCCTTGCTCGTCTTTCCTCCTCAGCAGTGCAGTGGATGAGTCTCCTGGGGACCCTTGCTTCAGTAGAGCAGTTTGTAAATCTAGGCAGACTCCACATGAGACCCCATCAATTTTTCCTCAAAGCAAATTGGTGCAGAAAAACCCAACCAGACTCTTTCATTTTCCCGATTATGTCAGAAATCAAAGAGGATCTCCAGTGGTGGTCATGCAGAGAAAGACTTCAGGAAGGGAAGTCTTTTCTCCCAGTGTGCCCAGACCTTCTATTTTATTCAGATGCCTCCGACCTAGGCTGGGGCGCCTGCCTGGACGGCTGGGAAGTCTCTGGAACATGGACTGTGGTACAACGGAATTCTCACATCAACGTAAAGGAGCTGAGAGCAATTCACCTGGGCCTTCAGTCCTTCTCAGATCTGGTCCGCGGCAAGAAGATTGTAGCACACGCGGACAACACCACTGCTCTTGCTTACATTCGCAAATGGGGGCACTCATTCCTTCTCTCTGTGCAAGACAGCGAGGAATCGCCTTCTGTGGGCGAAGGAGAACCGAGTCTCTCTTGTCACCTGGTTCATTCAAGGGAGAATAAATGTGATTGTGGATGAATTAAGCCGCCTCAAACAGGTCCTTCCTACCAAATGGATTGTAGACTCAGTAGTCTGAGACAACCTGTGGAAACTGTTGGGCAAACCCACAGTGGATCTTTTCGCAACATCGAGAAACCACCGTCTTCCCTTCTTTTGCTCTCCAGTCCCGGATCCTCAAGCATGGAGCACGGATGCCATGGTTTTGGACTGGACAGACTTAGATGTGTACACCTTCCCTCCTTTCGGAATGATCAGGGAAGTAATCAACAAGCTGTCCACGCATCAGAACACCTCCATGACCCATGTAGCCCTATTTTGGCCAAACAGGGAATGGTTTCCAGACTTGATTCGACTCCTGGTAGACTACCCAAGACTTCTTCCACAAAAACAGTCTCTGCTCAGACAACCCCACTTTCTCAGATTCCACCAAGGATTATCCGCTCTGGCCCTGACAGGCTTCAGACTGTCAAGTGCCTTGTCAAAGCAAAAGGGTTTTCAAGACAGGTTGCAGAGACAATTGCGAAATGCAGACGAGCTTCTTCTACAAAGCTCTACCAATCAAAATGGACAGTCTTCAGACATGGTGCAGCTGCCATAACTTCTCGTCTTCTGAGACATCTATAAGCCAAATAGCTGACTTTTTGATATTCCTAAAGTCCACCAGGAAGCTATCGACCTCTACCATCAAAGGGTATAGGTCGATGCTCAGTTCAGTTTGTAAGCACAGAGGAATGTACCTGTCTTCTAATCAAAATATCACCGACTTGATCAAATCCTTTGATACGTCCAAAAAAGAAAGTTCTTCCAACTCTCTTGGAACTTAGACATTGTACTGAAGTGGCTTTCAGGTCCTCAATTCGAACCTCTTCGTTCCGTTTCCCACAGGAATCTCACGAAAAAGACGTTTTAGTGGCTCTCGATACTGCCAAACTTATTAGCGAGTTGCAGGTCATAGACAAGAGAATAGGCATTGCACAAATGGACGCAGTCTGCTCTCTTTCTCTTGGTTTCCTCGCAAAGAATGAGAACCTTTCTAAACCCTGGCCTGGATCCTTTGCCATCAAGAACCTTATGGATATCTTAGGACCTTAGGAAGAAGAAAGACTCCTCTGTCCAGTGATGTGCCTCAGGTGCTTTCTTCAGAGGACGGAAAAGATTAGAAGGCCTTCGAGCAACCTCTGGTGCTCTGTAAGAAACCCAATTCGCCCGCTCTCCAAAAATGCCATATCCTTTTTTCTTAGAGAGTTAATATTAGAAGCCCACTCTCAGATCCAGGAAGAAGCCTTTCCATCACTTAAGGCTCACGAAATTACAGCAGTCGCAACTTTCCTTGCTTTTAAACACAACTTTTCTCTTTCCTCGATCCTACAGTCGATGTTCTGGAGATGCAAGTCCATGTTCGCCTCACACTACCCCAAGGACATAGAAGCCGTGTTTGAAAATTGTAGCACTTTAGGACCTTTATCCGTGGCTGGCATGGTGCTGGGAGAGGAAGCATAGGGAATTTCTCTGTTCCTTTGCTATCCACTCACCTTGACTTAAGGTTAAGAGTCAATGGGAAGCCTCCGGGTACACTGTACCTGAGTACCCACCAGTTCATACTGTATTTTTGATAATGGTTGGGTTTTGGTTTTATTCTGTGGTGTAGGTGATAGTGTTTTCATTTTGTTTTCTGGTCTTTGCCCAGGGCAAGGGCATCTTTTAAAACTTTGTCAGTATACAGTGTACTTCCTCCGCTGCAGAGTTCCCACTAATGTAGTGGCGACCCTTGGCTATACTGCCACATCCACTACAAGTTGAGAGAGGCGCCGACCAGAGGCAGTACCCTCCTGCAGCAGCTCTCTCAACAGGTAAGGAAACAACAAACATTTATTCAATGTTAGCAACCTTTCTATTTCAAATTCATTACATACTTAATGCTTTGGAGTAGAATATGTCCGTGCTCTTTCCCACCTCCTAACAATGTGGAATCAACTATGTAATTACTTGGTAAGTTACTTATATAAAAATGACATTTTTATGATAAAAAAGTTTTATATATACTTACCAAGTAATTGCATGATCGAAGCCCACCCTCACCCCTTGCTTGGACATTAGAGCATAAAACGAATTGAGCTCTCCTCTGGGTTGTTTCCTCGAGTCCCGGATGGTGGGCGGGGCATTGTCACCTACACACTAATAATAAGAGTGCCACCGCACGAATTTTGAATTTTTAAGCTGCCGTAGGTTAGGGAACCAATATCTATGTAATTACTTGGTAAGTATATATAAAACTTTATTTTATCATGAAAACGACATTTTTCCACCTCGTCCTCCTTCAGGTGGATGGGACTCTGCTAAATGAGCCTAAAGCTTAACTATACTGTACTCTGTGTAACTTTTGACTTGCATCTTACTGTTGAGAAAGATCTAATGAAAGTGTCAGAAAATGCAACACAAAAGCTAAGTATTGTACATAGGACCTCATATTTATATCTGATGGGTCATTTGTCCTTCCTTTACTAGAATACTGTTCTCTAGTGTGGATGTCTGTCTCTGCCAGAGATTTATCTCTTTTAGACAGAGTGATTGTGGAGGTAGGTTGCTATTTCCTACCAACAACAGTATGACGTGGACCATCAGTGGATGGTCTCATTTGTCAATTTTTCATTATGTATATTTTAACAGATCTTTCACATTCACAGTTGATCCCTGATCCTCTTTACCTGCTGAGAGCAACCAGATTTGCAGAACAGCAGCACTTAATATGCAGTAAATGTGCCCTGCTGTTGAACTTCTCAGTTTCAGAGGTCCTTTATTCCTCACACTGTTGGACTGTGGAACAGTCTCCATGAGGATGTTATGCAATTGGATCCTCAGAAGTTTGAGTACAGAAGCAGTGTGTTACTACCCTAAAGGAATCCTCCTTGTATTTTATAATTTATTTTTACATTTTTATCTATTTATTAATATATACATTTATTTTTTCTTTTCTAATAATAACTTGTCTCTTTCTGTCTTCCCTTTTACCTTCTGTTACTGCTTTCCAGTGAGCACCATACTCTTTGGAAGCTTGAATTTCAAGTCAGTGGTCCCTGTAGGCTTGTTCCATATGAATATGTTTCATCTGAATAATAGTGGTAATAATAATTCATCCCTCCTCAATTAGAGATGCAAGTTTTTTCAAGTTGCTTGTCCTATGGAAGCAAAGAAGTCTTTTTATATTGTTTTTGGCATGACTTCATTTACGGTGCCAGGTAGAAAATAAAATAAAAGTAAAGGTTAGTCCTGAGAGGGCAGCAGTTCTTGAGAAGGTTTGGAATATTTTGATGTACCTATTCTGACACTTACGGAGGAATGTCTTAATGTTTTTTACAGCTCGATTTTAAAGTAATGGGGATTGTTGTTTTTGGAGAGTTGTATCATTATTTCCTTAACGCCAAAGTGTTGAAGACCATCACCAAAGATGGCTTAGATTAGGAGAATAGAGAAGCAGTCTTTTCCACATGAACGTTCCGTATGGGATACCAGCCTTAATATATAAATTTAAAGATAAAAAAAACTGTTCCATGATGGTTGGCAACACTGTTGGTCTAAGGAAATGTTGGTAACACTGTTTACACTTTAAGCAGACTGAGAAAGGATTGGGGGAGGGGGTTGGCAGGCCAGGGAAAGTTTCCAAGGTGGGTGGGGGTCGGAAGGCTGGTTACAATGGGAGGGGAGCAGTATTAAGGCTGTTTACACGAGGAAACAAGTAGAGAAAGTGTTTTTTAGTAAGGTGGGTGACTGGGGGAAGGAGTTTCCCTGGCTGGGAGGGGGAAGGGAGTGCAATGTGGAATGATGAACCCAATTTCTCCTAGGAGAGTGAGAACATGAGAGACTAAAAGATGCTGAGGAGCGAGGCTGAATGAATTGAACTAATCGCATGCACGTGCGTGTCTTCACGGACACGGTCGTGGGAACTGGAACGACGATCAGAGGGCCTCTTGGGAGGGTGTGAACAGGGAGGAGTTCTGGAATGACGGAGACTAATGTCATGGACGTGCGAGCGACACGGCGACAATGGCCTAGCTGGAAGCACGTCCAAGGATGTGCTGAATCTCACATCCGTCTTAGGATTGCGAGACCCAGAAGGAAATGGCCGAACTTTCGAAGACTTCACTACAGTACATGGGATTTCTTAACAGGATCCTTGTCATCCTTCCTACAAACACGAACAGGGGGACTTCCGGATTTCGTAACAGGATCCTTGTCATCCTTCTTACAAACACGAACAGGGGGACCAGGGGAAGACAACACTGCCGTAGATTTTCTGACCACCAATCTCTGCTTGGAGTGAAATACTGATGGACGAGAAGCAGCTGGACATGACACATCCTCATCAGTGAGATGGCCGCAAGCTGGAATGGAACCACGGCCGTGGTCATACGAAGATGGAGAAGACTGAGACGGAGATCTGCGATGCTTCTTCACAACACAGCTGAACTTCTTGAAAGATGATGTCGACTCTGTCAACCACTGCTTTCATGAGAGCAACAGAAGACGGAGCAGGAGTAGAAGTCACCACTGCAGTAGGGGGTCCAAAGCTCTGTGAGGGATACGCTGCCGAATGAGTGGGAAAAGAAGCCACTACTGTGGAAGGGGGTCCAAAGCCCTGAGAGGGATACACTGCCAACAGATCCGGGGCTGTAGGTCTACATAGAGGTGCCAGGAGAGCCGCTGAACCGGGAACTGTCAAGGTGGACGAGATGAGAATATGAACGGGTTAGCCGCTGCAGCCCCCGACTCAAAACGCTGGTAAGGGTACACCAAAGGCTGATGTGGCAACACTGAAACCGAAGATCCTGGAACAGCTAGGGGGAAAGCAGCAGGGCTGGCAACTGTCAAGGTGGATGACACGGAAATGTGAGAGGACAGGAAATGGGACAATAGGCCACTGAAGGTCAGTACTCCTGGAAGGCTTAGAGAATCCCAGATGCCAGCCATCTTCTGAACCTCTAATCCTGAAATAGAATAAGGATGATGCTACCTCTTCCCTCACGTTGGGCTGGAGGGAGAAGATAGAGAGAGAGAGCGGGGCAGCCAGAGAGATATCTCCTGACCCCTCTCCCTAAACTTCAGAAGTCAAAGCTATGGAAAAATGGGAAGTGGTAAAATCTTCCAAGGAAGAAGAAGCAAATGGAGAAAGATTGGACATAGAAGGAACCAGAAGGAGACTAGAAGCGGCCATCAAATGAGGAGAAAACCCCTTCCAAGGTGGTGCTTCCTTCCTCCTCAGATGCTTCTTGGCAAAGATCCTCTGACATTCAGAAAGGGGAAGGGAGCGAGCCTTTCACACACACACATTCTGGTCACAAAGACGGGGTAAGATGCAAGTCAGGAACTGTAGAAAGGAACTCCCACTGGTCCTGGAGAGCAAGTTGGGACCAAATGCACTGTTGAAGATCTTTCAACATCAGCATCCGTGTTGAGGGAGAGAGGGAAAACTTGCTAGGTTTAGGCAAGAAGTATCCTCGTATGACTGAAAACACAAAAAACCAACTTTGTCTCAATCTACATCTCAAAGACTAATGCATTACAATATTCCAAGAAATTGTGTTCGAAAATAAAAAACATTGTTTGTTCATGGAAAAGCATTTCAGAACAAGGAGGAAAAGAACGTCAAAGAGGGAAGTTCTTAAAAATGAGGCTGAGAGATGTCTAAAAATAGAACAGTTGGCAGTTGAGAGTTGGATACTATCCCTCCAACTCTCTACAGTTACAAGATATAAAAGAAAACAGAATACACCAAGGAGATAGGTGTTGGGTTTGTTTACAAACGAAAAGGCAACAAAAAAGTAAGTAAAATTAAATATATAAGGAGAAAGGCTCCAAAATTTATACAGGCTAAAACGAGTTAATATGGCTACGCAGCAAGAATAAATGAATATATCAGTAGTGAGACATTGAAAAACATATTGAAGTGTTTCAGTATACTGTACAAAGCATAAAAAATAATATAAACAAATATATTCAAAGATAGAAGAGAAAGAAGCAAACGACAGGTCAGAGAAAGAAATGCACGTTTAGATGAGACGGCAGCCAAAAGAAAACTGCATAGAATTGAATGCACCACCCACCAAGTTGGTGTAACTTGGTGGGCGGTGCTTGCGTCCTTACTGTCGGTAGCTATTACCTTAACCACCTTGCAAAAGTTTAACAGCCAGATTTCCAGCTCACTGAAGTTAATTCCATATGTAAAGACAGGGTTTGTATGTTGTGTAAAATACAAATTACTTTGAAAATTTGTCATTTTGTCTTTGTTACTGTATGCAGTGATAGCAATGAAAATCACTGCAAAAGAGAGAGAGAGAAAGAAACGCATTTGGTATCGCCCTAACTCCAGTACATATAACACACATTCCTTCACTTTTTATATTTTTATTTTATGCTATTCTACTCTCATTTTTATTTTTAATTATCTCATTTTTTATTTTTGTGTGTTTCATCATAATTTTTACTGTAGAAAATAAAAAAGACAATGAAATTCATAATGCAAAAAAGAGAGAGATTGTTACTGTTCAGGAAAGGGGAAATGATCTGTTATAAATAGCTCAGTGTATTGCCAACATCTATGACAAATTTCATGGTGAAATTTGCAGTATAAATATTTTTATTAATTAATATTTTACTGTGAATGTAAACATTATAGTTGAGATGAAATATATCAACAGAGATAAAATATTCTCTTGTACTTTTATGAGGTGTGATAATCATATTTAGAGTCAACTAAAAATAAAAACAAAAAGAGCTTAAATGACATCAACATTGATGAAATGCCACATGTAGATGTAAACACACACACATATGCATACAAGTAAAGCTTCTCTGATATCATGAGGTGAAATGAAAAATTATTAATTCCAGTAAAAAATGATTCATTAATTTCTAATAGTGTTCTTAAATTAATTTGGACACTTCATAACTGAGAAATGCCATATGTGCTAAAGATGTAAACGCAGTGTTTAACAAACACTTTCCATGACATGGCAAAGTGAGAAATCAGTGATCATAATAATACAGAAGATTAATAGCTCTTTAAATAATGTTCTTAAAAATAACATACTGAAAAAAAGAGACAAAGACTGCCTTAAAACATTAAAGCAAATTGAGGGAAACCGTTTATCCATGCTGGACTATAAACAGTTATATTGAGGAAGTTTTGGTATTTTAACAAGTAGAGTCTTTTTCATATGGATTCCAAGATGTTTAGGTGGTGGTTATTCTGTACTTGGCCTGTGACAGAAAAACCTATTTTGTCAGTGTCTGTCTTAAAAGTTTTTTAATAGTTTCATATATTCGATTGCTCATGATTAGATAACCTACTACCAATTCTATGAATTAAGCCCCTTTGGGAGTCTGTGCATACTTTCAGCAGCCTCTTCATGCATCCCAAATAATCCCGTGATCACACCTCAGTCAAGTATGTTTATACATGAGGTTGGATGCAAATACAGGACTGTGGCCATCATTGACTTTGAACAGGGACTTAATTGTTTGTGGAAATTTGGCAATTATTTCAAATTTAATGCATGAAATTACTTATGAACAGTACACATTATTTTCTCTAGAAAGTATCATTATTCAAGAAAGGAAACATGCTTAACTTTTCAGTTTGGGTACAGTAGGTATTGGTGAAGGTTCAGCCATTTTCACCATTAACAATTTGTTTTAGAGATTAAAAAATAGGCATGAAGGAAAATTACTAAAATATATAAGAAGGATATTTTTACTGCTAATACTTTTATTTTTTTGCCCAACTTATTTTGACCTTTTGTTGTTTTCTTTTTTCATGCAATAAATAACAGTATTCATCTTTATAATGACAAAAATCAGTATCCCAGTATGAAAATTAACTACAATTACCAGTCATAGAGAATATTGTAAAGCACAAATACAGTCAGTGAGAACTAGCTTCATCTGTGTTCTACTGATGAAATAAATGTGTGCACATTTTAGTATATATGATAGAAATGTTTAACCTTTGCCCATTTAGAAAACTTGTGAATACAACACTTTTAATGCATGCGAAGTAATTTTTTCCCTTTACTTATTGTTACATACTGTACTTCCCCAAAATACAGTAGAATATACTTTATGTTTAATGTTATTTACAGTTAAGTTCTCGATTGGTTGAAATTAATGTTTCCGATATTGTAGATTTAATGTTATAACGATGCAAACTATTTTGCCAGTAATACATCTGCATGCTGATAATTACAGATTTAGATGATAAACATGCTGATTTGTATTGATAATATAACAGTAAAAGGACGTGAATGATGAGCTTTTAACAAACTGTCTACTCAGGCCAAGCACACATGATGGATGGGCTTTAAACAATTTTTTTTATGTTGTTGTTGGAAAATAAAAAGTGTGAATAAAAGGTATTTTAAGAAAATCTTGCATGTAAATTACATGAGTAGGTTAATATTTGGAATAGCATGAAACATCCCAGTGGAATAAAATTGTTGACTATAGCGCTTGTTTGGCTGTTCCTGATGAGGATCAGATTCCCTAGGAATCAGTCTCTATCAACTATATTAAAGGTTATTTTGCAGGTTAAGGACATAACATTATTTAGATATGATCAAGTTAATATTATGTACATGCAGTGACATTGTACTGTACATAGAATAAATTTTGAATGATAAGAAAGTCTTGTGATTTTAACAGTTTGTTAGCAGGAGGTCTTTGTGTAGCCTGGGCTGTACTGTTGAGATGAATCAATTATCAAAAGCTCATTCGTCCTATGTTTGATCTGAGTACGCTATTTGATATAAGCTTGCCTTTCATGTGCTTTTAGAGATATATTACCAATACAAATTGGCATGTTTAGGATTTAATAAGAATGAGTGAGGGTTCTTTGTATATATAGAAATTCAAATATCTTATTAAAGAAAGTTTAATATTTATCAAAATAACCCAGTGATATCAGAAATGTTAAATGTCAGCCAATTGTTTGCTAACTATGTGCATATGCCGTACCTTCACCCAAGGGTGGAGAGATGAAATAAAACTGACTATAGTAGCTTATTTGTAAATATTAACACAAGATATGATGGTACATTCAATCCACTACAAACAGCTGAGGAGTGATATAGTACTCTGCTTCATTTTACAGGTTTTTGCTATAGATAATGTCAATACTGATGATTTATAGAATTTATTGCTTCTAGTTTAATTTGAATTAACTTTGGAGGGAAAAAATGTTATGGAGAGGTTAAGTACAAATATTTCTAGCTGCCCCTGTTAATAGTTCTCATGATACCCCTCCCTTTAGACTTTTTTTTTATCAGTGTTACAAGCATATATAAAGTATTAAAGACAGTTTTTGCATTGAAATTCGGCTTACAAAGCAAATATACAGGTATAAATAATATCTTGATTCATCTTTCCAAGTAATTTTTGTCAGCTTTTGCTTACATGTTCCCCACATGCTCACTTACTGTTAATCATTCAGTTGAGTTACTAGTGGGGAGTGGCCTCACTAGTCTAGACTTAAGTGTAGCTTATGTAAGTATGAAAATGTATATTTGAAAATTTTCTCTTTTCAGGCTGTATTAGGTCCAGAGGCTAGTGATGACCATGTTGTTGAAATAGAAACGACAGGTTTTGATAATAAAAAGATAAGAGTGCCGGTGTGTGTAATGAAGGCTGGTGGTCCACATGTTATATCTTTTGAAGTTAGTATAGATTTCTGGTTAAATGTTTTCCTTTCTTTTCATAGTGAGTGGTGAGTGTGTTTTTATCAGTACAATGTATAACACTAAAAATATATATTGTTTCATGACAACCCATCACTTGCATATGCCCACGTTCATGATCTTGCAATACCCTTGGACATTACTAAACTGTGTTTTGTCTAACGGAGCTGGTCATTATTAACCCATGGCATATGCCACCCTGAGCCCCAGGTACTCATTAATTATCCACCACACTGTTTGTGTGCCTGCCATGCTATTAACAGAATTTGGCTTGTCATTGTAGGGACTAAGATAAGAAAAATTTCTCTTTACTCTTCTCTGTCCTGTGCCCATTTTGCATGAATTCCCATCAAGGTGTACATATTGGATCATCTTTGATGTGCCTTAAGCATTACCAGAATCTGATGCCAAAGGTTACCGTAAGATCTACCTTACTGATAAAAAAAATGTTAGAATTAAGGGATAATGATGACTACTGGAAATAGAGAAACTCAAAAACTTTTCTTAAATCTCATTTTACTGCACAGAACTGTCAAATCAGGATAAGAATGTGAGCCTATTTTTTACCCACGAAACTCCCACTTCTACTAAAAATTTACTTAACATGGCAAGTGTAACGAACAGATATGTTAAATTTTATACAAAAATTTAACGTGTTCAATTGTACGTCAAGGCCATGCTGATTTACCATGCCCCACATGCATCAAACCTCCTTGGTGGGATATGTCTCTGGTTTTGAAAGCTCCTTACAGGTTCAACTTTTAAGTCTCTGGAAGGTAAGGATCTTACACTCAAGATTGGTAGTATTAGCCTCTGCAAAATGTGAACAAGTTGCACGCTCTTTCTAGCTAGGTCTCCTACCAAGAACGGGCACAACGTTGAGCCTTAATGCATTCCGGGGTTTGTAGCCAAAAACAGACAGCATCCGCTCATTTTCAGCATTGTACATTTGTTTTCCCCTCTTTTTCCAGACAGTTGGAGAATAAAAATGGTCTGCTCTTGTATGCTGTGAGGATATCACTGGAAAACAAAACCTTCTAGAAAAGAAGGGAGAGTGTTTATGATGTTTGCAAGTAAATTCAAGTTGGATTCTTTGACACCCAGGGTATTAGGGTTATTGAAGACTTCATTTTCATCCTCCTGAAATTTAATTATGCCTGATAGTGTGGTGTTGGCATTGATGTTGTATGGTTGATGTATGTAAATATTCAACTGTCTGTTTAAGGTTATCCCTAATGAGTATAAATTATGACCTAACTAACAAGGTAACAGTCCATTTCATGATCCCTGCTTATGAGCAGAGCTTCTGGATCACTAGATACATCATTCCAGTTCACTGGCCCCAAAAGCCCATACATCACACTTGATGGGGCATACATGCCTACTCAGGCTGCACTAAAGTGATGGGTTAGGTGTAAAATGTAATACAGTATTTAAAAAAAAGAGTTTGGGTACAACCCCATTACTGCACAAGAACATTTTGGGTCCCTCTTCCTCCTGACCCACCCTCAACAGTAAGGTCAAACAACTGCTGCTTTTGAATCCTGGATCCACAGACAGCAAGCTGGAAATTCTTCTTTTGAATAAGTCTGGAGATTCAGCTGGTGCACATCACTGTTTTTGAATATGTCTGGAGATTTGGCTGGTCTACATCAAAGTTACCATTAGGTGAGGGTTTTTTGTTTTACTAAAATTTTTTTTATTATTTATTTAGAAAATTGCATTTTCCAGCCACTAAGTAACACATTCTAGCCTTCCTCATTTATAGTACACTCTTCTGTGAATCTTATAGTCTCACTATTTCAAGGTCAATATCTTTGTCAGTACCTTTGTTTCCAGTTCATATAGTATTACAGACCTTATGTACACATCATAATGCTGTGTTGTTTGTCTCTACTAACTGGATTTGTTTTCATTGAGGAAATATGTATCAGATTTCTCTAATAATACTCCTATACAAAAGATACAGGAAAAATCAGGAAAATAAATGTTACCCATGTTAAACTACCTAGACATGCCATATTAAGATAGAAAAAGGATACTCGATCCAAAAGAAATAAATAATGTAATGGGAAAAAACTTAGCAAATTTAAGTGTAAGCAGTCCCCAGTTATTGGTGGGCTGTTATCAGCGGGCTCGGCTATCGGTGATCTGGTTTTTCGTCGCTTGTCTAGTGATGAAAATTGGCGATTTTCTGTGCCGTTTCCAATAATCATGTAGTGGCACATATACATGCCTAACAGAGGTGCTGATAAACTGAAAATCGCCAATTTTCGGTTATCAGCGATTTTTGCTGGTCATGCTGTCAGAATGGAACCCTTGCCAGTAACCAGGGACTAATTGTAGTTATAAAAATGTAGACAAACACTTCTGCACAAAGAAAAATGTAGAATCAATAACAATACATTTTGAAACAATAGAAGACATTTATTATAATAAAAAATTAATTATGAAAGAGTTGTAATATGCTCTCTTGAATAGCATATAAGAAGATTCTTGTCCTTTTCACATCTGTGGGGAGGGCTCTTCTTGTACACCTCGGAATCCACATCACCCTCCCTCTCCTTGTCATTCTTCACGTTCACTTTCCCCTAAGGAAGTCCAAGGCTCATGCTGGGATCCACATTTGTGTTGGTAGCCCTTCTTTTTCCAGGAGCCTTGTCACTCATCTTCCTAGACGTTCCTCCCAATCTCCCGAGAGGACTTGTACTAGGTGTTCCAGTTCCCTCCTCTGGGTGGTTGGGCACGCCCGTACAGAAGAATGTGCTCTTACTCTGGTTGTTTTGCAACCTTCTGGGAAGGATCCTCTTAGACGTTCTACATCCTCTGGTATAGAGCGAACTGTCAGCCCTGCACAGCCATCTCCTCTTGCTCTTCCATCTCCTCGTTCACTCCCCTCCAGAGGAGATGATGTTCATCTTTCCAGGTCAGTTGTTTGTGGTCTTTCTCTTACTCCCACACATCTGTGCATCAATACACACCCGTCCACTGACTTTTTCCCTAGTGTATTGGTCTCTCATTCTGTTGAAAGGAATGCAATTCTAAATAATTTTCCCTCAACCTCCGTGGGTGTTCACTCTCCAAGGAGAGCTTCAGGTCCAGATAGGGCCTACGCTCCAGCCTTATCCAGGAACGTTTTGGATTCTTCTGATCTCATCAACAGATCAGGAAGGGACTCTGGGGGACAGAAGATGGAAGAAATAGGAAATCAAGAGTTTTTTACTATTTACGCAGAAGTGGTTGGAATAATCTGCGAGCACAGCCATCTTGTGGAAGAGAACATGGCATATTCAGATTTTCCTACAGGAATAGATGCGCTCCTCAGCCCCGAGAAAGAATCAAAGGCTTATATTGGGCTGCCGTGTTCTAATCGAGCAGAATTTGTCCTTAATCTTGTGAATTCTCTTGTCTCTGGGCAGGACAATTCTCTGCGTTCTAGCAGAACATTCAAGCTTCTTCCTACTCCTCTCCCTCGGCATAAACGTTTCTACGCTACTCCTAGTGTTGCTCTTCTTCCTCGACAGTTGGCTCCAGGTGTAGCCCAGTTGGCTCCTGGTGTTTCTTTAGACCATATTCAAGCAGAAGGTCCTTCCTTTACCTCTCAGGAGGCTGCCTCTTTGGAGTCATCTGCTGTTTCTACCTTCCAAGCAGTCTCTTGGCTAGACTTAAGGTCAACAGCAGTGGCTAAGATTTCCTCTGCCCTTGGCGTTTCCGAAGAAAGTGCTTCATACCTTAGGCCACTTCATATTTTGCTCACTTAACCGCAACTATTTGGGCAAATATGTTGCTCAAGAGAAGGGATGCCACTTTTCTAAAGTCTCTAGGTCCATCAGTTCGGAATCTATGTTGGCCCTGAGAAAGGTGACATCCTCAACACTTTGTCTCTTTTTCCTAGGGATCAGCTTGACTTAGCCCTAGATGGGCGGCGAGCCGATAATAATGTGTGGCTGGTACATCAAACCATTTCTAGGTCTTCAAATCCTCCTCGTCCTAGTACCTCAGAGGCCAAAACCTCGGCTACGCCCAAGAAGTCTATGATTGCCTTGTCATCCAACAGGTCTGGTCAGGCTCCTGCTGCAGCAGCCAACAAGGGCTCCTAGCAGCGTTCCTTTCAGTCCCGTCCTCTAAGCCCACAAGTGTCTCTAGACAAAAGGTGAGAGGAGCTAAGCGATTGGGTAGGCGCCCCTCTCCACAAGTTGTCACCAGTGGGGGTGCCTGGCAAGCAATTGGGCTATGTGGCAGGTCTTCGGAGTGGAAGAGTGGGTAGTAGATGATTTTAGGGTGGGATACCTACTACCCTTTGACTTCCCTCCCCCTCTCTCTGATCGGCCTTGTCATCACTTGACTTACACTCTCGTCTCGTTTATACATCAAGCTCTCTAAGGCGAAGTGGTGAAGATGATAGAGAAAGGAGCAGTGGAAATGGCAGAGCATCCTTCTCAAGGTTTTTACAGTGGGGTCTTTCTCGTTTCCAAGGCGATGGGCGATTGGCGGCCAGTGATTGACCTGTCGACCCTGAACCTCTTCATCAAGAACACCCAATTCAAGATGGCGACTCCTTGAACAGTGTTGGCAGCCATCAGGGAGAACAACTTTATGCTATCAGTAGACCTGAAGGATACGTATTCTCAGATTCGGATACATCCTTCCTCTAGGAAATTTCCCCACTTCAGCCTGGGAGAGTTAGTTTTCTAGTTCAGAGTCTTGTGCTTCAGCCTCTCAACAGCTCCTCAAGTATTCACAAGAGTATTCGGCCTGGTTTCATCTTGGGCCCACTCCCAGCGAATTCATCTTCACGGATACCTCGACAACTGGCTGGTCTTGGTGGCGTCTCAGGAGAAGTTAATCCAAGACAGGGACCGTCTTCTCCTCGAGGGTTTTCCTGTCAGACCAGAGGATGGAGAAATTCAAAGTTGTGGCTTGACCCTTCCTTTCGGAGCATTCTCAACCAGTGGTAAGTGATTCTGGGTCTGTTAACCTCCCTAGAGAAGTTGGTCCCACATGGTTGTCTATGTCTTTGGTCCCTGCAGTGGAGGCTGAAAAAGTTTTGGTCCCCATTTAGGGATCCTCCTCATTTTCAAGTTCCACTGTCGCGAGAAGTAAGAGAGGACATGTTGTGGTGGTTGGACGACAGGAACTTGGCCATAGGCGTGCCCCTTCATTCTTCTTCTCCAGAGATCCTTCTGTTCTCAGACACCTTGCACGAGGGTTGGGGAGCACACTTGGAAGGTCTTGTAACATCCAGGGTTTGGACTCCGCAAGACCGTCAACTTTACATCAAGAATTAAGAACACTTCATGGTGCTCAAGTCGGACAACACCACGGTGATGGCTTATGTAAAAAAAAAGGGTTTGGGGCACCTGGTGTCACGCCAGCTACATTCCCTGACAGTGCTCATTCATCAGTGAGCTATAGATCATTCAGAGGACCTCTCTGCCAGGTATATCCCAGGCAGGAGGAATGTAGTGGCGGACAATCTGAGTCGTCAAAGTTGGGTCATAGGGACAGAGTGGTCTCTGCACCAGGACATAGCAAACAGGCATTTTTGGGGAAGGCCCTCAATCAAACAGGCTCTTTCATTTGTGGGGAAGGCCCTCAATAGACCAGTTTGCAACAAGGTTCAACAAGAAACTCGAGGTCTTCTGTTCCATGGTTCCAGACCCCTTTGCAGTGCAGAGGATGCCTAGCAACACCCCTGGGACAACCTGGAGGTTTATGCCTTCCCTCCACTTTGCCTAATCCGTCAGGTCCTGAACAGGGTAATGGCCTCTCAGAATCTCAGAATGACCCTAGTTGCTCCCATGTGGCCTCATTCGGAATGGTTCCCCAATCTCCTGTCCCCACTGTCAGAAGCTCTGAGAGAGATTCCTCTGTAGCACAACCTTCTGTGTGAACCCCATTTCCAGAGATATCACCGATTAGTGGGATCCCTATCTCTTCACAGCTGGAAACCATCTAGTATCTCCTCGTAGCGAGAGGCTTTTCTTGCAGAGCAGCATTGGAGATGTCTGGCTATCTCAGATCATCTCCCTCAGCCATGTACCAGGGTAAGTGGGCCATTTACTATGGTTGGTATCGTCAGCTGGGTCTCTCTCCAGTCAGAACTTCTCTTCAGCAAGTAGCAGACTTCCTTGTTTTTCTCCATAGAGAGAAACGACTTTCAGTGTCTTCCATCAAGGGCTACAGAGCTGCCTTGAGTGCATTTCTGCGTATGAGAAATGTTGATCTTTCTTCCTCTTGGGAGATCTCAATGCTTCTCAGGAGCTTTGAGCAGTCTTGTCCTCCAAAAGAACTTAAACCTCCCAGTTGGGACCTGATTGATATGGGCAGTCCACCTGTGCTCCTTTTGAGCCTTTACACCATGTATCAGACAGGAACCTGACCCTGAAGACAGTTTTCCTGTTGGCCCTGGCCTCTTCAAAATGAGTTGGTGAACTCCATGGCCTATCCGTTGATGTCAAACATATGAGGGGTTGGATGTCCGTAGCCTTCGATTTTGTCCGGAATTCATGGCTAAGACTCAAAACCCCTCTTCTCATGATGACAGATTTGAATCCTTTACCATTCCTTCTCTTGATGACTTTGTTGACAACGATCTGGACGAATTGCTCCTTTTCCCTGTCAGAGCACTATGCTGCTATCTGAAAAGGACTCTTCATCTCATACCTGGGTGCCATAGACTTTTCCTTAGCACTTGCTGGAAAAAGAAAGAAGTGTCCAAGAATATGATTTCCTTTTGGCTTCATGAAACAATCAGACAAGTTTATAGTTCAACTTCATGCCCCAGCCCTAACACAGTGCATGCAAGAGCATGTGATGTTAGAGGGCTAGGCCCTTTGGCATTCAAAAATAACTTGTCTGTTCAAAGGATTTTGAAGGCTGGCACTTGGCTTCATCAGACCACCTTCACTTCCTTGTATCTGTGGGACGTTGCCCACAGGTCCTTGAACACTTTTTCCTTGGGTCTGGTGGTAGCTGCTCAGCAGGTTGTGTAACTCATCCAGTGCCCCTAGCAGGACAGTTTGTATCTGACCTAAGATGATGGTATGAAAGCGAGAATGGATGAGATGACTGGTCTCTTTCCTTTTCCTTTCTCTTCTCTACCTGGTAGGATTGGATTTGATACAGGTGAGACTGGAATGTTTTTCTGAGTTTTGCTTATTCGTATAGGAATATTAAAACTTTTGCAAAAGCAAGACTCTCCTTTCTCTAGCAAGGGGAGTGAGGATTGATAGCAAACTATGGGTGACTATGAAGGTTGGTTATCTACGAATATAGTTCTTTAACTTCCTTCTACATTGTCGCATTACATTGTACAAAGGCCCAGAAGCCTGGCTGCTAAATAATCACTTATTTATCATGCCAGAAGCTTCAGTTTCTTTCCATAGGCTTCTTTAAGCCAGGAAGAGTTACCAGGTTTGCTGAGCCTCCAGTCAGTTCAAGACTTTCTTTCCTCCCTCCAAAAGTGAGTCTATCCATAAGTTAAGACCCAGGTTTATTCTGCATATGAACAAATGACATTTAATCAATTTGTATTTTTCACAGCTAACAAACCTGCGGTGTTAACCTATACAGCCACCCCTTGCCACCCCTCAATCAAGTTTCTTGGGCTGAAAGAAACTGAGGCATCACCACATATTCATACATGATGGAGGTGACAGTTACCGCCTAGGCCTATGAGCCTGTGTTTTCTTTTTACTGTTTTCCAGCTGGCACTAGAGGAATTAATCCATAAGTTAAGACCATAGGTTTGTTAGCTATGAAAAATACAAACTGATTTTAAAATTTGTCATTTTATAATCATTTATGGATTCAAAATTTATTTTCTGATGAGAGGCAAAATGCTATAATAATTCCTATTCCCAAACCTAGAAAGGATCCCAGTAATGTAAGTAATTACAGACCAGTTTATTTAGCAAGTGGCGTATGCAGATTACTAGAGAAAATGGTAAATGCTCAACTATTGTGGCACATTCAAGAAAATAAAATTTTTACTCCCACTCAGTTCGGGTCACAGTGTAATAGCTCTACATTAGTCCACTCAATTGGGGTCATAGTGTAGTAGGTCTACATTAGTTTCTCTGTCTAACTTGAAAGATCACGTGCATAGAGGATATGAAAGAAAATAAATTTCTGTATGTCTTTTTTGATATTGAAAAGGCATACAATACCACATGGAGGTATACAATATTAAAAACATTATATAAAAATAGCATCTGTGGACATTTACCTAAGTTTATCCAAAACAGATTGCACTTTTCCAGTGAGAATAGATGATGTTTTGTCAAAAACATTTCCGCTTGAAAATGTTCCACAGGGAAGCATCCTAAGTGGCATACTGTTTACTTTAGCAATAAATGATATCAGTAATATTCTACCTATTGGAATTAAAACAAACCTGTATATGGATGATTTTGCCATATATTATTCAGCATCTACATGAAACATGTAGAATGAGTCAATAATAAAACCATTATAAAAATGGATGAATGGACCTCATCTGTAGTCTAAATTTTCCATAGATAAAACTCAGGCAGTCATGTTTGATGAAAAGAAAATGTGGAAAAAAGGTAAAGAAATAGATAAAAAAAAATCAGAAATCATAGTATACCAATTGGCCAAACAGCAAAATTTCTGGGATTAGCATTTGATACTCACTTGAATTGGAAAGCCCTCTGACAGAGGACACCTACTTCTCGTCTCCCAGTATGCTTCAGGCATTCACTGATAAATGATTATTTATTGTTTTCATCTTTTATCTCCCGTAATGAATGTTTCAGAGCAGAAGAAACCCTTTTGCCTAAAGAGATATTATCACTACTCAATGAAAAGACTGAAGATAACTACAAGACTCAGATTAGCAGTTCAGAAGCCTCTGAAATTGACAGTGAAGAAGAGTTATCAAATTTTTAAGAAAACTATAGTTTAGAGGTGAGCATCACATTGCCAAGTGACTGGGCACTAACTGATAGGGAGAGGAGTCCCTTTACTTTTCATTCGCCCAGTGGTGTGAAAGTTTTTGTTCAAGATAAGCAGTAAGGCAAACCCTGTGGAGGTTCTGGACAGTTTTTTTATAACGAAGTCATTGAGTACATTTACAGAAGTGAACAGATTTGCTAACCAGTTTCTAGCATGTTTGCCCAAAATATCACATGCACTAGAATGGTGTGATATAAATTAAAATAAAATGGAACCATTCATGGCTCTACTGTCTCCATGCTTCAGGGAATGGCATATAAGAATAATTTTTTCCCTTTTCTGTTTCAGGCATGTAATCTTGAGGTGATAAAAATGCAGAAGAAATTAATTTGTCTTTTATACATTATTTAATATCCTAAAATGCTTACCAAAAACCAGTATTAATGTAGACCTCCTTCCCTGAGTAAACCCCCTCCTAGGCAAGAGGTGGGTATTGTTGGAGGTAGGGGATCATATACCTACCCTTGTGATATTGAATGCTAAGTCTGTGCTTTCTATGGTTTACTAGAACATGTGTGCTAGATAAGCAAACATGTTTTCATCCATTAAGTTCAGTTTGGACTGATTACACTTAAGTCCATGAATTTTCTACCATGATTTTGTGACATTATGTATTAGCCTAAAATCATTATAGTTAGAAAGACTATAGGTTGGTTGACCTCAATTTTGAGTGATTATGTCAACCATAATTGTTTTTTGGTGGTCAGCACCATTTATGTAGATCGTTCATGCCCTCAGCCTAAAGGGAGCTCAAGGCTATTGATTTGTCTGTGTCTTTGTGGGAGGTTTTATTGCTGGCTATAGGGAATCTTTATTTATGCAGTGTTTTGCTCTCATTTCAGAACCCCTTCACAATATTGGTGCAAAAAGCATGTGATCCAATTGATATGGTGATTGCTTGTGGTCCTTTGGATCCGATAAACAGTTGGATATGTGGATCAGAGGCTTCCCTGCCGTCCAGCAGTCAAGAACACCATTTACCCAATGTGAAAGATGGCCTAGCAGCATCAGTCATAGCTTCTATGACAGCATTGGCAAACATAGCTTATACTAGTTATTGTGCTAAGGGGAATCAAGACACAAACCAGGGGTAGGAGGGAATTGCAAGCTTTTCCTTACTCCTTCCGTATGTTGTATCCCTTTCCTTTCCTTTTCTTTTCTTTTTCTTCATCTTTCTTCAGAGAGAGAAGAGACCTCTCTCAAGAAGAGGTTGCTGTGGCACTCCCTGTTACTTTTTTTTAGGGGGCCAATGTGAAGGTGGCAGAGAAAAAGAGAAAATCAGAGTCCCAAGAAGCTCTGATCCACTGTGCAGCAGTATCTTTCAAACTCTTAATGCAACCAAAGACATCTGTAGCTAAACTGTTGGTTAAGGTTAGGCCTTCAGCTTTTGGGGAAGGGAGAAAATCTGCTCCAAAATCAGACCAGTAGCCCAGTCTCTCGTCTCTACAGGGACTCCCTCCTGGCGCTCTTTCCCTCCTTCCCCAGTTACAGTTAGGGAGGAAGGGAAGGAGAAGAAAGGAGGGGATCACTAAGAGAAGGATCCCACTTCTCTGCTGCCACGAATAGAGGGCTGCATGTCTTGTCATTGGGCAAGATGGCAGAGATGGATCGGAGTCCAGGATATTTTCAGTCATTCAGGTGGCCACCATCCTCCTTACTCTCAGACTCCAATAATGTCTTCTTTCTCTCCAGATTCTCCAGTCTCTTACCTTGTTGGCTGAGGTGAAGGTGATAATGGAGAAAGGCACTAGATATTGTAGAGGACTGGTCTTGGGGGTTATTTTTACTGTCACTTCTTTCTAGTGGAGAGGGCAATCTCTCACTGTTCAATGAGTATGTGTTGCAGACTTGCAGCTAGATGAAAACGTTACACACTGTGCTATATTACATCATACAGTCAGACCTCAATTTCTGTGGTCTAGATTTTTGTGGGCAATGAAAATCCAAAAGCACTTATACGGGAACATTCTGAGAAGGCGTGGCTCAAGAAAGGGACTTTGTATTGTGTAAATACATTGTATGATAACCAGAGCTGCTGGCAGCCAATCGGTGGTGGGACACTGAAGATGCACTGATGTAAGCCAAATACAAGCATATAACACAATTACGTATATCACATGGGCACAGTGCGCAAGCAGCACCATGCACAGCACAAGTGAGAAAACTTTGTAAGTATGCACTGTGTGTGGGCATAGTGCATGTTCACCAAATAGCATATGTATGAGTAGGTCATGTTGAAAAACTGTGCACAAGTATAGGGAGGCAATTGAAATTATTATAAGGTTCCAAGTAGACTACTTTGTTCCTGTAGTATGTTATGTGCAAGGGGAGAAACAACTAGTTAGTAAACCAGTGTTGTTATGAATGTGGTCTAGGACCATGGTCACACGTATGACCTGCTTATAGGGAGTCTTGTAGGTGGATATGCATGAAGAATAGTGATGAAACCAACTATCTTTCCCAAGCTTGCTCCCAAAGGGAAGTAAATCTGGTGTTCCCCCATAACAGAAAGAAGACACAGAGGATACACTCCATACAATCCTCCTCTTTAGCAGCTGTAGACTGGTACAAAGAGAAAGACCGAAACGACAAAGCTGAAGAACTAGAAGGTAGAAGATGGTTCTAACTCTCTCCTTACTGCCTTCCTGAAGGAAGTCGTATAGGTGGACATGCACGAGGAATTGAGACTAGATCAACTACTCATCTTGGAGCTCAACCCCTGAGGGGAGCTAACCTGGTTATACTTCTATAAAGAAGGGACTCTCCAGGGTATCCCAGAATATTGTGCAGAGGTACTCCCAATCACCACCTTTTAGCTGTGTGTCAGCCAAGACAAAAGATGACAGAGAGGAGGAATTTGAATCATCCCAAAAGGGACTTGGACAGTTTCTATAGATATGAAAGACACATACTGGCACATCCCTATAGCCATTCCTTGCCACCCCTTCCTAAGGTTCTGGATAGGGAAAGATACATACAGATTCAAAGTCATGCCTGTTGGGCTAAACATTGCCTAAAGAACATTTTACAAAATTAGCAACAGTATTTGTTCAAGAACTCAAACAAAAAAGGAATACAACTAATAGCCTACCTAGACAGATGGTTGATCTGGGGGACCCACAAGAAAAGAGTGCTTAAAAAACCTAAGAGCAATGGTCAATAGACTCCCAAAAGGTTTTTATAATTAATTTAAAAACACCCCACCTCATGCCCACAGACACTTTACTGGCTGGGACTGTGTTGGGATACTCTTCATAGCCTGTTGTCTCTCCCCATCATACTCTAAACAGAATAAGGCTAGTCCTCAAAAGGTTCCTTGCACAGCCCAGAGTTTCCAGGTGGCAGTCAGAACGTATGATGGGCCTGCTGCAGTTCGCATCATTAATAGATCCAATATTTAGATTGCAACTAAAATGTGAACAGATTCTGGCTATTGCATGCAAGAAAAAAATGCAAGACCGACCTCATCAAAAGATTAAAAAAGTTGGGGAGATACTTCAGCCTTGGATCCAGAAGGAATCTCTGGCGAAACAGGTCACCCTGACTCCTCCGTCTGTATCTGTATGAGTGACAATACACACACATGCCTCATTGACAGGTTGGGAGGACATTGGGAGGATCGTCAGGTGGCAGGGAGGTGATCAGCTACTCTGAGGAATTCTTGTATCAGTTTCCTGGAGCTGATGGCTATCTTTTTGTCTCTCAAAAAACTCAAACCTCCAGAAGAGAGACAACATAGCTACAGTATCCTACATCAAGAGGTCGGGATCACGTTCACCTCCTCTCAGTATGATAATGCTAGCCATCCTTCGGATGGCGCAAGGGAGGAAGTGGCACATGTCTCCAATTCAGACTATCAAGGAAAATGACAGCCTCAACAGAGTGGATGTTGGACAACCACTCGTTTCAAACAATAGCCAGCATGCTTTCACAACCGGAAGTGGACCTGTTCACCACGTACGAGAGTCACAAACTCCTAATATATGTGTCTACGAACCTGGACAGTCGAGCAACAGCAAGAGATGCCTTCCTAAAGACTGGAAGAAGGGGAGGACAATATCTTTTTCCTCCATTGTCCCAGATTTTGAAGGTTTTGAGCAATCTTGTAACCTTCAAAGGAACAGCTTACTTAATAGACCTAAATTGGCCAAACAGGCATTGGTTCCCATCATTTCAACAACGGACGAAAAGATCAATTCCATTATCGTCCGCTGTTCTCTCCCAGACAAGTAGGAGGGAAAGTCGTTTACGCATCCTCCTTTCTAAGTCGAGACCTTCACGCATGGATTTTTTAAAAAAATATATATCATGAAAATTACTCGCCCAACATTACTAGGTACCTAGTGCAAAAATTACGGACATCATCTTTCTGGCAATACCAGTCCGTATGGAAGATATGGTTAGATTATGTCCATACTGAGAGCCCAGTTAAGATTTCTATAGAAACACTTTATTTTTCGTATATACTCTTTTGAAGACAAATGCCTTGTGGTTACAACAGTCATGGCATACAAGGCTGCATTAACAGAACCCTTGCTTTATGGATTCGGGATTGACTCCAGTATAGAAGTTGTCACTTCCCTTCTGCAGTCTTTTGCTCTACAAAGGCCTGCTCCTGAAAGGCTTCCAGTTACTTGGTCCCTGAACAAGGTGCTTAGACTTCTATCAATCCCTCAATTCAGCAGACCCAGTACAACCACAACCGACATCCTACAAGAGGGATATCCTCTTGATTGCATTAGCATGAGGAGCTCATATTAGTTTACTGGGCTTTCTTATTGTCCCCTGGCCCATCATTCCTGGCCAAGAATGAGGACCCTTTAAAAAAGGAAATCAGTACTTACAAGAAAACTCAATTTAGCAGACAAGACATTATGCCTGGTCCACGCACTTAAGGTTTACCTAGAATTCACGGCAAACATCCCAGAGGGTCTTTTTTTCCTACACCCTAGCACAAACTAACCACTCTCCCTACAAGGGCTGAGAATGATTGTAGTGTTTCTCATTAAAAAGGCAAATCCACACTCCTTTCCTAGGTCACATGGTATTAGGAAAGTAAGTACGTCGTTGGCCTTCTTTAGAAATGTCTCTTTCGAAGAAGTCTCCAAATGTAGAGGGTGGTCATCAGTTAAATTATTGCCACGTGCTCGAACAAATTCGACTGCACTGTGTACAGGATCAGCAGGTGGCATGGTTAATCTTAGCACAATCTTAACGCCTAGGTGCTACGGCAGAAAACCAGGGGTCTTACTGACAGTGAGTATGCTAACCATCGCTGGGAGAAGGGGGACAGTACTGCAACCAAACTCAGCATGCTTAGGTAAGCCTCTGTAGAACCACATCCTAAAACATAAGTTCGTGTATAGCTTCTTGTCCCTTGGTACTAAAAACTGAAGAGTATTTGGAATAAAGAATTGGACTTTAAATCCGTGGCTTGACCATGGACCAGAAATGTTTTTTCCTTCTGGGTGTTGGGATTAAGTATTGAGAGTTTAACCTTTTTTGTCACCTGTCAGTTTCTTTGTAAAGCTCCTTGAGGACAAAACAAGCGGCTTATGCTATCAAAAAACAGGTTTTGACATAGGAGAAAACTATTTTTGGTAGTTGCTGTTGAGTCCTCAAAACCTTCCGACTTCCCTGACAAAAATGCATGGGATTTGGCAAGGGATCATCCTACATTGACCAACAGAGGTAAATGGCTCCTTGGTCTTTAACGGCTGGGTGTAAACAAGAGGGCAGATGCGCACACGCAGTAGTCACTTCTCTTTCTTGCAGGTTCTTTTGACGTTGGAAAAACTGGGTTCAGCTTCGCTGAAGATAGGGAAAGTGCCCTCTTATCTTTGAGACCATTATATACTCCATCACGTGTTTTAATGTTAATCACTACAACACAGTACCTGGCCAAAAAGACCAACTAGAAGAGAATTCTTTGATATTAGTTTTTTTTTTTCTTCTTCTTCCCTTACATTCAATTTCTCCATTTTTGAAGACCTTACTTATAGTCACTATAGTCTGACTCGTGATGTTATTTAAGACTCATACCTTCCTTCTAGATTAAAGGAATTAGAGGAATCATTGAAATAAGGATGTTTTTTTGCTATATGTTTTAATATGATTATTCTCTTTATTTTACTGCTGTATATATATATATATATATATATATATATATATATATATATATATATATATATATATATATATTTATATATAGTATAACATATTTTCTTTAGGTAGAACAGGATTGGCCAAGTATAGCCTGAAAGTTACGCTAAACTGCACCCAACCTTAACAAAACATCACACGGACAATGCTTACTGCGTTCTTTTATTGTCACTCTCAGGGCAAAAACATTTGATTACCCATAGGCTACTGTAGTTCATTCGTAGCCTACGATTTATTATTCATCAAAGGAAACTTTTTACCACCACCAAAAATATGGCATTCAATAACCATATTTACCCGCATTAGTAATCAAAACAATTATAAAAAGATAGTAAAGTCTAAAGGCAATTGTCACTGCTGAGTAAACACTGATCACTGTCCGATGTTTTCATTGTTTAATATGTGTAGTCTTCGTTTTCACATATAGCATGCCTTATATATTCATCTATCACAAAATCAAAACCATATATAATAAACATGGCATGTTTTTAAAATGAGTAATAAACATGGCGTGTTTTTAAACAGTGAGTAAAGCCCACATTTTTAGTAAATGTACACAGAATATCACAAGGATTGTGATATCTTTCACCATATCATATATCACCGCTTACAATGAGCACAGTAACCCTCCACTCACTCTCCAAGCGCAACTGCCCGCTGTCATGCTAAGTACATTTGCTTTGGTTCTGAAACAGAGCTTATTACTATGAGTATGATACAATTTTCAGTTGAACATGTTTGATACTGTACACGTTGCACCACACATACTTTTAAGGAACTGTTGCCAATCATACAGTTTTCATACCTCTGAATCTGATACATATATGATACAAGTTTCAGTTGAATATGTTTGATACTGAATAGGTATATGTCTTGTATCATACATACTTTTAAGGAACTGTTGCCAGTCATACAGTTTTCATACCTCTTCCTTTTCAAATGCATTGAAATTGAAATAATTGACCCCAGTACCTCATAGTTTCAAGATATGATTGAAAAATAAAAGTAAAACTTGTTTGATAATTGAAAATTTCAATGTTGAAATGTGAAATATTGAAATTCTAATGATATAAAGGTAGTTATATACCTAAAGCACTCATAGTCTCAAGTGGGTGATGGTTGAGATAGCATTAGTTTTTCTTACTTTCCCTAGTTAAATTGCCGTGTTACCCAAGCTCTAGGCATAATACAGGCAGTCCCCGGTTTACGACGGGTCCGGCTTACAACGTTCCGAGGTTACGACGCTTTTCAGATATATTCATTATAAATTATTTCCCGGTTTATGACGCATGTTCCAGGGTTACGACGCGTCGTACGCCGATCCGACGGAAGAAATATGGCTCCAAAATTGCAGAATAATAAAAATTTGGAGGGTTTTTTGATGAAAAACTCAATAAAAATGCAGTTTACATCATTTTCAATACACCCAGAGCATTAAGAGTCAGGTTTTCTTAAGATTTATGAAGATTTTCTACGATTTTTCGGTTTACGACAATTTTCGGCTTACGACACGGTGTAAGAACGGAACCCCTGTCGTAAACCGGGGACTGCCTGTATAAGCACAGTTAGCCATTTTTTGTAGTTTAGGAAGCAGTAGAATAAGAGTAAATGTTTAAAAACAAAAAAAATAAAATTTTGGCCTGTTTTTTTCAGGCTTTTTTTGTGAAAAGGTTAAAAAAGAAAAGAACTTGTATTTTCGGGTTACAACCCTAGGAAGGATTGAGGCAGTATATTGAAAGACTTCTGTATCAAGGAAATGAGCTTTTAATTAGTAACCTATACTAGGAAGATCGTATTACAAATGAAGAACTGGTGAGATGTGGTATCAAGAAGCTGGGAAAAAGAACAATATCTCAAAGATTGAGGTTTTTCGGATATTGATAAGAAGGGGGTGACAAATAGTTGGTCAGAAAAGCTGTAGATTTAGAAGTACCAGGAAGGAGAGGGGTAAGAAAGCTCCATGAAACCATGGAGAAAGGGTATAGATGAAGATGTAGACCTGAAGGGAGTTTAGAAATGAAGAGTGCATTACAGAAAAGAGTTGATAGAACTCATTTCATACATCTAACCTTGTTAAATGAACAGCTGACCAGTAAAATTTTTATGATAATTTTCAGTACCTTTTGGTTGGTAACAGGAAAATTTGTGCTGTGTAAAAGCACTATTTTATTTGTTTATAGATGTGGATGTTTTGTTCCATTCTAGGTACTATTAGAAGACCAAGAAGCAACTTTTCATCTTGTACAAGGATCCGGCCCTATATACCTCAGTGGCACACACCAGACAGAGACCACAGTAATTTGGGATGATGATGTTGTAGAAGGTTATGAAAACAGAGGTGGAGGGGAAGATGATGATGATGACGACGAGGATGATGTGGAGGAAATGCCGGTATGTGGGTCTGTTGATTAGTAATTTGTAAGCAATCATAGTTGAGGGGGAACTAATTATTTGTACCATAAACTGTGGCTGTGTTGCTCAGACTACATTCTTTTATTAGGAGGTATTTTGTGTACTGGTCTTGAGCATTCTTTGGATTCTTCCCTGATCTGATCATACAGACATGGTTTCATAAGGACCTTGCGTAATTATTTGTTCTGGTTGTCTTCTCCAAAAAAGTTGCGCGAAAAAGTTTTAGATCAGTGTTTAGACTGGGAAACATTGCATTAAATTCTTCTTCTTTGGTTTTTAGTATTCTATAGATAATTTACATGATGTAAACCTCAGTAGGGGATTTGCTACCACATCCCCTCCAAATAGTCATAATCTATTCAAAGTTTTTGGGTATTTACTGAAATATCATAGGAATGATGAATTTTATTTGGGATGAATCTTATCAACTGTTGAAGATAGCTTATATCTCTGCGTTGATAGGCAAGTTGGCGTTCAAACTGAAGACGATTGCAGGGCTGACCTTGATGACTTTCTAGTACACCTGTTCTCCACTAGTTGTGTTTTGGATGTTGTAGCCCATCAGAATTCTCCTTGCTGCCATTATGTATAGGTGCTCATTGTATTTTATGGTTTTGGCTGTTTGCTGCTTTCATGTTACTGTACATTTCTTTTTCCTAGGATATCTTCCATTAGAAGCAAGGCTAAGAATGTCAAGTTATGTAGGAATGATTACTGTGTTAGCGGATGTTGAATTTTGAGGTAGGTAGACACTGTTTGTGCCAGATTCAGGTGTGTAGTGTGATCTTGAGAATAGATATGAGGAATGTAGAGATTGGTTGAAGGACATTATGCTTAAGTTTATTAGATATAGGAAAAGAAGGGAAGCAGATAGATTGCAAAATCAAATAGGTCAGGTCATAAACCTGTGATATTTCTCCCTTGCTTCCATCTCCTTCGTCTCTGGATATCCTTATTCAGTTCATGGCTTTTCCTCAGCTAGTGCCGTAGCCAGTACTTAGACTTCCTCTTAAGCTCCATCCTCTGCTTTCCTTGCAGTTCAGGAAGAGCAGAGACAGTCCCCAGGTTATGTTGGGGGTTCCATTCCAACGCGGCCCTGTAACCCAGAAAACAGTGTAAAACCAGAACATCCTAAGAAGAACGTATAAAAATGAGAAATAAAGTGATGAAAGCCATACCTTTAACCTTCTGGGTGTACTGTACAGTATTTTACTTGCGTTCTGATGTGGTGTGCATCCTAAAACCTCCAAATTTTGACTTTAATTGTAGCTGCTGTACTTTTACTGTTCTGTCGCTGTAATCCAGAACATTTTTTTATGAAAATATTTGAAAAGCGATGTAAACTCGGGAAGGACGTAACCCGGAGACTGCCTGTATTGAGAAGATAGAACAGATGTAAACCTTACTGTAGAGCCAGTAAAAGGTTTAACTGACTTTCGTAGGAAACCATTCCAGGTCCCCTCATAGTGTGCAGTCGTTTTTAATTCCCATGTAAGTGTTAAGGTGTCGGTGCTCTCGCCCATCTGTAGCCTGAGCTCAAGACTGCCCTGTGACAATTGCAAGTCTGCTGCCAGGGAACAGGGTTGGTTCTCATGGTGATGTGGTTCTAAGCTTTTCGTCACTTACTTCTTGTTATTCACACTCTGAGTCTCATTTAATGCATTAATGCATTTGCTGAAATGACATCTAGCAATGGTTTTTTCTCACCGATAAGACTAATGATTTAGGTGCAGACAGTGTCAAAATGTGTCCATAGTGAGTTCTAATTCTGTCATGTTGACCCAATCAATTGTTAAACCAATCTCTTATACATCTACTTCTCATTCTAAATCCTTTTTGCTATTTCTATTTTCTCCTCAAAATGCACCTTTTTGCTCTTTATATGCTATTTCTCTGGCAATTGGCTGGTCTTTCCCTTCTACGTCTGTTGGGGTGTCTCTTTCCAATCCTACCATGGTTACAGAATCTGGTGTCATTTCCAAGCTAGATGCTATTCTAGTTGCTTTTCTTTCTCAGGATGTGTCGTCAGGGAATGCTCTTAAATCTGTTGAGTTACTTTTGGAAATAGTTCATGGCCTTGGGGGAGTTCCTGTGAGCATGAAATTTACCCTAAGTTACTCTGCTGCTTTTATAATAGACACAGTGAATTGTCAGAAAAATCAGGGTAGACTTTCTGAAACCTGGCAGCAGTTGAGAAATTTAGGCTCAGTACTATGTCGGGTGAAAATTTTGACCCATAAAGTCAGCATAGCTGAAAGTAAAATGCCCATATCTTCCTTAAAATTTAATGTAGAAGGACCAAAAACCACTAAAATATTCCTTTTAATGAGCTCTTTCCAAAAATATATTAACTTTACCTTTCAGATTAATATTAGGTTATAAATCACCAAAATGGTGCCATAAATAGGGAAAACCTAATAATTTACCTTCTTAAGAAAAATTGGTCAGAATCAGACAGTATGAAAGAATACATGGCTTATATTAACAATAATCAACAGAGCAATACTGTTCTAATAAAATGGTAAGCTATTTATGACATTCCATACACACAAGGGTTTACAGTAACTTTGCTAAAAACTTATTTTCAAAATGCCACTTTATGGTCATTACTATCAAGATGGGTCTTTACCATTGTATTAAAATTAATATTTGATGATTATTCACTTTGGAAAAACCCTCTAGCAATTAAAATCTTGAAAAAGTATCTGAATTGTACAATTTCAAAAGCAAAGCAAGCAAAGTTTAGGGGGCATACACTAAAACAGCACATAGGTGCAGCACTCATTTCTGTCTACTTGCCTTTTGGAGCCTGTAGATATGAACCCAATACAAAGGCTACTGCATTGTTATGGGTTATCACAGTTTGCTTCTGTCTAGTTTCCTTATATAATTGATTTTATAAATTTTACAAACCATCTAAGAAAGCAGACTTACCTGAGGTTTATAACAGTATCAAATGTTCAACCTGTACACCATGAACTATTGAATGCCATCCTCAAGAAAGATGTTGCCTGGATTTTTGGAAGACTGGACTTTAATGAAACTAAATTAAATATCAGCACCTTACCAGATGAGCAGATAATGCCAATATGGAGTGCAGCTAATTCTGTCCTGAGTGATAATGCGCTATCTCTAAAATGAATTGCATTCCTTACATTACTTCCCTATCTCACCACACAATTTGATGTAGTATACACTGCCATGAAAAACCTTCAGGGAATTCTTGCCTACCTAGACCAACCTGTATTGCCAGTGACTCGTGATGAAGACGTATTCCGAGTAGGTAGAGAGATTCAACTGATATGACAAGAGGAGTTCAACAATACAGGACTCTGCTTAGGATCATTTCACATGATAAAATTTGCCTTAGGATGTCTTGGAAAATATTTAAAAGGTAGTGGTGCAGAGAATATACTGGTAGTGAGTGCCATCTTTGGGGTTAATGTCATAGATTCTGTTTTGAGTGAAAAAAACTGTCAGATCACTAAAAGGTCTACAGCTATTGAAAGAGTCCTTTGCAAGGTTACAGTGGGTGGCATTTTTCCAAGAGGGTGACATCATACAAAAGTATCAGGAACCATTTTAGATGTAAGATTTCACAAAAGCTGGGAGAAGAAAGTTTGACACAACTGAAGGAATTTGAGGCTAAGAGTAGACATTGATCCATGACTGATGATTTTGTCTCAAAGAATTCTGAGGAAAATGAAACTTTTAGATACTGGAGCAATTTCATTCATCTTATGTCACTTGTGGAAAACTTGATTTGCAGTGATTGAGAAGGGAATTGGTTACTCCAACTTCAGTCAATTCAGAGCCTACTTCCACTCTTTGCTGCCTTTGATTCAACTAACTGCTTGCGATGGTGCTCATTGTATCTCAAAGACATGTACACATTACCAAATACTGCTCCTACAATTCACCAGGCACTCATGGAAGGAAAATTTGTGTTAAAGCGAACTCATGGACATTTCAGTGCAGTTGGAGCTGATATAACCCTAGAGCAAACAATTAATAGATCTCAGAAGAGCCCTGCAGGAATCATTGGCAGTCTAATGAGAAAACACATTGTTGCCAGATGGGAGATAACATATCATGAAGTTCTTGCAATTACAGATTTACACAAACAAGTGTCAGGTTCAAACTCAAACACATATGAATTAGATGTAAACCAATCTTTTACAACATCAACAACTTTGTCTGAGGAAAGAAATATTCAAGCAGTTGTAAGACTCATAGAAAGAAGCAAAAACCCTTTCATAATACTTGCAGAGAAAGGAAGACTTCACAATATCATGACAAATGAAGTAGCAACTGAAGATATCAGGAAACAATTTGTAAATACTGAAAGCATTGGCAAGGCTGAATATGAGATTTTCTGTAAAGAAAGATTAAGCACCAAAGAAGTTCGTATCTCTGCCACAGTTCACAAGACAAACCTAAAAACATTTGCTTCAATCCATCAACCAAGCAAGTCATCAGGAAACTACCATCAGAAATCAACTCAACATGAAGATGCCCATTTGTATCGAATACTAGATATCACTAAGGAACTAGGGCACTCTGTGGAGGAATTACTCCAATATGATGTTTGCTTTGCTGCATATCTGTTTGACAAGGATGGCCTAATGGCTACAACAACAAGAGTTCCAAAGTTCATGAGTTGGAGAAATCACTGAAAATTGAGGATCAAAATACACCATCTACCTCATGAAGACAGGATTTATTGTAGATGTAATGGTCAATGTTTGAAAAAGTTAAGTATATCTTAGTTTAACCAGACCACTGAGCTGATTAACAGCTCTCCTAGGGCTGGCCCAAAGGATTAGATTATTTTGCATGGCTAAGAACCAACTGGTTACCTAGGACCTACAGCTTATTGTGGGATCCGAACCACAATATGATGAGAAATGAATTTCTACCACCAGAAATAAATTCCTCTAATTCTTCATTAGCCAGTAGGAGAGTCGAACGCTGGGCCAACAGCGTGCTAGCCGAGAGCTCTACCCACCCCTCCAACGAAGAACTGGTGAATGTTTGCAAGGTGAAGACATCTAATATAAGAACATTTGGAGAGTTTTGTGGTAATACATTAAATGCAACTCAGTCTATAATAAAATGTGCTTTAAGAATACATTTAGTGTTTTATTCTTATGTTGAAAGTCAATAAAGGATTCAAAGCATCCAAAGAGGGCAAAGAAGGTCCCACTACAACTACAAGACATTATTAAGGAAACACCTTTCCCAGTGGAGATGGAAAGGTTTTGGCCATCTATTAGGAAGAAGACAAAGCTGGAGTCCCTCTTTGCAAAGATACGGCACTAGAGATCTATGTCAGCAATTTCAGAGGTCCAGATGAATATAGGCTAACCTCCCTTCACGTAAGTTGTCAGCTGGATTGGTGTCTGAAGCTCCAAAACTGAATTCTGATGTAGAAGAAGCAGACCTATGATGCGTTGTTCATGCACTTCATGCAGTTAAACAAAGTTGCAACCAACTTGTAATCCTTTCATCTGATACTGATGTCTTAATTGTATTCTTGTATCACTGGACTGAGCTTCATTATCAAGGGTGCATTGAACGTGGATCAAAACTGGATCTGGGGATTTAGTCAGGTATGTTCCCATTCATACATTGACTGCTCAGCTTGGGAGGGAACCATGCCAAGTATTGCCCGCTGTACATTCGCTGAATAGCTGCTACTACACAAGCAAATTTGGGACTAAACTTGCTGCTCTAATGGCACACCCAGAAATGCATTTAAAAGAATTTGGAACCAAAAATAATTTTGAAAGTCAGGTTGTCATCACAGAAGAGTATTTGACAAGAGTACTGAAGTGGACAACAATATGTAAAACAACTGATCACCTTTATGGTTACAAAGTAGTTGGTGACCTCTTGGTGCCAGCTGATGGAAAGAACCCAATACCTGTGGAATTCACTGCGATGTGCATTGTATAAAGTTTTGAACATACAACTGTGCATGTTGCAGCAATCATGTTCCGTGCTGCACTGTTTGTAAATGTCGAAGTGGCTTGGTTGTAAATGATGTAAACTGTAACAATCCCTTGGGTATAGTTTGGGATGAGGAATGTTATTAGAAGCACAGTCATGAGAAACAAATACTGTCCTTTGTCCAGTACAGTTTGTCTAAAATTAGAAATTAAAATCAAATTAGTTATACTGTATACTTATATTTAAATTAGTATTTATGTACTTGTTTTTAAATTATCTTTTGACATTATAGAATGTAAATTCAGTTTTAACAGAAGGATCATTTTAGACTTCGTACAATTTAGGGAGAAAATCGCAGTATTCCCTATAACTTATACATGTGCTGAAATGCAGTAAAACATTCTCTGGTGTCTTTACTGAGACTTAAAATGGATTAATTTGGTTAAAATGGTTATCATGGACCTTTGAATTAGTTTAACCCTCTAACGCCGAGCCTCTATTTACAAAAGTGTCTGTTGTATGCCGGCGGCGTTCGGGAGTTAGCGCCAAAGCTGAGAAAAAGTTCTTTTCAAAAAATCACAACACACTTAGTTTTTAAGATTAAGAGTTCATTTTTGGCTCCTTTTTTTGTCATTGCCTGAAGTATAGTATGCAAAAATCAGAAATGAAAAAAAATATCATTATTATATATAAATATTGAAATATATGACATCGCGAGAAAAAAATTTCATATATAATTGTATACAAATCGCGCTGTGAGCAAAACGGTTAAAGCTAACAAGTTATTTTTTTTTCTTTGGATTGTACACTAAATTGCAATGATTTTGGTATATAACAAATTGTAAAATAATCAAAGCAACACAGAGAAAATATTATCATAAAACGATGCATGAATTTGTAATGCTCGGACATAAAAAAAAAAGTTTTTTTCAAAAATTTACCATAAATCGAAATATTGTGCTAGAGACTTCCCATTTGTTGCAAAATGAAGGTAAATGATTGAATATTACTAGACTGTTAGTGTTTTAGCTTACAATTGCAGTTTTCGACCATTTCGGTCGAGTTAAAGTTGACCGAAAGTCGAATTTTTTCTATTTATCGTGATTTATATGAAAATATTTCAAAACTGATAAAAGCTACAACCATGAGTTATTTTTTGTTGTATTGTACATGAAATTGCGCACATTTCCATATATAAAACTTTATGTAACGACTAAAATAAAATGGTGCAAACGTTACGACAAAGTGACGAAAGAATTTCTGAGATGTTCGGCCGAGTTACACCGCAGACATAAGGAAAACGTTTTTTTCAAAAATTCACCATAAATCGAAATATTGTGCTAGAGACTTCCCGTTTGTTGCAAAATGAAGGTACATGATTGAATATTACTAGAATGTAAGAGTTTTAGCTTACAATTGCGTTTTTCGATCATTTCGGTCGAGTTAAAGTTGACCGAAGGTTTAAATTTTGGCACTTATCATGATTTATATGAAAATATTTCAAAACCTGATAAAAGATACAACCATGAGTTATTTTCTGTTGTATTCTACATGAAATTGTGCACATTTTCATATAGAAAACTATATGTAACGACTAATATAAAACGGTGCAAACATTACGACAAAGTGATGAAAGAATTTCTGAGATGTTCGGCCGAGTTACCGCGTGCGGACGTAAGGAATTTTTTTTTTTTTTTTTTTTTTTTTCCACCATAAATCGAAATATTGTGTTAGAGACTTCCAGTTTGTTGCAAAATGAAGGTACATGATTGAATATTACTAGAATGTAAGAGTTTTAGCTTACAATTGCGTTTTTCGACCATTTCGGTCGAGTTAAAGTTGACCGAAGGTTGAAATTTTGGCACTTATTATGATTTATATGGAAATATTTCAAAACTAATAAAAGCTACAACATGAGTTATTTTCTGTTGTATTCTACATGAAATTGCACACATTTCCATATATAAAACTTTATGTAACGACTAACATAAACCGGTGCAAACATTACGACAAAATGACCAAAGAATTTCTGAAATTTTCGGCAGAGTTACCGCGCGGATGTAAGGAAAAAGTTTTTTTTTTTAAATTCACCATAAATCGAAATATTGTGCTAGAGACTTCCAATTTGTTGCAAAATGAAGGTAAATGATTGAATATTACTAGAATGTAAGAGTTTTAGCTTACAATTGCATTTTCCGACCATTTCGGTCAAGTCAAAGTTGACCGAAGGTTGAAATTTTTTGTAGTCGACGTACGGTACGTCCACTCGGCACCCAACAGACAATTTTAGTCGACGTACGATATGTCCAGTCGGCGTTTAAGGGTTAATTCAATTAAATTTTCTTGTTTCATTATAATGACTTACCAAAACACTGTAAAAGCTTTTATCTCTTTAAAATCAACACGTCCGAGATATAAATTTTCAAACTTTGTTTGGAATGCTGATACAATTGGCGGAGATCAACCCCACCGGATGCCGGTGGGGGTAGCGTGGCAGGAGACATACCCATAAACCCAGGTCAGTTTCATTCTCGGGCGTATTGGGAACGCATCTCGCGCGTCCGTCTGCCTCAAACTGTTTGGGTTCCTTTGTCTCCTTGCGCTTAGTTGTGGCGTCTCTCCTTGGTGAAGTACTCAATTGCCTGTTTATTTATCTAGCTAGCCTAGCTCTGGGAATTCGTAGCTATGTCGGATTCAAGCTTCTCGGGATCCAGAGTTTGCACAGGGAATTTGTGCTCCGCCAAACTAGTTAAACTTAAATACGATCGCCATTCTTTGTGTACAGCATGTAGGGGTCAAGAGTGTTCCCAGGAGAACACATGCAGTGAATGTATGGAATGGAGTCAGGAGTTTTGGCAAACATACAGTTCCCATCAGATAAAGCTGGTTAGGGATAGGGATAGGAAAGCCTTTAAGCGTAAGGAAGCTAGGCTATCATCTTCATCGGTGGTGGCATCGGCGTCACCTCCTCTACCGGCTGTTCCTTCCTCCCTCCTACCCCTCCTCTACCGCTGCTCTTTCCCCTCTCATATTCCCCCTCTTCTTCACCAGCTTCCCAGTATGTTTTCCTAAAGCCAAGCCCAGCCTCGAGGCTGATAAATCAGAATTCGTTCTTTTCAGAAATCAAATGGAAGCGCAAATGAACGGTTTCATGGAGTCGGTCTTAAGTTTAGTGCGTTCGCACCGTAGTCCGGGCGTTAGCGTCGGTGATGACGTCAGTGTTGGTGTTGGTGATAACAATGTGGTTGTTCGCGATCGCATTTCAGGCGAGTCTGCTCGTTTTTCTGAATCTTTTGAGCAAAGGCAACTGTCCCGCTCGCCTTCTGAGGCTAGAAGACAGTCCGGCGCTGGCGGAAAGGTCAGAAATTATTGCCCACGAGCAGGCTCGTCCTGTAAGGCACAGGAAAGCCTTAGTCCTGGTGGCGGAAGTAGTGAGCTTGACTCGCCTTCGAGCGTCGAAAAGCTTCAGGGAGGCGTGAAAGTGATCCATCGACGCGTCGATCTTTCGCCATCGCCGACATCGCAGGATGGTGTCCCCAGAAGCTTCATCAAGGCGGTCGCAGTCGGCGGCACTACCTAAGGTTAAGCTCTTCAGGTGAGAGTAGCAGCAGTTCATCTTCAGTCTCTTCATATTCCAGCTCTTCGGATCCCCCCCCCTCCTCGTCATCGCAATTGGGATCGGACCTCTCGGCCCTTAAAGAGGCGATCTTCGGATAATTCCTGCCCTAGGGTTACTAAACTCTTCAAGAAAAGGACAGCCAGCCCTATACCTGGTTGCTCAGCGTGGGGATCCGATCAAGAAAATACACTTCAGACGCTTCCTCCCAGGTCACCTAGTGCAGTCAAGAGGCCTAGCCCTCTCCAGGAAGTTCCGCCGCAAGTGCCCGGGCCTCTTACTGATAAAAAGACTAGGAATCACTATTTGTTTGTTTAAAATGTTACAAAATTTACTACACAAATGCATGGAAAATATAAATTATTATTTTATTATTATTATTATTATTATTATTATTATTATTACTATTATTATTAATCTTAATTTTTGAAAATAAGTGCTTATTAGGTAAATCATTTATCATGCAAAAGAAATGTACGTACATATTACTTGTCAGAAAAAATTTCTCGTCCAAATAGAGAGGGTGAGAGAAAATTATTTTTATATAATATTATTTAATCTTATTAACCCTCTAACACCAAGCCTCTATTTACAAAAGTGTCTGTCATATGCCGGCGGCGTTCAGGAGTTAGAGCCGAAGCTGAAAAAAAGTTCTTTTCAAAAAATCACAGCACACTTAGTTTTTAAGATTAAGAGTTCATTTTTGGCTCCTTTTTTTGTCATTGCCTGAAGTTTAGTTGCAACCATCAGAAATGAAAAAAAAATATATAAATATTGAAATATATGACAGCGCAAAAAAAAATTTCATATATAATTTTATACAAATTGTGCTGTGAGCAAAACGGTTAAAGCTAACAAGTTATTTTTTTTTCTTTGTATTGTACACTAAATTGCAATGATTTTGGTATATAACAAATTGTAAAACGATCAAAGCAACACAGAGAAAATATTATCACAAAATGATGCATGAATTTGTAACGCGCGGACGTAAAAAAGTTTTTTAAAAAATTCACCATATCTCGAAATATTGTGCTAGAGACATCCCGTTTGTTGCAAAATGAAGGTAATTGATTGAATATTACTAAACTGTAAGTGTTTTAGCTTACAATTGCAGTTTTCGACCATTTCGGTTGAGTTAGAGTTGACCGAAAGTCAAATTTGTTCTATTTATCGTGATTTATATGAAAATATTTCAAAACTGATAAAAGCTACAACCATGAGTTACTTTTTGTTGTATTGTACATGAAATTGCGCACATTTCCATATATAAAACTTTATGTAACAACTAAGATAAAATGGTGCAAACATTACGACAAAGTGACGAAAGAATTTCTGAGATGTTTGGCCGAGTTACCGCGCAGACGTAAGGAAAACGTTTTTTTTTTAAATTCACCATACATCGAAATATTGTGCTAGAGACTTCCAGTTTGTTGCAAAATGAAGGTACATGTGATTGAATATTACTAGAATGTAAGAGTTTTAGCTTACAATTGCGTTTTTCGATCATTTCAGTCGAGTTAAGGTTGACCGAAGGTTGAAATTTTGGCACTTATCATGATTTATATGAAAATACTTCAAAACTGATAAAAGATACAACCATGAGTTATTTTGTGTTGTATTCTACATGAAATTGCGCACATTTTCGTATATAAAACTTTATGTAACGACTAATATAAAACGATGAAAACATCACGACAGTGACGAAAGAATTTCTGAGATGTTCGGCCGAGTTACCGCGCGTAGACATAAGGAAAGTTTTTTTTTTTTTTTCCCCAGAAATTCACCATAAATCGAAATATTGTGCTAGAGACTTCCAGTTTGTTGCAAAATGAAGGTACATGATTGAATATTACTAGAATGTAAGAGTTTTAGCTTACAATTGGGTTTTTCAACCATATCGGTCAAGTTAAAGTTGACCAAAGCTTGAAATTTTGGCACTTATCATGATTTATATGGAAATATTTCAAAACTGATAAAAGCTACAACCATGAGTTATTTTCTGTTGTATTCTACATGAAATTGCACACATTTCCATATATAAAACTTTATGTAACGACTAATATAAACCGGTGCAAACATTACGACAAAATAACCAAAGAATTTCTGAAATTTTCGGCAGTTACCGCGCGGACGTAAGAAAAAGTTTCTTTCAAAAATTCACCATAAATCGAAATATTGTGCTAGAGACTTCCAGTTTGTTGCAAAATGAAGGTACATGATTGAATATTACTAGAATGTAAGTGTTTTAGCTTACAATTGCAGTTTTCGACCATTTCGGTCGAGTCAAAGTTGACCGAAAGTCGAATTTTTTCTATTTATCGTGATTTATATGAAAATATTTCAAAACCGATAAAAGCTACAACCATGAGTTATTTTCTGTTGTATTCTACATGAAATTGCGCACATTTCCATATATAAAACTTTATGTAATGACTAATATAAAACGGTGCTAACATTACGACAACGTGACGAAAGAATTTCTGAGATGTTCGGCAGAGTTACGCGAGCGGACGTAAAGAAAAAGTTTTTCAAAAATTCACCATAAATCAAAGTATTGTGCTAGAGACTTCCAGTTTGTTGAAAAATGAAGGTACATGACTGAATATTACTAGAATGTAAGAGTTTTAGCTTACAATTGTGATTTTCGACCATTTCGGTCGAGTTAAAGTTGACCGAAGGTTGAAATTTTGGCACTTATCGTGATTTATATGGAAATATTTCAAAGCTGATAGAAGCTACAACCATGAGTTATTTTCTGTTGTATTCTACATGAAATTGCACACATTTCCATATATAAAACTTTATGTAACGACTAATATAAACCGGTGCAAACATTACGACAAAATGACGAAAGAATTTCTGAAATTTTCGGCCGAATTACCGCGCGGTTGTAAGAAAAAGGTTTTTTTAAAAATTCACCATAAATCGAAATATTGTGCTAGAGACTTCCAATTTGTTGCAAAATGAAGGTAAATGATTGAATATTACTAGAATGTAAGAGTTTTAGCTTACAATTGCGTTTTTCGACCATTTCGGTCGAGTCAAAGTTGACCGAAGGTTGAAATTTTTTGTAGTCGACGTACGGTATGTCCACTCGACACCCAACAGACAATTTTAGTCGACGTACGATACGTCCAGTCGGCATTTAAGGGTTAAACAATATTAATATTTGAAAATTAGTACATACTGTAAATCATTATTTTATTATAAAATGTACCTTCTCAAAGTGCTTATACTCTCATCGTGAAACACTTATAATATAATTTTAATATAATTTAATGTAATTTCAATAGTACTTTAATATGATTTTAATATTTCAGTAGTATCAATTCAGAGTATTTGTCTTTGCTTTAATGAGATTGGCTACATCCTGAATGGAAGGAAGAAAATCAGTTTCTTTCTCTTTGAGTTACGTATTATTTAATCTTAGAGTGTTATTATTATTAAGAGGATTATTATTATTATTATAATAACATTTGAGAATTAGTAAATCAGTTTTGTTATAAAAAATGTATTTAGTCATGAAAATAACATCAATACACACTAATTAGTGAATATTTCCTGACAAAAAAATCTGCAAATTGCTGAATTTTTCGCGAATAATTTATATATATGTTCCACAGAAAATCACTCAAATACGTGGGGTTTACTGTATTAGTACAGTGTTGCCCTTTTGATTATTGTTAATATAAGCCATGTATTCTTTAATATTGTATGATTCTGACCATTCTTTGTTAGGAAGATAAATTATTAGGTTTTCTCTATTTCTGGCAAAATTTTTGTGATTTGTGACCTAATATTAATCAGAAGGGAAAAGGTTTATATACTTTTGGAAAGAGCTCATTAAAAGGAACATTTTGAGTGGTATTTGATCCTTCTACATTAAATTTTAAGAGAGATATGGTCATTTTACTTTCAGCGACGCTGAATTTCCGGGTCAAAATTTTCACCCGACATAGTGAAACTGAACCTAAAATTCTCACTTGCTGCCAGGTTTCAGAAAGTCTACCCTAATTTTTCTGAAAATTCAGGGTACCTGCTATAAAAACCAGGTAACTTTGAGGTACATTTCCCCAGGTCACATGGTGTTGCTGTTGTACCTTTCTCCCTTCCTCCCAAACTTTCCTGTTTTCTTTGGCATCAGGTGGCGCTTCGTCTTCTCGTGCTCAGCTGATTTGTGTTGACTCAGGTAAACCACTTCAGACTGCATTGTCTTCAGTCTTCTCCTTAGTCAAGGCGGAGGTTTGTTGTGAGGAGTCGGCTGCTCTCACCCCAACTCTTCCTCTGGCAGAAGAGGAGCTTGCTGGAGTGTTGAGCTTTGCTTTATCCTTGTTAAGTGGAGGAAAGAGGTCCTGTAGAGACTAGTTCTTGGTTATCTTTTGATTATTTTGATGCCTATTTAGTCTTTGAAGAAACCCAAGCTTGCTTCTTCAGTTGGAGCACATTGCAATGAGTTTTTTCTTACTCTGGAACACACAACTGAGTTTATTTCTGCCAGCTCATGTCTTCCTGGTGTTTTGAATTAGCAAAGAGCTGCCTCGTACAATACAATACCAGCAGATGATTCAGATATCTATTCATGTCTCAACCTTTGAAGAGATGTGCTCTTTGGACTCGCAAGATGCTTTGGACTAATGCAGAGGCAGATGCTTTGTCCAAGGTTTGTTTAGAATTAATGAAGTCTTATCTTTTCATTCGGTAGTTGCCACTGCTCTGCACCAGCTTAAGGAATTTGTGGCACCAGCAGCTATCAGAATCTGGGAGGGGTCATTAGATTTTCTTACCTGGTTAGACAAGGCTGTTTAGGATGCTGTAGGCAAAAGTACTCATGCTTTCACTAACTTGGTTTTGAAGAGAGAGAACAATGGCAATCAAATCTTTCATGTAAGGTCTCTCCCACTCAGAAGATGGCAGCAGTTTTGGATTCTCCTTTGAGTCACCTTCGCAGTCAAACTCTTTAAGGCAATAAGGGAAGGTATTTTGGTACAGGAAAATAGGGATTTTATTAAACAATCACTTTAGTCAGACATGAAAAGGCCAGCTCCTGCTCTTCCTTTGGGCCCTCCATTGAAAATTCATCCCTCCTCACATCTGGACTTGTCTTTGGCCGCTTGTTAAGACTTTTCAAAAGTCCACATCAGGCTTTGGTAAGAGTAAAGCTGCTCAAATGACTGGGTAACATCGTTGGACATGCAGGACGCAAATTTCCAACTTCTGATAAAATCCTAAGTTGCACAAGTTCCATAGATTTTTATTTACAGGGAAAGTATTTTAGTTCAGGGCACTTTGTTTTGGCCTGTGTACAGTGTTGATGGCTGTAGGGGGATGGAGTCACCTTTTAGGAGCAAGGATTCTCTTTTACTTGGACAACTGGTTAATGCTGGCTAACTCTTTCAACGGATTTCTAAGGGCCAAGGAATTGCTGCTTTATGTGGCTCAGTTGCTTGGCGTCATGATAATTGTTCAGAAGTCTATCATGATTCCATGATAATTGTTCAGAAGTCTATCATGATTCCAACTCATTCCATCTTGTATCTGGGGATGAGAATAGACTCACAGTTTTCAGACTTTTCCATCGGAGAAGCCATGTGTGGACACAATGCCAAATGCACTTGTGCCAAAGCCAAGAAGTCGAACGGACAGGAAAAAGAATGGACGTGATGCCGAACGGCCAGGAAGTCAGAATGACTGGAAGCCAAATGGACAAGATGCTGAATATATAAGAAATCGAAAGGGATAGGATAAATAATTAAAACCATTATATACTTGTAATGTTCTTTCACAAAAGATATAGGATTTATAATTAAAACCGTTATTTGCAACTTTCTTTGACAAAATATTATTGTGAAAACAAAGTAATAAAATAATCAGGTAAAGTAATGTATAAATATTTTATGTCATTAAACTAAAGCATGTAGTAAACCTAGGCCAACATTGTTATAGGGAATATAGGAGTTGCAAATAGACTTAATTCTTTCGTTGATGGCATCATGTTTCTGTTTGTCCATGAAATATTGATTCCCATAGATGCCTGTTCGATTAGAACTTCATTTGTAGCTTGTTCTCTCCTGATAATTTTTAGAAGCTTGGGTAATATGAGATGAATTATATTAAGCCTTTTTTTGAAAGCTGCATGCCAACCTTCAAGCCAGTTGTTGGTTCTGGGCAAGTTATCCATAACACGAGAGTGAAATGACTGTAATTCTACGTCAAAAATAGCCTTCCTTCTCCTTCCCTGCTGCACTGCTCCTAACCACGTTCTCTCAAAATAAACTAGAAAATAGCTTAACATTTCATCAACTGTTGGATCTAATTGAGCAAGGAATTCATCAAATAAATCTTGAACACCAGGTGGTGGGGCAAAAGCAAGAGCCTGCAATTGCTTAATGAAGTGTGCATTCTCAGGTTCGGCTTACCAGTTTGCGCAAAAGCAAGAGCCTGCAATTGCTTAATGAAGTGTGCATTCTCAGGTTCGGCTTACCATTTTGCAGTCCACTGACTTTAATGTTGCGCCATAGGCATTGGCCAAAATAAAATAAAAAACAGCCTGAAATTAATGTTTGGGAAAGTTTGCTTAACACTTAGCTACTGCTTTTTTGAAATTTATTATCATGGATGTTGGGTCATTTACTCCACTGTTTTTAAGAAATTAAAAATCTCGTAAGCTCTTTTGCGCTCACTACTTGCTATACAGTAAATTGAAGGCAAATTTTGTTTCCTGGAATAAGCGCATGGATAGTATATAATTGCTTGCCTAGTGGGGCAAAGTCGAATGTTCCATCTCCAAACTATGTTTGATTTTTTTTTTTTTTTTTTTTTTTTTTTTTTTTTTAAGAAAAGATAACAACAGCATCACTTTCATACATCCAAAATTCTTTCCTCACATTGTTACGTCCAAAGCTTCAACCATTTCTACCCTTATTGGTCTTCGTATGATTCTTTCAAGTTTTCTTTCTCAGGTAGGGCTCCAGCTGCACCAAGTGGCAATTCTTCCATTGCATTCCTAATTATGGTCCTCATAACTTCTTCTGAATGCTCAGCTGTACTCTTCGTACCGTCCAATACTTTAAAAACCAAATTACAAGCCCCATCAGCTGGATGAGAATGATCTCATGCATTGCTTTGTACTTTATCATCAGTAGTTTTAAGTCTAGCACTACACTCTTTGCGTTTTTCACACCGCCAATATATAGTGTCATTAACATTTTTATCCACAACATGGGCATAACCATTTAAAAGAAGCTTTCTTCCTCCTCATGTTTTCTTAACGAAATCCATGATCAAACTCAGGGGATACAGGCAGTCCCCGGTTATCGGCAGGGGTTCTGTTCTGATGGTGTGACGATAACCAAAAATCAGCAATTTTGGGGGCTTTTTTGGCAATTTTTGTGCTCATCAGCACCTCTGTTAGGCATGTATCGGCGCCGATAAGCAGAAATCAGCGATAACCGGGGACTGCCTATACTAAATTAAAAAAATTAGTTTTCCTTGTTACCAGTAATGAAATTGGTAATTATCTATTTAAGGTTTGTGGTAGTTATCTACTTTACGACCTACCAAAGACTGTTTCGACTTCTTGTACATTTGGCCTCATGTCTGTTTGGTATTTTGTCAGTTTGGAATTCCGGCCATTCAGCATCATGTCCTACTACTGGAGAAGCAAGTAAAAAACTTCATAATTGGTCGTTACTTCTGCAAGTTTGCCAATCGCTGTGGAGTTTATGGGGAGTATCAGATGTGAACTCATTTGTGATGCCGATGAACAAGAAACTGCCAGTGTATTGTTCTTCATTCCAGGACCCTCAGGCTTAGCCAATGGCGTTTTTTCTTCAAGATTGATCCAGTCTAAACGCTTATGCCTTTCCCCCTTTCGCAGTAATAAGGAAATTTCCGAATAAGTTCCAGGAAGTCAAGAGTTTCAGAATGGCTTAGTGCCTCTATGACCTTAGAGGGAATGGTTTTCAGACCTTCAGGCTCTTTCAGTAGATCTCCCTCAAATTCTTCCAATAAGGAATGTTCTACTCAGACAACTGAATCGCATGCAGTTCCACCAAAGCCTCCGCATTCTTTACTAAACCACTTGAAGGCACTTGACCATCTCCTCCAAGCGCGAAGGTTTTTTGAGGTATCTTGGGAATCTCTCCTTAAATCAAGAGGAGACAACCTTGGCTTTGTGTCAGAGGCAGTGGTTTATGTAATTTTCCTTTTGTTATTCTAGAGGGATTTCCAGCACCCATATCTATATAAACGTCATCATTAAGTTCTTTCGCTTTCTTAGATATAGTAAGGAACTTTTGGTGACTGCTGTTTGAAGTTTCTGACTCTGAAAACCTTTTTTGGGTGGCTGTAGCAACAGTAAAAAGAGTTGAAATTTATTTAGATAGGTTAAAGCCTGTAAGGGACAAAGTTAACCATTTATTTTGTGGTGTTAGGAAGCATAACACTCCCTTATCCAAGAATGCAATCTCTCTTTTTATTAAGCTCTTATTAAGACTAACACATGAAAACCTTTATCGAAGTTAATGTTCATAGTGTAAGAACAGTTACTACATCATTTAGTTTTTTGAAGAATTTGTCACTTGAAGATGTGGCTAATGTGGCACAGTGGAAGTGCATTGGTTTTTGCTGCTCATTATGTAAAATATGTAGACATTGTGTTTGAGAACCGTAAAGCCCTTAGTCTGCTAGTAGTAATGGGTAAAGTCTTTTCCTTAGGCTTTTTTATTTTTTAATCCTAGATGTTGGTTTTTTGGGAGCATGAAGGTGCATTTGTTGAATTGGAGCATACCTTTGTACCATAAAGTATTTATTTTAGTTTACTATCATTTGTGAGCTTTTGGACCCAGGCATAGGGATTCCATTGTGCCACTTCCTTTCATTCTGGCTGAAGTAGCAGTTTTCTCCATAAGACTGCATTTTGCTGCACACTTGACCACCTTGCTCACTGAATGGAATCCACCCTCTGGCAGCAGTAATATCCAGGAAAGATTCCAGATCAGTTATGAATGTTTTGGGTGTCCTGTGAGAAGCTTTTGGCTCACTTAGCTGAGCAGGTTTTGTCTAGCTGCACTACTCGCCATCATTTTCTCATTGTGGGAATTGGCTGTTTTTAACAGTAGGTAAAATTCATCCCAAATAATATAAATTTTCATCATAAAATTTATTTGGATACCTACCTACTGTTAAGTTAAAGTAGACCCTGCCCACCCTCCCCACAACTTGTTAGGGCTGTCAGGAGAATTCTGGCAAGCTAAAACATTCAAAATGCATATGGTGGAGAGCAGGTTAGACAGTCATCTGGGTCAGCCAGGCAATATATATATATATATATATATATATATATATATATATATATATATATATATATATTATATAGAAAACAGCAAGCGCTCATTCATCGATGAAGCAGATAAAGGTTCGCATTTTGTTTTAATCCTCCTGTGACAACATCGCCACATCTTCAGGGATTTTCTACAAAATAAAATATAATATGTTAACATAAAATTGATTATAAAATCCATAGTTAAAAATTAAAACAATTTTTTAAAATTCACTTGACTTAAATTACTCACACTTTGATTAAAACTGAGAATATAGGTACAAAAAAAAAAATTTAAAAAAACTTTATAAAAACAAGCGAACATTTAAATATCTCGGCAAATTATATATAAATAAAAGAACGCCAACACATACAATAAAAAGCAAAAATTATACACTCATAAAACTGTTTTACACACAGTGACAGAAAATTCAGGCTAAAAACAACGGGACAGCAGAGGAATGGTTGTTTGAGTCGGAACTACGTAATTTGTAGTTCGTTGAGTTCCTTTGTTTGGCCAATAATTTTAAAATCTTATATTTGATGGTACTTTTACATTTGATAATGTTGTAAGAAGTTTCCGGGTTAGATAGCTTACAACCAGTTCTATAACTAACACCCGATGAGAATCGCCCTGACCAACCGGGTAGATCCAATATATTTTCCCAGATTTTACTAAGATCTGTACATAAACATTTTGGAGCCATAAATCTAAAAAGCTTATACCTAAGAATCTGCTAAGACCATTGGCTCGCTCTTCAAGTTTAAGGATAGGCTCTGCCCTTTGATGACGTCGGGCGTCGTTTATGAATACACTTGTCCCAGATGTAATCTGGGAAAATATATTGATTGATTCTCATCGGGCGTTAGTTATAGGCTATCTAACTCGAAACTTCTTATATAAGGAACCACATTATCAAATGTAAAAGTACCATCAAATAATAAGATTTTAAAATTATTGGCCAAACAAAGGAACTCTTTAACATCTGATTTTGGAAACGTTAAATATCAGCCAGTTTTTCTAAACAACCATTTTTTTCTTTTTTTTTTTTTATCTTTGATGTTATTGTGTGTGTGTCTTCAGTGTGTGAGTGTATAATTTTGCTTTTTATTGTGTGTGTGTTTTTTTATTTATATATAATTTGCTTAGATATTTAAATGTTGTTTGCTTTTATAAAGTTTTTTTTTTTTTTTTTTTTGTGTATATTCTCAGTTTTAATGTGTGTGTAATTTAAGTCTGTGAGTTGTAATTTTACCATAAAATTGTTTTAGCTTTTTCAACTACTGGATTTTATAATCAGCTCAGATTTTATGTTAACATATTATATTTTATTTTGTAGAAAATCCTGAAGATGTGGCGATGTTGAGATATGTCTTGCCCTTTAACTATATATATATATATATATATATATATATATATATATATATATATATATATATATATATATATATATATATATATATATTTTTTTTTTTTTTTTTTTTTTTGTGAATACCGACTCGTGTCTAGGTGCAGAGATATAAGCTCTCTTTAACAGTAGGTAAGTATCCAAATAATAGAATTTGTTATGAAAATCCATATTTTCTTAAAGGCAATTATAAAGATATTAAGATGTGTTTGACTCATATTTGAAATTCAGTTGAGTTACATTAACATTATGGTGGCTGTTCACAATTATGATTGTAACATTGCAGTTTGCTTGCATTATACCAGTGCTGCAATCTGCAAATATTGTAGAAACATCACCAAGATACTTTTTAATATAACAGTGCTATACTATAGTAAATTTCTGACAGAGGAAGAATAAGAATTTACTCCTGGTTTATTCTTAAACTTTCTGTTCAGATTGCACATCTTAAGTGCAAATTCATAACATTCAGAGACCTATAAATTGTACAAAAAATAATGTTCCACAAGAGAGGGTATTAAGTAACAGTATTCCTCCTAGTAATCAACATTATGAATTAGTCACCAAAGGGAATTAAAAATACATACAGAAGATTTTACTTTATTGTATATGGCTTCAAACCTAAGCTTATTCTTAATGTTGCCTTAATGAAAGTAGATAGCTGGTCCTCCTCAGTAGGTTACTAAATTTCTCATGGAAAAAACAAAATCATATACTGAATTAAAATGCAAAATTTTGAAATTTGGCAGCTAAGGGGGCTTTTTAAGATTTTGTTCCTTGAAAAATATGTATCATTTAAAAAAAAAGTGTTTCATGTTATTGTTTATAAGAGGTGCTCACAATTTTGTGTTGTTTGTAAACAAGATAACAACCAAAAAAGCATTCTAGCTCCATCTGTAAGCCAGACATAATTATGTGATGTAAAAAAGTAACAAAGCAAGTAAGGTCTTGCTCTAAAGAAGGCTCAACTATGTTTGCTATGTTGGGAACTGAGTTGAAATATACCGATTTTCGTTATTTTCTAGATATTTCATAACTTCAGATAACTCAGAAAAAATATGAATAGGCCTGTCTCCAGTTTTTTCTGTGGACCAAGAGTAGATATGACTTTGTTTTGACATGAGTTGAGGATGCAATTCTGACTGGGCAAATCAATGGAAAATTGTTAGATTTGAACAATAGTTATTAAATGTTGATCTTGCAAAAACAGCAATTTTATTTTGTTCATCCATAAATACAAAGCATTGCTTTCTGTCTAGGAGTATCCTTCATCACGAGCTGGAATCTCATTTAAAACTTGGTAAGAAGGTAGTTAATAGGTTGGGGGGGGGATGTCAGGGCATATCCCTCACTCACTGATCATCACATTTACTTTTCTTTCATCTATGATAGAGAATGATGTACCTTGTTGTCCTGTCTATACTTGATAGGCAAGAACATGCCGTTTAATTATGTGTTAATTCTTGCTGTTTGTTTTTTTATCGTAATTGTAAAAAGATGACCATTGTCATTGTGAGAGACATTACCATCCTTGTTGGAGACTCTTGTTGTCCAAAATGACTGGCCCTCACTTTTGTTTGTGCTGCTTGTGGGGGGAAGTTTTGTTCTAGGGCTTCTCCTTGCAGGAAACTTGCTGTTGGGGATTTGCCCTAGTTAGTTAGGTTTAGGAAGAGGAAGAGGGATAAAAGGCACTCGCCAGCTTTGTTGGGGAGAATACCCCTTTGATGATGCCCCTGAATCCTTTAATTTCATTCTCTCTTCCATCTTCTGTTCCTTTTTCTCCTTTAAGCACTACCCCTCCAAGGAGGCTTAGCACTTGGCAGCCTAATAAAACTGATCATGACCTTTCATTGGAGAAGGAAGCAGGTTCTGAGGGTACTCTATCAGGCACTCCTGCCAAGCCCTGTATCTCTCTTGCAATTCTCTCTTTTGTTTTATTTGTTACGTTATTATTTTGATAGTTTAACCAAACATCATCTTCAAACAGCAGAGCCATAGCATATTTCCTCTATGTTCACTCAGCACATCCATTATGACTACAAAGAGGAATGGGCTTGAAGCTGACCCTTAATATAATCCAGCCTTAACTTCAAATGCATATGTCATCTATATTTTGTCCTTACTAGTGTTCTTGCACCCCTTGTATATTGCCTTTTATCATGCTTATTAGCCTCTCAGGAACTTTTCTGTCAAAAACCTTTTTTGTGTCTACAAAACACTCAGAAGTCTTTTCTAGGTCTACAAAACATCAGTATAACGTCTTGTTAACTTCCAGAATTTTTTCCAGTACTTGTCTTCCAGTATAAAAAGCATCAATGCTTTTCACTTGCGTAAACCCGAACTGCATATTGTGGCTGTCAGTAATTTTGTGGTTTGATTTCAGTCACTCTTTCCAATAGTTTAAGTGTGTGTTCCATAAGATTTATTCCTCCATAATATCCCCATGCTGTAACAGCACCCTTTTGCTCATACTGTAGATGCACACCATTTCACTCTCCTCCCAGTCAGAAGGCATTCCTTCCAAGCACATCTCCAACAGTTCCCACAATGATTCTGTAACTTCCTCATCCAAATCTCTTACCATTTCTTTTACTACTCTTAGTCCACTTGCTTTGTTGGTCTTCATATTTTGGATGGCATCCTTTACTTCTGTCCTGTTGAGCTCCTCGAATTGTCCTAAGATGGACAGAGACTCATCCAACATTCTAAAGCATTTTTGCCCCCTAATAAGTTCATCCTCATTCTCTGTCAATGTGTTGCTGTTTTTGCCATTGATAAAATTGCATTTCTCCATATCTGTTTTTTTTCCTCTCCCTGGCTATGTATTTTGTATAAATCATTTGTTTTGTTCTTTTCATGTTAATTTGGCTTGAGGAAATGTGTTTTGGGCTGGAGATTTTTTTATATAAGTTTTCTATGAAAAATTAAATCATTTTTAATGTAAATTATATAAAGTTAGAGATTGAATTTTGTTGTTTTCCTGATAAAAGAAGTTTAGGTATTAGATCAACCATGAGAATGAAAATTTGAAGCCAATCCCTTTGGCAATAAGGTCAGAGTAGCAACATAATTATGATGGGCCCTTATAGTGTAGTAGGTCCCTTATGGCTTCATGGCACCATTATATTAAAAAAATAAAAATTAGAACATCAGATTGTGGGTCTCCCTTTTGAGACATCCTGACCTTCAGATGTACTGTAACCTCTTTTTAGTCTCTTCAGAGTGGCTTTGGTTGGTTGGTCTTTTCTCCTGATCCTTAGCCACTAGCCAGTCAACCAAATTCAAGATATCACTGCACGAGGGACCTCTGTCTTTGACATCCACTTGTGTTTATGACCTTTTCCTCTGCTGGAAGTTATCCTTCATTGCCTCAGGGGACTGGGTTCTTGAGAGTCTAGGAGTAGGAATCCCCCTTGTTGATGCATCAGCAAAGAATAAAAGCCTTCAAGATATTAGTACCCTAATGACTGATGTAGATCCTTCATTAGGTGTGTGCAGATGTTTCAATGTTTCAAGGGATGAGGTTGCCCAAGAAAGGAATGACTGCATGAGATAGGGCCAGATTGCAACCTTCTTAAATACAGTTCCTAGTCCTTTATCCATTGCCACATAGTACCTTGATATTGTAACTTCAAAGATATAGTCTACCATGATCTGGACACATGCACTATCAGACAAACCATGTAATTTACTCATGTATTCACCTACTCACAGTGCTCAACAAAAGTGCTGAAACACTTGGACTTGTTCCAAGGATTAAGGCTTAATATGATTGGTGGGTTCGCTAAGAACAAATTAAATTTCCGTAGAAAAAGTATTTTCCATGTAAACTCATCTAGCATATATTTCAATGGAGTAGTACAAGCAATTTGGAATTTCTTTTATTTTATAGTTGGACATTTTGGTGTGAAAAAATATATATTCAAAGATATCCTCATAGGAAAGTGCTTAAAATGTTCATATTGGGAAGTTGCAGCTTTTTTGAAAAGGAATATGTTAGTGTGTAAACATGCTGAGCCAGCAAGGAATTGTTAAATTAAAAAAAAAAAAGGTTAAAGATGCCGATGAAAACTGTTAAGTAATGTGTAAAGGTTTTGGATCATATTTAAGCATTAGCCATTATCAACTGACACCCTTAAAATGTAATGTTTGTCTTTTTGCAGGTTAAGAAGAAGGCAAAAAAGTAGAGAATTTAGGTGTTGCTTCACTGCGTTTGTTTTTTATGTGAAAAATTAAATGAGAAATATTTGTCTTTGATAAAATGTTTAATGAAAGCTTGTGTATCACTTTGCCCCAAGAGTGTCATTGTGGAGAATATTCTTGAGTATTTATGGTGTGAGTAGAGGTGTAAGTGTTTTATGAAGGAGGTTAAACTTTAGAGACTGCATGGTGCATGTAGTGTGTTAGTGTGTTATGTGAATCAAGAAGGTAGGTGATTTAGATAAAATTCCCACTTTGAGTAGCTTAAGAGATGAATGCCACTCTGGTAACTGACATCACGTTTTGTTCATCTCTTGGATAAATGTATTTTCTTCTTGCGTTTGCATTATGGAGAATGTGGCAGAAAAATAACAACATATACCAACATGTTTTAAATTGCCGTGTTTCCTGGTGTCAAAGACTTAGCAACTTTGAAGAGGCACCCGAATTTTGACCAGCAAAGTTTTAGAAGGGAACATGTAAGTAAGGATGCACCAGAGACCTTGTAAGGTTTCTGGTTTCACTATCATGAGTTGATGGCTTTGTTTCAGTTGGTGCATTGTTCACATTCAACCATGGCTTTGGCTGCTACAGCATATTGATGATTGCAGGTTTTCAGTATATTTATTTAAAAAATACTCTTGTTTTATTATGATTTTTTTTTCTTTGTTCACTGGTTTTAATGTAAGTTTTCTGAAATTGACGTACCTTCATACCAAAAAACTTGAACAGATTACCATGTAACATAGAGCACAAACTACCTTGTCGTGTTTTGTCCAAAATTTTCTTGGCTGGCCAACTGGCTCAGTGCATGCAAATGGATGGAGCTACAGATGGTGCAGTATTTAAAGATTTTATTAATATTGGATGTAGGCTTATGCAACAATTTCTTTTTAATCTCTGGTAAAGGAAAAAATAAACAATAGAAAACATTAGGAATACAAAATAACATTCCATTGCACCAGTTGCACTTTGTAAAAACACCACATGAGTATGACACCCCAAATGAAATAAAGTAAAAATGGAATAAAGATTAAAATTCATGCAATACACAAATATTATTAAAGGAAAAACAAAAAACATACAGGGTTTTCGTCTATGTACAAACAAGTTCTGTGCCAGGAGCTTTTTTGAAAATTTGAGTTGTTGGAAGCCCAACAAAGCTACCCTTGTCATCCAGCATTGTATTTGACCTACAGCGTGGAGCAATGCTGTAATAAAGCTATCAATCAAGACAGTTGATCTTTGTGCATAAATAAAAATCTTTAATCTTGAGAAAGTGGAAATGAAGTACATGAAACAAAGTATTTTTCCAACATATCATGCAAACAGAAGCTTTATCTGAAAATTTGTATGTAGATGACTACCTGTATTTATATTCAAAACTTGAAAATATTTTGCTTATTGTTGCCTTTCGTAAAGTAACACACAAACATGTTTGATTACAATTGTTTTGTTTTAGTAATATTTACCAATATGAGAATGAATCATTGTGCCTATGCACATATTTTTTTATGGTATTTTTGTTTACTGTTTTATCCATGTGTAACTTATACTTATTATTCAGTGGTCATATACAGATCTGATTACTGTTCAGCAAAGAAGACCTTCCTCCAGGGTTAGTATAAGCCTATGGAAAATGCAACCTTTGGCCTGTAGGATGCACAGCAAATTTTTGGGATGCCTGATGGATTCTGGCGCTTGGTCTTCAAGACCTAAATTTCATAATCAATCAATCAATCAGGAAGGAAAATAATGTCTTTGACACTTTGAAATATGGTTAATGAAATTGAATTATTAATCTTCAAGGTTTTATGGAAAAAGATAAGATTTATGTAGCGTCTTGAAGTGTGCTTGTGCCCAAAATTTCAGATTTTCCTTGAATTTATCTAGTAGTTACTAATTTAAGACTGTTGGACTTTTTTTTGTGTGTGTATTTGTAAATATGTGATATAGCCTAAATAGTAAAAAGGAAAACCATAAAATATAAAATGATAACAAGTAAGAAAAATTCAAGAATTATAATACAACACAGTAAACAACTATGAAAGTGAGTGAAGCAATATTTAAAAAATGAAATTATGAATAGCTAGACCTGGATTTACAGCTAGCAGGTAAGGAGTTCTTGGCATTTCTCACTATGTGCACCCACAGTATCGTACAAATATTGTACAAAGAAAAGTATATATTTTATTTCCTAAGGTTTGTGATATTTGTAGATTGTTTCATGGGTGTATTTCTTTTTCTTTGTACTTTATATTTAAACAATAATGTATGAGTGAAAAATACAAAAAAAATATTAGTGTAAGATTATGGTGTAAATTTATTAACAAACATTATACTTAGATAGGTATGCTAGATAAGGATAAAGTAGACAAAATTCTGTGAACATGCAAGGGCCAACACTTGTGGTAGTGATTTATGACGTTTGATGAGCTCACCCTCATCACAGCATATCATCATCATATGATCAGAAGGGGAGAAAAATGTTAGTAAAACGGGGATAATAAAGGACCCGTAAACCAGAAAAATTATGTATCATTTCCTTTGCTCTTCCATCATTGTGCCAGCTTTCATCATCACTGACCAAACAGGTGATAGCACTTTTCAGTTATCTGAAAAAGAATATATGGTAATCCAGATATGTTGAATGTTTACTAGAACAAATGTGCATGGTTATGTAGAAACAACAGTCATATCCTTATTTTGATGTTATGCTTTGCTAAACCTTGCTCTCAGTCTTGGGACTGACCTCAATACCAGTCATGTGCACAGTACTTAATCACCCAAATTCATAATGTTTCATGGCCTGCTATCACTAAGGCCCCGTCCATACGGGCGAGCTTTCCTCTGCAATCTTTGCTTGGTGTGATGTCAGAAATGAAGAAACCGCGAGCAAAACTTCGTATAGGACTTCCCTAATGTATAGCAAAGTATGGAGGCTTTGCCTGGCAGGGCTGTTCCCTGAGGGAAATTCATTTGCTAAACAGATTAAGACATCGCACTACAGACATGACGTCACCTACAGAAATATTTCCATAAAGAGCAATTTCATGTAAAATCTTCACAAATGAATAACTAAATAAAAAAGGAAAACTAGTGCTTCCTGTTGTTTTACCATTCATAATAAATACTTTAGGTGAGTATGACTACTGTATTATGAAATATATTAACATCCTTCATTGTACAGTAGTACTATGGAAATCTGTCAGGTTACTCCGTATGGAGACAGCTTATTGGCAGTTGACCAGTCTAATCTTATTTCATACTGTTTTTGTTATAAGTAATATGTGAACTAATAATTACATTGTTTAAAAACATTGCACAGTTTCATCAATAAATAACTGCTAACCTTTGTTTTTGTTTTTTCCGTAGAAAGTGGCAGTGGCTTTAGAGTGGAATATATATAATATATATATATATATATATATATATATATATATATATATATATATATATATATATATATATATATATATATATATATATATATATAATATATATATAATATATATATATATATAATATATATATATATATATATATATATATATATATATATATATATATATATATATATATATATATATATATATATATATATATATATATATATATATATATATATATATATATATATATATATAATTATTTATTGTCACGATGATTACTACGACTAATCACAGAATTAAAAAATTTACCTCACTTCAGCCAGATACCTGAACTCTCATAACAATAAAAATGATGACAGTGTTCTATAGGTAACAGTGATCCCTCAAAAAGCTTGTTAATCACATGAAAAATCAGACTAAGTTTATCAAACAAGTGTGAGTCATCAACAGTTAAACAAGAAATATACTAAAGTAACAAGGCATCACTCCATCAAGCAACTTTATCCGTTTCCCCTGTTCTTATTCACTTTAGCAAAACTAAAGGAAAAAAACATGTTTATCATTTTGTCTTATGCACACAACCCTATTCACTTGTGGTCTATAAATGAAACTTTTAAAATTTTAAATACAAATTTTTTTTTAAATTCAACATTTATAATTAGAATTCACAGTGAAAAAATTTACTGTTACTTGAAAACAACCCAAAATTTAATTCTTGAGTTAAATTACAAAAGTTAATTTATCAAGAAATTAAATCAAGCAAAATTTAAATATGAAGAATTACTCAAGATTTGAAAAGAAAACCTTAGTAAATGAAAATTGAATCAAGTATGCAGCGTTAAATTATTAAGAAATACCAAAACTGGTAAGTAAGCAAATGTTAAATCACCACTATATAAAATGCAAAAAATTAAAGAGATTGCAAACACAAGGAACACAAAAATACCCAAGATTTACCATAAACAATTTCACCAATGCAAAAATCCCTCAATATACCATATTATACCATGGTAATAATAAGGAAAATTCACAATTTACCCTCAATATACCATATTATACCATGGTAATAATAAGGAAAATTCACTTTACCCTACGCAAGCTTGTGAAAACTTTCGCAAAACTACCCAAAAATACCCAAGATTTACCATAAACAATTTCACCAATGCAAAAATCCCTCAATATACCATATTATACCATGGTAATAATAAGGAAAATTCACTTTACCCTACGCAAGCTTGTGAAAACTTTCGCAAAACTACCAAAAATGCAGCTGCTCAAGATTCACAAAACATTTGATAAGCGCCGTTACAAATATATACACTTTTCCTACATTCAGATATCAAAAGCTAAAATTAACATCAGTGACCACACAAATGTTTTACATTAACAACTTCTCTCTTTTGAAGAAAGAGTGAGAGAGAGGGAACCACATGAATAGTCTCTGAAATCAGAATGAGCAAATTTTTAGTATTCCAGCAAGAAATGAAACAGTCAGATAACATCATTATTAAGGCAATTTGGGAACGAGATATGAGAGAAAGTTCTAGAAAAGGAAGATGATGTCACTTCCTGAGCAAAAGGTTTTGGGGCCAAAACTAATGCGTTAGAACAATACATGATCGGAGTACAGTCATACCCCGAACTTGCGCAAGGTTAGGTTCCAGAACCCCTCGCGCAGGGTGAATTTTCACGTAAGTTTGGCACGGTCTCTAAAAATGCTAATAAATGCTTATTTCTAAAGTTTAAACACTAAATATGACCCTAACCATGTAAAGTCTCTGCTCAAGGGTTTTCTGTGGTGAACTACCCGTTGTCTACGGCGACTCTCCTACAAGCCTAGGTCAAGCCAAATAGCCACATTTTTATCTATGTAAATACGTATCTGTTACTGATTTATTTATGCCTGTTTACTTTTTATGTGTGTCAGAGTATTATTGTGTCAATTCTAGTAATCAGATCTTTTTTGTTATTTGTGTTTGCCTGTCTGAATTCACATTGAGAGCAATTGAACTTAGGTCACCTGTATCCTATTGTATTCCTTTGTATGACATCCGCACACCGCTTTATAAGCGGCCTGCTTTCCTAATAAACCAGCAGTACGTCCACCTGCTCATTATTTCGCACCTCTTATAGTGATGACCCTGGAGTGGTTCCCGGAGCCATTAGCGGACTCATACGGCGACCTAGCCTTGGCTCCATGAACTACCCCACGCCCTAACGGACTAAAAACGGCGCTTTAACAAAGCGGTCGGGCATGCCGACTCTCGTCGGCAGATCACCAGCGTCATTAGCGGACCCACACGGTACACTCCCAAGTGCGTATTGACGTGAGTAACCCACTCCAAGTAAGAAGGCAATAGTGAGTATGGACGCAGACATTCCCTCCCACATACAGTTAACTGTGAACTTTGCGGTCTCAGATATCTCCCTCGCGCACAACCCGCCCCCGCCCTCCCCCATACCAGTACACCCAACTGCTGAAGGGGTTTCCCGACGTCTTCAAGCCCGAACTGCACCAGGTGCCAGGGCCCCCTGCAAAGCATGGAATCTACCACCACATTAAGACAAAGGGCCCCCCAACGCATGCAAAGTTCCGGAGGCTTCCCCCTCAGCGCTTTCAGGAGGCCAATGACACTTTCGTCGAGATGGAGCGGATGGGCATATGCAGGAAGGCCTCCAACCCATGGGCCTCTCCTCTCCACATGGTGCAGAAACCATGCGGCTCCTGGAGACCCTGCGGCGACTACAGGCAGTTCAACCTCGCAACTGAACCAGATCATTACCTCCTCCCAAACATGCAAGATCTCACGGCCTCCTTTCACTGGGCCAAAATATTCTCTAAACTAGACCTTTTGAAGTCCTACTTCCAGGTACCAGTTGCGACAGAGGACATCCCCAAAACCGCCATCATCATGCCCTTCGGGTCCTACATCTTCGCCTTCTCCACCTTCAGCCTGAGGAACGCGGGGGCAACCTTCCAGGACTGATGGACAGCATCCTGGGGGACCTGAACTTCTGCGTCTGTTACATAGATGACATTCTGATTTTTTCCAGATCCCCCAAAGAGCACCTGCGGGCACATCCAAAAGGTCCTGCAGCGCCTGCAAGAGAACGGCCTTGTCATCAGGTTTGATAAATGCATCTTCGGCGTCGAAAAAGCTGACTTCCTGGGCCACGAGATATCCCCGGAGGGCGTCCGTCCACTCACATCGAAAGTCGCAGCCGTTACCAGGTTCCCCACCCCTACCTCCGTCAAGGCCATACAAGAATTCCTCGGGATGGTCAACTACTACAGGAGGTTCATCCCCGGGGTCACGCACACCATGGCCCCCCTGACGGAGATCCTGAAGGGCCACCTGAAGTCCTTAGTTTGGGGACCCGACCAGCAGCAGGCCTTCTCCCTGACGAAGGTCGCCCTCGCCGAGGCAACCGCCTTGGTCCACCAGGAACCCAACGTTCCCCTCCAGTTGACGACGGACGCCAGCAACATCACGTCCTGGAGCCGTCACTGGAGCCCCCCAACCCATCGCCTTCTTTAGCAAGAAGTTCAGCCCCGCGGAGTCCTGCTACAGCACCTTCGACAGAGAACTCTGCGTAGTATATCGGGCGGTACGTCACTTCAAGTTCCTCCTAGAGGGTACGCCCTTCACAGTTTGGACGGACCACCAGCCGCTGGTCCACGCCTTCACAAAGCAAAGGGACACATGGTCTTCCAGGCAGCAGCAGCATCTCACGGCCATCACGGAGTTCACCTGCACAATCAGATACCTCCCCGGCAGGAAGAACCCTGTAGTGGATGCCCTCTCCAGGATCGAGCTCAACGCAGTGCAGCTCGGGATGGACTACGAGGACCTCACCCGGGAGCAGACCACCGACCCGGAGACTCTAGCCTACCGCACCGCCATCACATCGCTCAAGTGGAAGGACATGCCCCTTGCCCCTGGGGTGCCAACACTGCTGTGCGACGTAAGCACCGGCCAACCTAGCCCCCTGGTACCCGCCTCCCGCCGCCGTCTGGTGTTTGACGTCATCCACGGGCTGTCCCACCCCTCCAGCAGGTCGACGGCCAAGCTGTTGGCAGAGAAGTTCATCTGGCACGGTATGCAGAAGGATGCAACGGCTGCCACTGCCAGTGCGTGTGCCGAGGCCCTCCTCTCCAGCTGGGTCAGCTGGTCGATGTTCCAGACCACATAACCACCGACAGGGGTCCTGCCTTCCTGTCCAAGCTGTGGTCCACCCTGGCACGCCTGCTGGGGACCTCTCACCACACCACCACTGCCTAAATCCCCGCGGCCAACAAATTGGTGGAGCGGTTCCACAGGTCCCTGAAGGCGTCCCTCATGGCCTGCTGCACCGCCGAGGATTGGAAGTACCAGCTGCCTTGGGTCCTCCTCGGGCTGAGGACCGCCCCCAGAGCCATCGGCGACCCGTCTGCAGCAGAGAAAGTCTGCGGGGAGCCCCTCGTAGTCCCGGGCGAACTCGTCATGGGAGACCGCCACAACCTGACAATCCAGAGGCTCCGTGACACAGTCGGGAAGTTCGCCCCCTGCCAGCGGACGTACACCGATAGGACAAAACCGTTCACACCTCCCGGCCTGTCCTCCACCAACCACGTCTTCATCAGGAACAATGCTGTCCGCCCACCCCTAACCAGGCCCTACAAGGGGCCCTTCCGCATCCTGGAGCAGAACACCAAAGCATTCTGGGTGGCCATGGACGGGAAGGACAATTGGGTGTCTGTTGACCATCTCAAGCCCGCCCTGTTGGAGGAAGTTGTTGACGATACCACGCAGCGCCCTCTGCAAGGACCGTCACCCCCGCAGCCAGCCCAACCCAAAAGAAAGTCGCGTGGCCGCTCCCGGAAGCACCAGGGCAGCGCCACAGCCAGCCACTCCCACTCACACCACACCCCCCAGCTGACTTCGCGGAGCCGTGGCACTCTCCAGTAGCCCAGCAGATACCTAGTTTAATCAGACGTTACCCACATCTTGGGGGGGAGGGGGAGTATTGTAAAGTCCCCGCTCAACAGGTTTTCTGTGGTGAACTAACCGTTTTCTACGACGACTCTCCTACAAGCCTAGGTCAAGCCAAATAGCCACATTTTTATCTATGTAAATACGTATTTGTTACTGATTTATTTATGCCTGTTTACTTTTTGTGTGTGTCAGAGAATTATTGTGTCAATTCTTGTAATCTGATCTTTTATGTTTTTTGTGTTTGCCTGTCCGAATTCACATTGAGATCAATTGACCTCGGGTCACCTGTATCCTATTGTATTCCTTTGTATGACATCCGCACGCCGCATTATAAGTGGCCTGCTTTCCTAATAAACCAACAGTACATGTCCACCTGTTCATTATTTTGCACCTCCTATAACCATGCTCCCAAATTATTAAGTTAACTTTTAAATGAAATTAAAGTTACTGTAATTTCCTTTAAAAGTTAGCTTAATACATTACCCTTAAAAAAAAGAAATGGTTGACATAAAGATAGAGAGTTTGTTAGGAACAATCGTTTGCCGATTGTTCCCTTAGTGGGTTGTTGCCTCCTTTGTTTTTGTTTGTTTTAATTGCTGGCGAATTGACATCTGTTGGATGGCGTCAGACTTTGTTAGTCAGATTCTGGAGGGCAGAACGACCAGTCAGGTTCAGAGAGGCAGAGTCTTGGCAGCGGAGAGTATCTGAGGACGAGATGGTTGTTGTTTCAACTCTGTCTTGATCGTCCAGTGTTCGAGGAGGACCTCCATACTGTATCTGAGGATGGGATGGTTGTTGTATCAACTCTGCCTTGATCGTCCAGCACTCGAGGAGAACGTCCATATTGTTTCCAAGGACAAGGTGGTTGTCATATTGGCTCTGTCTTGATCGTCCGGCATTGGACTGTGGTCCTCATTGTTTGAGGAAGTGTTCCCGTTTTGCTCTGTGTTATTATGCCGCTTCAGTGTTAATTTTAATTATGTATCATGCTGCCTATTTTTGTTTCTGTTTACAGATTGTTATTGCCTATTTTGTCATTATTGGTTATTCTATTTGTATCTGTATGATTTTATGATTTTTCATGGCCTTGTTATTGCAGTGTGGATTTGTTTATTGATTCTTTGACTGGTTTTTTTCAAATCATTATTGTTAGTTGATCATTTTTGTGTTTTTGCCACCCAGAACCTTGACTCACTGTATATTATGTATATAATTGTAAATAAATTAATTTTAAGGTAACTTTTTGGTTTTGTTCTGCTCCTCCCTCCTTTGTTTGTCACCTCTCATCAGTCATTTCAGCCCAATTGTTTGTTTTTTTTAAAGAACCTGTCGATCTCGAGAGGCAAGATCGTAATATTGGCGACCTTGCCAGGATTGGTTCTGTTTTGGCTGCCGAGGGTGTGGCAGCATGGGGAGAGAGTATTTCGTATGTAAAAAAAAAAATTTAATGTAAATTTTTTTTTCTGTTTGGTGGGGAGGTGTTAGGAACAATCCTTTGCCGATTGTTCGCTTAGTGGGTTGTTGCCTCCTTTGTTTTTGTTTGTCTTAATTGCTGGCGAGTTGACATCTGTTGGATGGCATCAGACTTCGTTAGTCAGGCTCTGGAGGGTAGAACAACCAGTCAGGTTCAAAGAGGCAGAGTCTTGGCAGCAGAGCAGTGGAGCGTATCTGAGGACGAGATGGTTGTTGGATCAACTCTGTCTTGATCGTCCAGTGTTCGAGGAGGACCTCCATACTGTATCTGAGGACGGGATGGTTGTTGTATCAACTCTCTTGATCGTCCAGCGTTCGAGGAGGACGTCCATATTGTTTCCTAGGACGAGGTGGTTGTCATATTGGCTCTGTCTTGATCGTCCGGCATTGGACTGTGGTCCTCATTGTTTGAGGAAGTGTTCCCGTTTTGCTCTGTGTCATTATGCTGCTTCAGTGTTAATTTTAATTATGCATCATGCTGCCTATTTTTTTTTCTGTTTACAGATTGTTATTGCCCTTATACTGCCTATTTTGTCATTGTTGTTTATTCTATTTGTATCTGTATGATTTTATGATTTTTCATGGCCTTGTTGTTGCAGTGTGGATTTGTTTATTGATTCTTTGACTGGTTTTTTTCATATCATTATTGTTAGTTGATCATTTTTGTGTTTTTGCCACCCAGAACCTTGATTCACTGTATATTATGTATAATTATAACTCTTTGTAAATAAATTAATTTTAAGGTAACTTTTTGGTTTTGTTCTGCTCCTCCCTCCTTTGTTTGTCACCTCTCATCAGTCATTTCAGCCCAATTGTTTGTTTTTTTAAAGAACCTGTCGATGTCGAGAGGCGAGATTGTAATAGAGTTTGAAGAGAATTTCTCTCTCTTTTCTGATCGATCTGTTTTAGAAGTCTTCCCAACCTCTTTTTAATAACTTCTTGATTCTGCATCTCTCTCTGTTCTGAAATGCTTTCTCATGAACAAAGTGTTTTTTTATTTTGACTAATACAACTCTTAGTTATGTCTCTTATGTTTTAGAACGTATTTGCCACACTAGCTTATTTACACTTCATAGGCGGTACAGGTAAACTTAGATCAATTTAAACTATCTACTGTGCAGGTAGATATACAAAAATAATGAGTTGTAAAAATGTGTGAGCGCTAACTATGATTGAGAGAGAGATAAAGGTTGTCCATGCTTAAGAGAGTGAAATTATTTATCAATTATTACGGAGACTGAGAGAATAACACGAGAGAGTTATTGTCCTTACTTGAAATATCAAGTTAAATTATTTTATAGAGGGATGAATGAATTTTTACATGGCATTTCCCAACGTTCTGTGTGAGAGAGAGAGAGAGAGAGAGAGTTTTAGTTTGCCGTTTGAGATGGTTTTTGTAAAGTAACGTAAGTTTTGAGTGAGAGAGAGAGCGAGTGTAATTGTTGTTAGTGAGTGTTTCGGTTGTTGGAAGAGGGATAAGGGTCGTTAGTTGGAGTTTGTTTACGGCGCTGTCTGTCTGTGAAAATGTGAAGGAGATTTCTGTTTTGGGGGAGTCTTTAGTCAGAGCTAATGCCGGTCAGTGGTTTCGTGTTGGACAGTTTTTTGTATGTTTTTGGAGAGTTGTTAGTTTTTCTTGTTGGTGTGCTATTTTATTGTGTGTATATGGTTCTATTTCTTTCTTTTATTTATATTTCCTTGTTGTGTAGAGTCTGTTTTCCGTTTTGTTTGTGTGGTTTTGTGTGCTGTGCTGGCGACCGTGGATACCTTAATCCATCTCCCAGCAACCGAGGATCAGGGTGAGTGTTGTGTGTGGTTATATGTTCTATGTATGTGTGTTGTGTGTTGTTTTTGTGTTTTTGAATTCCGCCACATTATATTGGTGCCCAACGTGGGGCAACTGGTGTTGCAGTTGCAATTAAGATTGGTGGCGGGTAGTGTGACTGGAGGAAAGGATGGAAGAGGAACTGGTGAGGTTGAGAGAGGAGTTGCGGCTGTCAAGAGAGGAGAATGCATGGTTAAAGAGTGAGAATGAGAAATTGAGGCTTCAGTTGGAAGAGATGGGATCATTGGTAAAAGGAGCAAAAGAGGAAATGAAAGGGGAGATGAAAGAGTCAGAAGAGAGAATGGAAGAGAGGGTGGATAGAAAGTTGGAGGGAATGATGAAAGGTATGTTCAAGGGTGTTTTTGGAGAAGGGGCTGTTGGAGGCAGGTCCTCTGGAACATGTGAAGGGGCAAGAGAGAAAGAAAAGGAGGAAGAAGTGAATGGAAGCGTGAGTGATGAAAGTGATGTGGGAATAGGAAGCAAGAAACGAGAGAATGAGAGGCAGGGTAAGGAAAAGGGGAAAGAAAAGCAAGGGAAGGAACAGAGGGAAAGTAAGGATAAGTCAGGGGAAGTAAAAGGGAAGAAGGGAAAAGGAAAGGAAACTGGTAAGAAGGGTAAGGAAGTGGGAAAGGCAGGAAAGAAGGGAGAGGGTAAAGATAGTAGTGATAGTGAGGTGGATGGAGGTGAATGGATAAAAGTGGATAAAAAGAAGGGGAAGAAGAGTGTAATGAGTAAGATGAATGTAAGTGCGGAAGTGGACTCTTTGTATTCGGAAGAGGGTATGAAAGGACAGAGTGAAAGTAGCGAAAGTGAGAAAGGCTATGTATGTGAGGGAGGTACCCCGGTGTGAAAGGTATAATGAGTATGGAAGTAGGGATGTGCATGATTTCTTTAGGGAGTATGAAAGGTTTTGTCAGGATAAGTATGGGGAGAGTAAAAGAGTGTGGGCACGAGAATTAGGAGAATATTTGACTGGGTTTTTGCTTGATATGTATAGGGTTATTATGAGTGTGGGAGATGTTGAGTATGACAAGGTGAAAGCTAGACTAGTTGAGCAAGCGAGGCGTATGAAAGCGAGTGTTAAGTATAAGAGGAAGAATGGATTTGATGAGGCAAGAATGAAAGCTGGGGAAACCTTGTCACTGTATGCTTGTAGGCTGGAGACGTTGGCGAGGAAGAAGTTTGGGGATGATGGGATAGATGAATGTCAGGAGTTAGTACGAAAGTTGTTGGAGACAGTGCCAGATGGAGTGAGAGAATTTGTGAACTTGAAGCGGAAGGAGAAGAAAAGATGGACGAGTGAAAGGTTGACTTGGGGAGAAATTTTGGAAATTGTAGAAGATTATGAGCTTGACAGGGTTATAAAAGAGAGCAGAAGTGTTAGCGTAAGGGCTGGGGTAGATGAGAGAGTGCCAGAGTTTGGAAGCTTTGGGGATGCAGTGTTGAGGGGCCCAATGAGAATGGCAGATAGTGTAATAGATAGGAGTGTAAGAGCAAGTAATGTGGAGGTGCCAGTGAGGATGAATGGTGGGTTTGTAAGGGAACAAAGGGTTGGACGGGTTAGGGATAGTAGTGTACAAAGGGGAAGGTCGGTGAGTGGAAGTCGAGCGAAGTGTTTTAGATGTGGAAAGGAAGGACATACAAAGAATGAGTGTAGGTGGGCTTTAGGAGCGTGTTTCGGGTGTGGGCAATCGGGACATTTGGTAAGTGAGTGTACGAAAGATAGGGGGGTTAAATGCTACAGGTGCAGACAGGTGGGTCATATTGCTAATGGTTGTAGGGGTGCCTGAGTGAATGTAATATGTGGCAATTGTGGTAAGAATGGGCATTATGCGAGAATGTGTTCAGAACCGAGAGCGAAGTGTGTCGAATGTGGAATGGGAGGGCTTGTATCAAGTGTATGTAGACGAAAGAGGGTGACTGTGACAGCGAATTCGGGAAACTGAGTGTGAAGGAGGTTCAAATGGGTGGATCCTCCAGGATGCAAGCGGTGCGTGTGATGCATGTACGTGAGGGGTTGTTGCATGAGGGAGGCTTTGCTGGAAAGACTGATGAGTGTGCAAGTGTGTTGTAAGGGAGTAAGATTGATTGCATTAGTAGATACCGGGTGAAGTATGAATGTCACATTTAAGAATGGATGGGAGAAATTGAGGAATACATGTGAAATTACGAGTTGTCAGGGGGAAGTAAGAGGGATTGGAAATTTAGGGATAGCAGTGGTTGGAAGAGTGTGTGAACGGTTAGAAATTGGGGGTGTAATGATGGAAGAAAGTGATTTTTGTGTGATTGAGAGTACGAATGATAAATATGATATTTTATTGGGATGTAAGTTTTTGAAACAATGCGGGATGGTGGTCCGTCCTAGTACGAATGTAATTGAATTACGTATGAAAGGGGATGTGCTTGGGGATTTGTATTTGGGGAAGGATGGTAGGGTTGAGCAAAAATTGTGGAAGAGAGTGCCTGTAATTGCGACAGAGAGGGTAAAAGTGCCACATGAGATTGGAGAAGTTGTGAGTGTGAAAGTGGCATGGCCGGATAGCCTCGGGATAGCCAACAATGATAGTTGTGAGTATGTAGTTGAGGGAATAGACGTAAATAAATTAGTCAGGGCAAATGTGTGTGTATATGATGGGGTTTGGAACATGGGAGATCCGAGGGTATATATAACGTCATTGCCGAGTGTCAGGAAGAAGCGAGTGCGAGGAATATGTGAGGGAGATTGCGTGGGAATATTACGTACATTGGTGAATGTGGATGATGAGAGGTACGTGAAGGTACGGCAGGTGATGACAGGTGATTTGAAAGGAGTTAATGATTGGACGTATGAGGAGTTGAAAGAAAGAGTAAAGGTAGATGAAAATGTAAGTGATAACGTAAGTGAACGGAATGATCGTAAGTTGTGTGATAGGGGTGTGAGTGCCAAAGTGAAAATGAGTGATAAAGCGTGTAATACGGATGAATGGGATGGTATGAATAGAACGTATAGCATATGCGGGTTTGATATAACTGAGTTGACTGAACGTGTAGGGGTGAGTGAACGGTTGGAGGTGAGCGAAAGTGTAAGAGTAAGAGAGCATAGCAGTAATAGACGAGTGATTGAAAGCATGAATGAATCGTTGCAAGAATTGGAAAGGTCAATGAGCGAATGGGATGGGTTAGTTGAAGAATTGGGGGAGGTATTTGGGAACGAGTTAGAGGGTATAGATGAGATTGTGGATGAAATTGAGAGTGGTAATAGTGAAGAAGATAGCGTGAATCTGAGAGAGAATGGAGGAGAAAATGTAAATCTGAATGTTGCTGGAAGAGAGAGCAAGTCTGAGAGAATGATTGCGTGCCCGCGAACGCGTTCTAAAGGACCTGCTAGTGAGCATCCGTGGGTGTTGCGTAAGGCAATTTGAATGCAGTGTGAAAAGTGTTGGTTGGAAAATGCTAAAAGGGGGAGAATTATAGAGGGATGAATGAATTTTTACTTAGCATTTCCCAACGTTCTGTGTGAGAGAGAGAGAGTTTTAGTTTGCCGTTTGAGATGGTTTTGTAAAGTAACGTAAGTTTTGAGCGAGAGAGAGAGAGCGAGTGTAATTGTCGTTAGTGAGTGTTTCGGTTGTTGGAAGAGGGATAAGGGTCGTTAGTTGGAGTTTGTTTACGGCGCTGCCTATCTGTGAAACTGTGAAGGAGATTTTGGTTTTGGGGGAGTCTTTAGTCAGAGCTAGTGCTGGTCAGTGGTTTCGTGTTGGACAGTTTTTTGTATGTTTTTCCGAGAGTTGTTAGTTTTTCTTGTTGGTGTGCTATTTTATTGTGTGTATATGGTTCTATTTCTTTCTTTTATTTATATTTCCTTGTTGTGTAGAGTCTGTTTTCCATTGTTTGTGTGGTTTTGTGTGCTGTGTTGGCGACCGTGGACACCTTAATCCATCTCCCAGCAACCGAGGATCAGGGTGAGTGTTGTGTGTGGTTATATGTTCTATGTATCTGTGTTGTGTGTTGTTTTTGCGTTTTTGAATTCCGCCACAATTTATGTATTATTACGGAGACAGAGAAAATAACATGAGACAGAGAGAGGGAAGTTATTCTTATGTTAGATACCAAAAGATGGAAATTCAGTATTAAACTAACTTACAGGGTGTTTTGAAATTAGAGCATAAACTAAAATTGATATGGACAAAAACAAAAGTAATTTAGAACAGGTATTTATTTAAGTTTCTCTCTGAGTATTTAATATTTTGTGTGGCCTCCATCTGCCCATACCACAGCCTGCATTCTTGAGGGGTATGATTTCAGCAAATTGCAAAAAAAAGCTGAGACTCAAACTCCATTTCCTTGAGCACTTCGGTCACCTCTCTTCGCAGGTCATCGAGGCTTGGTATACCATCATAGTTCACTGTGCACACTTCAGCACGATCCTTTAAGATACTACCAATGTTTTCACACACATTAAGGTCAGGGGAGCTACCTGGAATTTCACTTGACAAGAAGAAATCGATAACAGTTTCGAAGCAGCTCCTGTGTCTGAAGAGCTTTGAAACATGGTGCCTTATCATGCAAAAATGTGACTTCAACAGATAACACACTTTCAGGATCCTGAGGAAAGGAAATACTCCACCAGTAAGCACAGTTTCTCTAAAGTATTCGCCATTCCATGACTGTCCTTTTTCTTTGATGATCCACATTAACCGTTTGCCTGTGAAACAGAAAAATTCCCAAACATTCAGGAAATTTCACAACTTGGCGATAGTGCACGTCATTGCTGATATCATCCAACTTTGCAGCCCAAATGATGTCCTTTTTATGATTTGGCTTCCTGAAATGAACCACAAAACCATGCACAGTCTTCTCTCTGTTGCTGAGTGATGTTGGCCTTGCTGATAACATGAAATGGCTTGATACCAGATTTTTTCAACTCACAATATACAGCACTATAACTCCTCTTCTTTCCCCTTTTTGTTTCTAATTCAAGCACCAATTTATGTAAAGACTTTCTTGGTCTACCCACTGCCTCAGCTGTGATGTCTTTTGACTCCTGAGAAAGGACTTCAGGCCTTCCAAGATTCTCACTCTTTTCGTGATGACAGTCATATGGATTTTTGTTCCAGTTTCTTTTAACAAAGGATTCATCTCTTAATGTATTTAGCTATCCAGGAATGTGAAATGAAGGATGCGCCAGCATCCCTGGCCTCTCTGAAGGTTATAGCCCGGATTCGGTCAATCCATCTGATTTCCTCTGAGTCGCTAGCCATGGCTGTATCTAACTCCGTCACTCAGTCTGAAAATACAAAAAATGTGAAATGAAAAATAGCTTATTAGAAACTTAAAATAATGTACTTGGAGATAGGCTATAGCAAAAACTTCATAACTTTCCATTTGTTCTGTGGAGGGGGCCCCCCTAATTTCGAAACCCCTGGTATAAATGAAATTAAAGTTACTGTAATTTCATTTAAAAGTTAGCTTAATACATTACCCTTAAAAAAAGAAATAAATGGTTAACGTAAGAATATAGAAGTGTGTGAAGATTAGTATACTGTTTCTCTCCCCCCATTCCACCGATCTATTTTTAGAAGTCTTTTCAACCTTGTTTTTAAAAACTTCTTTATTCTGTCTCTTTCTCTTTGTTCTGAAATGACTCTATGTTTTAGAACGACATTTTGTAAAAGGTACAGGTAAAATTAGATCAATTTAAAATTATCTACTGTACAGTTAAAGACATACAGAGAAACAGTAATACATAGGTTGGCAAACTACGAACAAGAAAGAGAGAGAGAAATAACAGATGTTCTCACTTAAGAGAGTGAAATTTTTTATGAATTATTACGGACACACACACAATTACAAGAAACATTTGACCACTGATCAGCAACACTCCCCCTTCGTGTCATGTTAAATGACATGTCTGACAGCTTTTGCCTTCGACCGTCTTACAAAAGATGAGGCGAAGAATTTGTTTAAAATATGAAGTTTGTAATTACAGTTTTATTATTATTATTATTATTATTATTATTATTATTATTATTATTATTATTAATACTGTATTTGAAAATTAGTACTTATTATTAGGTAAAAAATTTATTTATCATACAAAACAAATAAACATACCTGTACTGTATACATGTGCCATAAAAATTCTCTCATCTTGGTAAAAGAGAGAGAGAAATTATTACTTTTAATATTTAATGTTATTTAATTTATACATAAAAGTTTGAAAACATATAAATTACATAAAAAATTAAACAAACACTTTTGCAGGGTTTCTCAGTGTTCACAAATATTCGCATGTCTGTGAAAAACTTGTGTTTGACCATTAGTTAGGTTCCAATGAAAAATTCATGTCTGTGAATTCACGCAAGTTCGGGGTATTACTGTAATGCAGTTTTAAACATGACACAATTGCCATGTTCTTCGGTGCAATAACTTGTTCGTATTTCTTAAAAAGGTATACATCTTTACCAGAAAATCGTATGGGACAAAGCTTTTAACGAAATCTTAACACTAACAAAACAGGCGGCAGCTGGCTAACCATAAATGGCATGTTTTTTAAAACAAGATGAAGAACCATAGTTGGTTTTCAGAACTGAGCAGCCTATTGTTACCCCAATCTGTCAACACATTATCTTTCGTGATGACAATCGAAACAAAACAGCATTCGTTACCATACGCGTGTTGCTGATACACTACATTACTATAAAAACGTATTATTAATTCTAAATTACGCTTTTAAGTTATCTAACTCTTTTGAGATCTGACATTACACTACATACGATACTTCAACAACTATTATCATTACACAGAACACATGATAACTAGAACAGTAAATATATCAATATCATGGAAAGACATACATTTCAAGGACATTATGAAAATTTATATATATATATATATATATATATATATATATATATATATATATATATATATATATATATATATATGTGTATGTGTGTGTGTGTGTGTGTGTGTGTGTGTGTGTGTGTACAGTAAACCCCATATTCACAGGGGATGTGTTCCAGGATCCCCCCCCCACCTGCAAAAAGTTAAAATCTGTGAATATTTACAACCCCTCTCTAAAATGCTTATACTGTACTAAAAGTATCATCCTACATCAAATATATTGTACCTTAAATTATTATCCTATTACTGTATTAATCTTTTAAATTATATTATCAATATCATTTTAAAGTCATCTTAAACATTAGTACCCTTAAAAATATATACTACATACAGCCAAAGCAGAGAGTTACCACTAGGACGTATATTCAGTTAATAGTATTCAGCCAGTTCTAATAAATGCTTATTTCTAAAGTATAAGCACTAAATATGACCCTAATCATGCTCCCAAAGTATTAAGCTAACTTTTAAATTAAAGTTACTGTAATTTCATTTAAAAGGTAGCTTAATACATTACCCTTAAAAAAGGAAATAAATGGTTGATGTAAAAATAGAGGAGAGTTGGAAGAGAATTTCTCTCACTTACCTTCCGACCAGTCTATATTTAGAAGTCTTCTCAACCTTGTTTTTAAGAACTTCTTTATTCTACATCTCTTTCTCTTTGTTCTGAAATGCTTTTTCATGAACAGTTTTTTTTTTATTTGTACTAATACAACTCTTAGTTATGTCTCTATGTTTTAGAAGTGTTTGTCAAACTAGGGCATCAAGTCGCGCCTCTCTTTCCTTGTGTTTCTCCTTTCAGATGTACATTAATCACGTCATGTATTTTACCTGTCTTAATTTCAGATTCTTTGTGTACCTCATCTTATACATCATTGTACGGCCTTTCTGCCGATATGTATATCTACCTTTTATATGTCATGTAACAAATGTTGTAAGTATTTTTATGCTTGCTAAAAAGCACAAATCCTGTATGGACGCCGCGGGGGTCTCCGGTCGCCCGCTACCTTTCCGTCCGCTTTTTGTCTTATAAACACCTGTTGAGAATAATAAAGAATCAGTCTTTCACCTATGACTTTTCCTTGAAGCCTCACAGCGCATTTACAGCTCATAGATGGTACAGGTAAAATTAGATCTATTTAAAATTATCTACTATACAGGTAAAGAAGTACAGAGAAATAATAGGTTGTAAAAATAAAATGTGTGAGCGCTAACTATGAACGAGAGAGATATAAGGGTTGTCCTTACTTAGAGAGTGAAATAATTTATGAAATATTAGGGAGACAGAGAGAATAACACGAGAGAGAGAGAAGTTATTCTTATGTTAGATATCAAAAGATGGAAATTCATGATTTATGTAGGAAAAAAAAAGAGAGAGGGGGAGAGATGTTTCAGTATGTAGAAATCCTTTGACACTGTGGGCAAACGTTCCCCTTCTTGTCATATTAATTTGACGTATTTGACAGCTTTACCCTCACCTCTCTTCAAAGGTTTCACAAAAGATTGGGGAATGATATTTTTTTGTTTAAAATATCACATAATTTACAAAAGAAATATATAAATTTTGTAATTACAGTTATATTTAATATTATTAATATTTGAAAATTAGTACTTATTATTAGGTAAATCATTTATTTATCATACAAAATAAATAAACATACCATAAAAACTCAGTAAGAGAGAGAGAAAACTGAGATACAAAGGGAGAAAAGAGAGAGAATTATTAATTTTATTTAATGTTGTTATTTAATCTTTTTAAACTTAATATTAATATTTGAAAATTAGTAAATAATTCTTTAGCATAAAAAATGTATTTAGTCATGAAAATAACATCAAAATGCACCTGTAAAGACGTCAGACGTCTCTTCATTTCGCATCAATCACATTCTTGCATCATACTTACTAATGTCAAGAATCTCGTAAATATTCATGTGTAGAGTTTCCTGGCCTTTCCACCAATATATATTTTATCGTATGTATATTATGTCTTAAAATTGCAATTTGTTTGACTGTCAACAAACACAAATTGCTCAGAGTGCGGGTCACAGCAATCGGAGGTCGGGCGCTATGTTTCTGTCCACACGCTGCTGTGTATACCTGAGCCCAGGTAAATAAGTTAGTTCATACCCAGTTCGACCTTTTTTTGTCCTCACAGCTGGTGACCCGAGGAGTGACGGTAAACAGTGGTTTTGGCTTTGCCATTAACGGACTCACTATGGCCGCTTTAACTTCAGAGAGCCTTTAACGGAACCACACAGTGAGTCAGTGACAAAAGTCTACGCCCCTGAAAGTTCCTTCCTCAGAGAACACCCACGCCACTGACGGACTAATTACAGCATACTCTTTCAGATACGTTCTGGCATGCTCAAACGGTTTGACCCCGCCATTTATGATTCATGTTGACCATACTCAGAAGTCATTAACAGAACCACACGACGTATAGTTTTGACTTCTGACGAGCCCCAAACACCATTAACCCTTAGTGGACGGATTGAGCTTCAGTGTGAAGTTAAAACAGGTTTGGGGAGGTGGACGGATTGAGCGTGAGTGTGAAGCAGAATTATGCACCACTGTTATGGTAATAATGATTCAAAACAAAGGTGCCAATACTTCTATATGCTATAAATTCACTAATAGCAACTTTTATACAGACGTGAGAGATGGGCCAGTATCAGTAATGCTTGTGACTTCAAGGGGGGAGGTATTGCATCTCTCTCTCTCTCACGTGAGTTTTTGTGTAAATTTGCTTGTAAATGTACGACGGGGTTGCTGTTGTTTTTGTCTTTTACGATAGTATGTCGGTTGTAAATGTAATTTTACAAAGAAAATTGCAGAGAAATATTAGAAAAAGCATGTAAAAGTAAAAAAAAAAAGTTACTGAATCTTCCTTCCCGTAAACTTATGTGAATATTTTACAACAAATATGCAAAAAATTTGTTACTGCTTTTATTTCTTACCCGTTTTGATATTGTGTGAGCACTAATAATAATTTTACAAAACCCAAAAAACTTATTTATTAGAAAAAACATATATAAGTTGGTAATTTTTTACGATTGTCTTGTAAATGAGGCCCCACCAGTGGTTATAAATAGTAATTTTCAACTTCTCATGGAAGGTAGGGAAAATTTTTTAGAATTTTCTTATTTATACAGTGTGAATGTACGTGTCATTCTCTTTCCATTGATGTGATTTCTTTTTTATTTTGCCAACCTCAAAGTTTCCCCGGTCTGGGGTGCTGCATATTGATAAATTATGCTGTCCCTTAAGGGTTAATAGACTAAATACGGTGTGCATTTTGCATTTTGGTGTGGGTAAGAATGTCAGACACTGAGGTAAAAAGTCATTCCGAGGACTCACAGATCCTCTGCATTCCTCTCTCGCCAAGGCAGATAAAACCTCTGCATTGCATATTGATAAATTATGCTGTCCCTTCAGGGTTAATAGACTAAATACGGTGTGCATTTTGCATTTTGGTGTGGGTAAGAATGTCAGACACTGAGGTAAAAAGTCATTCCGAGGACTCACAGATTCTCTGCATTTCTCTGCAAGGCAGCAATAAAACAAAACTCCTCTGTTCTTGCAACAAAACACAGCATCCTGGTTTCTGCAGGGAGATGTCCATTTCTGGGTGGCGAAAATTACAGACGAGGAGACCAAGGCGGACGTAACCATGACAGCGCTACTGGAGGAGGTCTTCAACAAAATCACCCCATGGTTGGGCTCGCAGCTAGGCAAAGTCAAGTACAGAGACCTGCGAGACAAGCTCATCGAAACATACTCCATGCCTGTCCCAGAGAGAGCCCAACGCACCCTTGACCTGATGACCCAGCCCCTGGGGAACACGTCACCCAGGGACGCCTGGGACGAACTTTGAGGTCTCCTGATGCTGCCGGAGGTCAAAGCGGACGGCTGGAGGAAGATCAGCTTGTCGCGAGAAATATTCCTGTGGCGTCTTCCGCAGGAGGTGAGGGGCCAAATCACGGAGGCGGATGCCTTTTCAATGGACGAATTGGTAAATGCTGCACACAAACTCCACAAGGCCACCAAGGCCTCCAAACATGCCACAACACCCCCAGCCTGTAACCTGGTAACAAAAGAAGATGAAGCAGAGGACACGAACGTGGTGTACAGGAGGAAGGCGCCGCCACAGCAGCAGAGGACATTGACAAATCCAGCCTTGTGTTACTTCGGAAGCGCCGCCAGAAACGGCAAAAAATGAGAAAAGTGGCCACAAGCAACAGCAGTGGGCACAAACCTTAAAGACTCCCGACCAGTAGGATTCTTCATCCACGATGCCATATCGAAACAACGGATGCTGGTAGACACCGGGGTGATGCAATCGGTGTTTCCGCCATTGAGGGAGGACCATAACTGCACATTCAGAGCCACAACCACTGGTGGCCGCAAATGGAAGCCCCATCCGCTGCTACAGAACTTTGACCCACAGAATATCCATCCTGGGCCATAAATATGATTGGCCCTTCATCATTGCGGATGTCAAGTTCCCTATCCTGGGTGCCGATTTCCTCACACACCACGGACTTCTGGTAGACGTCGGCCAAAAATGCCTGCTGGATACCGGAACCTGCCTCTCCCAACCACTCTCCACTGGGCCGAGGATGCCTGCTGTGTGCTCCATCTCTTCAAACAAGTACAGCACCCTCCTCCACGAGTTTCCAGACGTCTTCAACCCAGAGCTGCGACAGTTACCTTTGGAGCAGAAAAGGTAGACTTCCTGGGCCATGAGATCTCCCCGGCAGGTGTCCGCCTCATGGCCTCCAAGGTGGACGCAATAAAGAAGTTCCCAACGCCAAAAACCATCAAGTTCCTGCAGGAGTTCCTCGGCATGGTCAACTACTACCATCGCTTTATACCAGACATTGCCCGCCTCATGTATCCCCTGACCGCAGTCCTGAAGGGGAAGCCGAAAGCACTGGCGTGGGCAGCTCCGCAATGACAGGCATTCGAGCAGACGAAGGCAGCCCTTGCCAGAGCCACCACATTAACGCATCACAACCCCACTGCCTCCCTGAGACTTACCACCGACGCCAGCAACATCGCTGTTAGACGGCTCCCCACTCCCGCTGGCCTTCTTCAGTCACAAGTTAACACCACCAGAGACCCACTACTGCGCATTCGATAGGGAGCTGCTGGCAATCTACCAAGCTGTGTGGCACTTCAAGTACCTCTTGGATGGCACCCCTTTTATCATCCTCACAGACCACAAGCCTTTAGTACATGCATTCACGAAGGCGGGAGATGCATGGTCTGCAAGGCAGCAGCGGCACTTGGCTGCTATCTCCGAGTTTGGCTCCACCATTAGCTACATCCCCGGCAGGAAGAACCCGGTAGCCGACGCCCTATCAAGGGTTGAGATAAATACCGTCCACCTCGGCATAGACTACGAGGACCTGGCAAAGGAACAGGCCGCAGACCTGGAAACAGCAGCCTACCGCACGGCACTGACTGCACTGAGATGGAAAGATGTGCCGATAGGAGGATCCAGTTCAACACTTCTCTGCGACACCAGCTCTGGCTGCCGGCGCCCCTGATCCCCGCTTCCAGGGGAAAGCAGACATTCGATGTCATCCACTGCCTGTCCCATCCATCAGACCAAACAACAGCATGCCTGATGGCAGAGAAGTTCGTGTGGCACAGTATCAGGAAGGACGTTCAGCAGTGGCCGAAGAACTGCATACCGTGCCTAACAAGTAAAGTCACCCGGCACACAGAATCAGGCATCGGAGAATTCCTTCAACCATTTCGGCGCTTCAGTCACATCCATGTAGATGTTGTAGGTCCTCTGCTGCAATCAGGGGGCACCTGATTCCTCCTGATGGTCATAGACCGTTCCACTCGGTGGCTGAAAGCAACCCCGATGATGGAAGCATCAACAAGCGCCTGTGCAGAGGCCTGCCTGTTGAGTTGGATCAACCATTTCAGTGTGCCTGTCAGCATAAGTACAGACAGGGGCCCGGCGTTCTTGTCAGAGCTCTGGGTCACCCTGGCATGCCTGATGGGGACAACTCTCCACAGTACAACGGCATGTAACCCCACAGCCAACAGCATGGTGGAAAGGGCCTACCGTCAGCATTCATTGAAGGCAGCTCTGATGGCACGCTGTATCGACGACAATTGGAAGAAGCAGCTCCCCTGGGTCCTGCTGGGTTTCTGCACCGCGCCAAGGGCAGGCGGCGACGAATCTCCCGTAGAGAAAGTCTATGGCAAAACACCAGCCATTCCAGGAGAGTTCTTCCCCATGGCGCTGGACGACGCAGATACCTCCCTTCCAAGGCTGAGGGAAGTGGCACAGAAGTTCGCGCCCTGCTGAAAGACTTTCACAGACAGGACCCATGTCTACAGCCATGGGGACCTGGATACCTGCACCCACATCTTGATCAGGATTGATGTCCACTGCCCACCCTTGACCAGACCACACAGGGCCCCATATCATGTCATCAGCAGATCATCCATGGCCTATCTCATCAACATCCATGGGTATGAAGACTGGGTTTCTGTTGACCGGCTGAAACCAGCTTTCCTGTTAGACAGCGAAACTCGGGAGGAAACCCGCAGGTGGCCCAGAATTCCTCCACAAAACGTGGCCGCAGATGATCCTGTTGCCATCCCAAAACGGGGTTGAGGACGTCCCAAGGGCCACACTAAGGAAGTCATCCGCTCAGCTAAGCCGCCGGGCAATTCAGCAGTCAAAGCCGCCCCATGTCCACAGGTATCAAGAACTCAGTGCCGGCTCCTGTTCCCAAAGCGATTCCATGATTGATTTTTTCAGATATCTTCCAATTATTATTTTTGTAATTATTGTCTTGGAGGGGAGTACTTGTAAAGGCATCAGACGTCTCTTCGTTTTCGCATCAGTCACGTCATGCATTGCATTTCTTAATATGTCAAGATTCTCATGTAAATATTCATGTGTAGAATTTTCTGGCCTTTCTGCCGATATGTACTTCATCATTCATCATTGTACATTTATTATGTCTCTCAAAATTGCCATTTGTTTGTCTGTCAACAAACACAAATTGCTCAGAGTGCGGGTCACGGCGATCGGAGGTCAGGCATCACGTTTCCATTCACACTCTGCCATGTATACCTGCGCTCAGGTAATAAATAAGTTGACCTTTCTTGTCCTCACACTGTATGTATTTACTCATTTTTTTCCCAATGGAATATTGAAATAATCAATCCAGATTAGTGCATTGCTATATAAATAATAAATCAGAAGACAGTGTTACAACCCACGAAAGTGCTAACATTCTTCTTAAACATTAGTGTGGTGTATCCCAGCACAAACAAATGCTATCACCGTCGGACGGCGACACCTGTCCTGCGGTTACAATTTTGTAAAGTTTTCGGCGCCAGGATAGTGGCTCGGCGCCGACTGTCTCCACTCTTTACTTCAAGCTCAATTAGTACGCCTAAAACGTTTGGTCCCATTTTAATCATTTTTACTTTATGGCGAATGCATATTGATAGTTTCTTCATTAGGCATCAAGACTCTCATTGCCATGGAGCACCGTTCACTGCATATTATTGATTATTGTTTCGAGCTCAGGTGTCAATTCCATTGTTCTCACGGCGGTTCAGTGCTAAGAAAGCCGCCTGGATCTGTAATAAAACAAAACGACAAAGATCTACTAAGGTATTCAGAGCCGATGAAACAGTTTTTCGGCAACATCTTTTTATCAAAGCATCGGATAAAAGGTGAAAGTTGGCAAGTGTATATTTTATAACCCTGCCTAATTTTTGCAAGTATTATTTAGTACCAAGTTCGATGGTTTTGATATTTATGGAGAAAAATGAAGTCGCCGATGTCGGAACTGAGAAAATCACAGACAAGAATCCTAAAACAATTCGTGACGTAAACAATATGACATCATGAGGCTCCTCCCATCCACCAGGTAGGCGGTGAATGGATATGCTTACACAGTCTAGGCTTCAACAAATTCAATAATGACCTGCAGGATATGGAATTGTCCCCATGGTTGCAAGACTGCATTTGCGCTACAGCTTGCCACTTTGTATACAAGCGAGAAGATCTGTGACAATATTTACGTGAATAGGTCATTATTTCTACACTGGGTAATAGTTACTTGGCCACTCCAGAAGTGTTAGACAGTCTACTGTCAATTTAATTATGAGAGTATGGAACAAGTCATCACACATTGTTTAGCGACGATGATGACAGGGATGATGATCTTGTAAAGTCCCCGCTCAATGGGTTTTGTGTAGTGAACCTCCTGTTTTCTACGGTGCCTTTCCCACAACCTTAGGTCACGCTAAATACCCACATTTTTATCTATGTAAATACGTATCTGTTATTGATTCATTTGTACCTGTTTACGGTGTACATGTGTCAGAACATTATTGTGTCAATTCTTGTAATTTTATCTTTACATGTTATTTGTATTTATCTGTCCTGTTTCACATTGAGAACAATTGACCTCGGGTCACCTGTATCCTATTGTATGCCTTTGTATGACGTCCGCACGCCGCTTTATAAGCGGCCTGCTTTCTTAATAAACCTTTACGGGCTGCTCTAGGAGCAAAAGCCCGTGCTGGCACAAGGCCAGCTAAATCTAAATCAACTTAATAAACCAGCAGTACATGTTCTCCTGCTCTCTTTTTTGCACCTCTTACAATCTCTTCCTAGAGAGTGATGATGAAGACATTTTGTAAATAAATTATGTACAGTGTTAGACGTTTTATTTGTACATCTAAAACATATTTATTGAAAACGCGATGATTACAACAATATGTTCATCATTCAAACTTATATCAATATATTTTCCTTTCCATGCATATCAATATATAAATCGTGTTACAAATTTATTGATTGATACTAGGTAGGTAAATAATAGCTTGCCCTCAAAATCTTGACTCCTACCATTACCTTTTATTTGCAGCAATTATAAGAGTGCTGTTTAGGGTGCTGTATGATATAAATAAAAAAAATAGCAATGGGTTACATTAAATGAAATAAAACAATGGCAGTGACCTTTACGCCTCCAACAATTGAGGAAAATGAGGTATCTTTGCTTTTCACTTGAATTCTACTTCTACTTGCAGCAGCATCCCAAGACAAAACGTATCAATTCTCTATACTTGATGATGCCTCAGCGCTAAGTTCACAGCAGAGTTGTGTGTAATTGGATCAGCCATGAAAATAATTAAAGAAACATCATTTGTGATTTTTAGCGAGTCGAGAAGCGCTATACAAGCTATTCAAAGATACAAACAAAAAATAGCATTGTACAACAAATTAAGTTATTCATAAGTTCTATGATAATAGGGAAACTACAGATATATGTTAGATCCAGTCCATAAAGGGATAAAAGGAAAGGAAGAGGCGGATAAAGCAGCCCACATGACAAGATCAAATGTAAATATCCCTATCAGTGACTGCAATAACGCATAAAAAATAAGTATTATAAAAAAATGGCAAAATATATGCAATGAAAAACAGAGTAATAAGTTGAAGTGAAACCTGGTGTTGGAAAATGGAGTTCATCAACCTAAGAGAGGGACATACGCAAGTAATTCTGATGCTTCAACGAATAAGCTACTCGTCTACACACGAGCACCCTACGAATAATCCTCATAACCCGTCTCCTGACTACTCAGACTGTAATGATAACAATTAACATTTATTGTGTGAATGTCCAAATCATAATCAGCAGTGAAGATCAAGTTTGGGGAATAAATCCGTCAGTGAAATTTTGTCAGAAACTTCAACATTAAAGATTGACCCAATTAAAAAGTTTTTAGAAAAATTGTAGTTTGACAAAAGATAAATAAAAAAGGAATAAAAAATTCTTCGAGCTATCCCTGTGAGAGCTGCTTATCAGCTCAGTGGTCTGGTAAAATATTTTCTCATTTTTTATCTGCTTTTTCAATTATTTTTTGTCTTAATTGCCAAATTTCTTCTATTTCTACATTTTCATCTTATTTTAAATAGGCTGTCATCAGGGGAACACCCATAACTTGTGTTGTTATGATTTTATCTCGCAAATGACTTGGTGATAAAATTTTTGTTCATATCATAGATGTCAAGATGCCATCAGTTAAAGCACAGGAAAATAAGAAGCAAGTTAACTGTGGCAGGTTATTTGATAATGACATTTTTAACGGCGCTAACAAGCACAGCTAACTACTATACTGCGTATTTGTCCACAATAAGCACATCCCATCCCTCCCAATCACACTCCATACCCCACCCCATTCCCTCCCCCTCCCCCTCCCAACACGCGAATGAGGAAAACTGAGCACAAAATTCGAATGATGAAATGTCGACATCGCCACCTTCACTACAGTGTGTTTGTCGATCTCTATTGAGTAGTGAAAAGTGCGATCATTGTTAACATAGATATTGTTTGATTAGTATCAGAAGATACTGCTAAATTATTTTGGACAACATATTGCGCTTGACACCTGAACCGCAGAAGACACTCGAGAGGTCAGGGTTGCTCGGCTATAGACCTTGTTTGCCTTATCGTGAAATTCCCGATTAAGGTAGACAACAGCTCCAGCTCCGATTGAGGTGCTTATTTGTTAGGCATACTTTAGGTTAACCTGGTTTTGTTAGACACATTGAGCTTAAATATGTTAGACCTACCCTATAGTAGGTTAGTCCCAGTGTGTTGACTAGTGGTTTAAAGTTGAAGTTAGCCATTTGTTAGTTGTAGCTTGACAACGAGGATACCTTCAACCTAACAGTTTATCCTACACAGTGTTCAACACCCAGATAGGCAAGTGTTAATTGTCAAAACGGTAAAGAATGAATGGTGTTAGGCTAGCTTCTTATTTTAACAGGTTTATTGGGTAGGCTAATTCTGCAAAAAAAATAAAAAGCTCTGCGGCGAATGTAAAACCCTAATTAAAAGATGTAAAACCTTTAAATTACCTGGGTCAATTTCTCAAATTATCTCTTAAAGTGCTGAGTACTGTACATACAAACTTTTCTAAATTCTGTAAACAAGTTTTCTTAGTTGACTTGCAGTGCTCTTATGTAGAATTAGGCTGTTGTCTTTCTACTTAGTTCTTGAGTCTCCTTAATACGCTCAGTGCCAAAAGCATACTAAAATCTAAAGCAAGTTTACTGTTACGTACATATTGACTGTTTCTGTGTATGTTTCACGGTGCATACATGTGGAGTTTGTACTAGACATGCCATTCTTGCATGTGGGCCAACTATTAAAGCTAGGTTAAAATTTTCCAAATGAAGGGGTAAAAGTCCAGGTAGGGCAGATAAAGATGTTTCGACCAAGGTGCATTCTAACCTAACCTACTATTAGCCTATTGAATAGCCCCATGTCCAAGACCTGGCCAACAGGGGGCAGTACCCCCTAAGTCCTCCAAGACATTGTGCACAGAGAACTTGTTAAACTGTTTTGCAGTAAGGTGATTCTAAGCCGGCTGTCCGCGGTGAGCTAGACTATGGTAATTGACATTTTCTTATGTTATTTTACTGGCTTTGCAAGAATTTAAAGTAATATTTTGTTGGCCGGCTGTAACTAAACTGTAATTGACCTTTGAAGACTACACTGCCGACAGGGTAGATCTAAGCTGGCATTCTGCGGTGAGCCCCCCCCCCCTCCATAGCTAATACAGCAAAAATAGTAAACACCTCTAAAAATACCGGTAGAACTATATAGTAGCTCCGCGGCGGTGGCAGCACTATAACTTGACTTTTTCTACAGTTTTTTGTTGCTAATTATGAATTTACTTTTAATTTTTGGTGCTCGAGTGTAATTAACCTGTAATTAACCCCTGAAGTCCATCCATCCAACAATGGGTTTCCATACGCGACCTTCACAAGACAGAGCACGGGTACGTCTGTTTCGAACAGTTCATACCCCGTCCGGCAAGTGCAATAACTTGTTAACGTATTGGTACCCAACCACCGCCCAGGCCAGTACTAAACATGCCGAAGGGACATTCCATTTGGCCGACAACAAACAGATGCACCGCCAGTATCAGAATCCCTAAAAGTGTAGAAAAAACCAGTTGAAAATGTAAAAACAGGCGCGGAGCTAATATATAGACTTGCCAAAATACCAACCTAACGTACCGTAGGGGTGTTTACTGGTTACAATTTTGCCATGTTAGCTATGGAGGGGGGTGGTGGGCTCACCACAGAATGCCAGCTTAGACCTACCCTGCGTTAGGTAATTCAAGTCGTTTAGTCTTCAAAGGTCAATTACAGTTTAGTTACAGCCGGCCGACAAAATATTACTTTAAATTCTTGTAAAACAAGTAAAATAATATAGGAAAACTTCAATTGTCATAGTCTAGCTCAATGCGGACAGCCAGCTTAGAATTACTTGCATTAATGCCAATTTAGGATTTGATCTTCTGTATGAGCTACATTAGCCTATTTTGCTAATTTTATAAATTGGGGAGGCCAATCATATTTCAGATTGGTTGCTTGTACCCTAGGCAGTGCTAGGTTACTCAGTTGTTCTCATGAGATTACCGACAGACATCACACTGGAATATTTCCAATTACAACCTGATAAAGGCATTAAAGAATGGTAACAAGGCACAGTATGTTCCTGTGAAAAAACAAACCATTACTTTTTATGTAGGAGTATTTGTGAGCGCGAGCTGGGTTTTGTTCTTAAAGTGAGGTAGCTGCCGTCTCCAAGCCCATTTTCTTTGACTCTCTTCCAGTGAGGATGTTTTGCTGTGCTCCTGCTGACTGCTAAGTTGGAACTTGCTTCTGGGTGTTTTGTTTACTTCATCATGGAGATCTAGCATTGTGGGCATTGGAGGTGTGAGAAGCATGAGAGTGTATGTGACCACTCATACCCATTGTTGGTCAATTCCCACTGTTACCGCTCCTTTATAATGGAAGGATCTACAGCTGTCAGGAAGGTTTTGGTGGAGGAGGAAGGTGAGAAGTGTTAGCCCACCACCCCCTCCTTCCTGCCCTGTTCCTTCCATGTGTATACCCCTATCACAGCTAAGAGGTGGGTACACACAAGGAGGTCAGTGATCGATATGTATAAACTTACTAAATTGACTTATACTGTCTGCTGCACTTACAAGGAGCTCAGTATTGTTGAGCCTCCCTTAGGGATCGCCCTTCCATTTGGAGATTCTCCTGTGTCATTGACCATTGCTACTGCTTCTGCAGGGAAGAGTAAGACACTAGATAGGGGCAAGGAGAAGGCATGGGTGAGTAAGACACCAGGTAGGGGCAAGGAGAAGGCAGAGAAGGAGAACTTACCTTGCTGCTGATCCAGGACCATTCTGTGGAATGATCACAAGCTGGAGTGGGTTGCACAAACCCTTCCTTGTGTGACCCCTAGGGGGTTATGGTGAGAAGGGCTGTTCTACTAAACTGCCTTTCCACAGTCATCTGATCATGATCAGTCAGAGTGACCAGAACTTGCAGCCTCATCCTGGTGTGAGCCTGAGCTCTCATGGTGGGATGAGGCGGAGTGGACCCTGAGTCTTAGTGAGCTGATGCTGAGGCACTGGCCTTGCAAGAAGTAGAATGATCACCTGGTGACCAAGCATCTCCATTTCTCTTGGAGCAGTGGAAGTGCAGAAGTAATCCTCCTGGACTTATTGTGTGAAGCCTAAAACTTTTCCCCTCTTCTGATTCTGCTATAGTGGGAAGGAATCCAGGGTAAGTGAAGAGGCAGACAAGTCCAATGGCAACAGTGGCGAGGGAGGGCACTGGCAATACTTTTTCCATTTCCCCATGCTTGAAACACTACCTTTTGCACTGATCAAGCCCAGGACTGTATACGTAACCGAGGACTTGTTAACCAGAGACTCTGCCACTGGGAGAACCACTGCTACAGGAAGATCTTTAACAATGTTAGAAGCAGCTGACGCAGCAAACATCCTGGACATCACCAGAGGACTACAGTGCAAAGCCTCCTCTTTGCCTCAGCCAAATTATCCAGGAAAGCAGAGAACAAGGGGCTACCAGGAATGGTAACATAGGCAAATCCTCATTATGTATTGCAAAGACATCTACCTAAGGGGACCAGGAGTGCTAGTTTCAAAATCAAAGTCATCCAAGGACTACATAGCTGTTGATGGAGCGCCTCCATCAAAAGCTGCTATGTCCTCAAAAGAGAGGCCATGATCAAATTTGGGCCAAGTGCTACTCTTCCTCGAAGGAGTAGTACTTACAGAGGGAAGAAGGATGGAAGATGGGGCTAAGAAGGAATTAGAAGGGTCTGGAGCATCACCAGAGGTGTATCCCCATTCTGGCAAACAATCTTTTCTTTTTGCCTCTTCTTCTCAGACTTTATCCCCTGAGGGGGTGTCCCATTTAACACATTCCTTGCAAGGGGAGGCCCTAGAGCAGGCCCTCCCCATGCAAGCAGTACATACAGTATGGGGGTCTGCTGTTACAGGCAACATAAGCTGCTGATAAGGGCAGGTAGCCACATCCCTCACAACAATGTACGGTATTTCATGTTTTTCCTCTCTTTGAAGAAATAACAACAAAGACCGGTACAAAAGCAAAATGGAAAAACACACACCAAAAAGGGTAATAAATGAGCAAATACTCAACAACATACTTTCAGCCAGGCAGATGAGGAGTGCAGCAACATGTCTAACACTGACAGTGGTGGCTGAAAGATAAGTAAAGGCAAGGGCCAGTGAGTGAGGGATACTCCCCCACTCATCCCCCATTGGTTAAACTACCTTGTTACCAAGTTTTCGACCAGTTTCCAGCTCGTGCTGAAAGATACTCTTGTATAAAAAGGTGATGGTTTGTATTCCTTAAGGAACAACTCATATTTTTAAAACTGTTTTGTGTTTTTCCCAGGCATACAAATCACAGCCTTTTATTGCAGTTCTCAATGCATCCACCCTGCTTTGTTCCTGAGGTTAAAGGAGAAAGTGCTTGGCGATTGCAGGTTGGTGATGGGCATTCCCGTACTAACCCATGTAGCCATGAGTTAATTACCTTGATACCAAGTTCAGTGACTGTTTCCAGCTTCTGCTGAAAGATGCTCCTATATAATAAATAAAGGCTTTAGTTTGTATGCCTAGGAAAAATGTAGTGACTTAAAAAAATTTATACTTGGTTATCCTTGTAGGACTAAACATCCCTGCATTTGTCCTTTTTGGCTGGTTAAATACCTTTTTAGTAGGGTTCAACAGAAAAACCAGTTTGTGCCAATGGGGTATCCATTTTAAAGATTACATGCTTGTATGTACTGCATATGAAGAGGCAGTTTATCTTGAATGATTGTGATTTGTTCCTATGGAAATAAAAATCAGAGGCTTTAGCAGTATTCCTCAGGACCAGCTAGAAACAGGTGTTGAAACTTTTTAACTAGTGGTTAATTGGAGATAGGTGGGTAAGTGGGAGGGAATCTATACTCACCTGCTATAAGATGGCACTTCTTTTTCAGCTACAGTCTAAAGTTTATGTCTTGCTGTGCTGTGACTAAACAAGCTGAAAGTGCTTTCATCTTTAATATTTTATGTTGTGTTTTTGTTTATTGTTTAACATCTCTTTGAAGAAGAAAAGTGAACAATGAAAGGTGTGAAGGACATTTGCAAGTGTCTGGCTGCTTTATGTTGTTGGTCTTGGTAACCAGTTTTGTTGTCCTGTCAAGGTTCAGTAACAGCAAAGTAAAACCATAAGATGATGTCCATTCCTTCTGGAGTAACTGCCGTCAGTACTGCCAAAAGATTTAAATCCATCCTCCACAACTGCCCGCTCTTAATCCGTACCTTCTGTTTGTTCTTCTTTGGTTTGTTGAAGAGGAGTAGTACATGCATGAGGGTAGGCAACCAGCCTGTACTCTCCAACAGTGCTGACCCAGGTGTGCATTCTGAGCTGTATCCAGAAAGACTACACCCATGTTGACAGATTTACTGGCGTACTTGGGAGGTATTTGCTTCCCTCAGTATTTCAAGCAGCCCATCTTTGCTGCTGTTTCCACTAAGGAATATCCTGGCAGGCCTGACTATGATCATGCCGACACTCGGAATGTTCCCAGCCCATCTAGTGCTTGTGAGTGTTTACCCAAGCTGCTACTGTACTAGTTTGGCTTCTGCGAGTCATAGGGAAGCCTTTGGGCTGGTTGACCATTGTTGGAGACTGTTCATCAATCTCTCGCCGTTGAGCTAGTTTGTTTGTCTTGGAGACAGTTCATCGATCTCTTGCCATTGAGCTACTCTGTTCTTCAGACCCAGTTCAAGATGGGTACAACACATCCCCAGAGGTGCAGTTGTTTCTAAACAGTTCGAAACAGTAGACAACCTTCATCTACAGTACATATCAACTTAAGAAATGCATTCAGGATTGCTCACTCTGCAAGCTTTTCTTGAGCACATGTTGGGCCACTCAGTTGTGTTGATGAGTGGCAATATAACGTTTTGGCTTATGTCAGCATGGGGGCTGGCTGGGATTGTATCCTTCCACCTACGTCAGTCAGCGAGGAGGTACGTGAGTGGGTGGTTTGCCATGTCTTTGAGCTGTTGGCCAGGTTCATTCCAAGCTGGAGAGGAATATACAGTAGGGCCCCATTTTATGCAGGTAATATGTTCCAAGACCTCCCCACACATCCCTTGAAGCAGATATAATCGCAAGCAGCATATGTAACAGAATTCTGTATACATGCTGATTATACAACAACCTTTTTATGCTGATATAAATCCCAATGCCTCATATAATGTAACTTCAGCATTGGTTATACATGGCTAAGAATAAAAAAGATTGTGGATATATTGTAGCACTTTTAGTTGGGTAAAAATGAAAAATAAACCAAATGTAAGTGAACAGTTTATGATTATGTACATACAATATGTAGTGCTAAGTGCATTAGTCTTAAATGGAAACAGTGATGTAGTGTCATAATTTTTGTTGTTTTTCATTGTTTTATATGGTAAAAATATGACAAAACACCAAGAGATATAAGATTAGAAATGAAAGTTAAGAGGTGTGTGTGCTTGTGTACACATTACATGTACTGTATGTAAGGGGAGTATTCCAGTGACGTATTGGAATGGAATGTCTCTCTCTCTCTCTCTCTCTCTCTCTCTCTCTCTCTCTCTCTCTCTCTCTCTCTCTCTCTCTCTCTCTCTCTCTCTCTCTCTCTCATGATAGCCTAATAATGAAAGGGAAATGCTGTAGATTATACGAGATATATAAAAATAAAAATAAACTATATATAAAAAGACATTTGAGTACTCACCAATTGCTTCCTCCTGTATGTCAGTGCTCTAGCCTTGATGATGATGATAGTGTAAAGTGCCTAAGCTACTGAAATGAAGATGAATGATGGCAAAGGTACTGTGAAGGCTGACCTCTGACGCCAATGTTGGTGCCTTTTTGCTACTACTGGCTGGCAAAGGTAGTCTAAGAACTTAATTCCTGGCTTCATGATATTAAGTGGGCATACAGGTCGTCCTGCAAGGAGGAGGATCTTCCTGTCCATGCAAGAGTTCTTGAAGTTTAGGGTGTAGCCTATTCCTAGCTTTTTGGATCAGTTTTTCAGTTTTGAAAAGTGTGGGTAGTGATCTGGCATTTGCAAACTACCACCATCCAGTTTTACCATAGGAACACTGCCCACAGGTACTTGGAATCCTCCTTAGGACCTGTAGAGGATGCCCAGCAGGATATGTAGCCATCCAAACTCCCCTTGGACAGAAAAGCATTTTCCCTGAGGTAACTTGAATGGTTGAATAGGTGGGCGATCGAACTGACCTCTCTTTCTCCTGTCTGTTATTTACATCTCAGGAGTAGGAGTCGGGCAAGTTTTTTAGGTGGTCACAGTACAGATGAATTTCACAATCAGGCATCCTCTCTTCGAACTTTGGCTCATAAGCTATGACTCCCTCTGCTCTTCTTTTTAAAAAAAAGGGGGCCTTCTTAGCCCTTCCATCTTTGTGACACATGGTATAGAAGGTTACCGGAATCAATCATTCCACAGTTCTTTTCCATGACCAGGAACATGACATTTAAGACCGCTGGTTTGTTAGTTATGAAAAATGCAAATTATTTTAAAATTTGTAATTTTTCCTTGGTGTACAAGCCAGAACCTTTCATCACATTAGAACAGAAGGAAAAAGTGCTAGGTTATGGCAGATGAGTAGGGGACTGCTGTGTCCACCTGCATACAAGTTAACGACTGTACCTTGTTGCCAAGCTTCAAGGACCTTTTCCAGCTCAGGCCTGGAAACAATCTTGAACAAAGCCAATGTTTTGTGCACCTAGGAAAGATAAAGATAACTTTAAATGTTTGATGAATATTGAAAATGTAGTACAATTTCTCCTTGAAACATCCTATTCCATACTGTGTAACAAGGATTTTTAAATCTCTTTCATTTCACAGTTTAGTACTTATAAAATAAGGTGGATTTGTAATTATGTAGGTACCAGTCTAAATTTTTTTAAAGGGCTCAATGACTTCCAACATGTAGACTTCATTGTATGTAATGCTCCCACCTCATGACCCCTTAAATTTTTTATACTGTATCACTGTAAATGGCAAAGTAATAATTGACTGCTTGGACATAGCCAATAACTTTCCCCTCCTCCTTGCCAGGCCAACTTCCACACTCATGTAATCTATGCTGCCCCATCCTGGACATGTGGAAGATCTAAAGTTCTTTTAGGTCAGTAACTTCTTAGTGTAGGGAATGTTGAAAATTTTTCTTAATTCAAGTTATTTAACTAATTACAGATTGTATCTAAAAACTTCATGAGCGTTCAACATGTATGTTTTGCAAGCAGAATCAAATTTTGCTGATATTCCATATGAAGTAGAAAAACAGTTGGAAAGTGCCCTAAAAGAAGATGACAATTGGAAAGCTGCTGCAGTTATTATAAAAGACTTGTTTGCTGAAGAGACAGTATTGAGGTAAGCTCCCAGTGGCAGTATATGTCCCTTTCACAAAACTTTCCTTGCTTATAGATGTGATATCTTTACAGCTTAATTATGTGATGATGTGAAAAGTAGGTGTTTATACAGATTGCATGTCTGTTGCATTAACTAAAGTCTAGATACCTAGTTAGTGGATAAACTACATCATGAATTAGTTTTAAAACAAATATTCATTAGATGGTTGACACATCCTTCACAAAGAGGAGATTCCTGTTCCTTGTATCATGAGTTGTATTTTATCTGTAACAGATTTGTATTTGTTCCTACACAGATAACGAACATTTATTCTTTACATAAAGATTTAGGTTGCAAACGTGAGCTGGAATGGCCGTTCAGACTTGTTGACATGGTAGTAAACCACTGACAGGCAGGGGGGAGCCCTGCCCACCTGTTGGTCTGCACTCCACTTTGCTGCCAGCCACCATTGAGTTCAGATGTCTTTTAGAACTCTCCGCCCAACTCTTGCCATTCGAACTTTAGATGATTAAACTTGAGAGTCCCTTTTCCTGTTGTGGTTTTTGACTATGTGTTTGTATTGTGATTATTAAAACCCATTGGTCAAATAAGCCTTCATGCAAGAAATTAAATTTCTTTTTACTTGTCGATATGAATACTTGTTTTCATTGGACACGTAACAGCTTTTTGTAGTTGCACAACAGCTGTGACATTCTTCGATATACTTACTAATATATCTTTCAGGTACGGTAGATTTAGCTACGTGGAAGTTCCGTGACAGTAAGGTTTACCTTTTTTAAAATAATCCTGCTGTAATAGCCTTCATCTGTTTTTGTTGGGAGAGTAAGCTGTAGGGCTTAGCTTTTGTGATTCTCAACAACTCTGCAGACAAGACCAGTTTTGACAGTGGTGGGAGGAGGACAGTGGCATTCTTTCCTTCATGTTTTTCTATGTCTTTCTTATGAACCTCAACCTCCACTCTTAATATGGCTGTGATTGATTTCACTGGCAGGGCTGGCACCGAGTGCCATTCCCTTAAACTCGAGGTGATCTACGTCTTGTCTCTCAGTAAGCTTTTGAGCATGCTTCGAGTTGAATTCTTTTTCTCTTTAAGAGTATGTTGATCCTTTGTGCAGCCTGTTTTCCTGGTCTACAGACCAGGTTTATGGGTGTCAGTGAATTTGGAGTGTTCTTACTGCTTTATGATCAGATGTATGTAGTAACAGCTAATCGCTTCAACCTTTCTCACCACTATACTTGTTCCCATGGACCGTTGGCTATCATTACCTAATCTACAGGCTGGAATAAGTTTGCCGACAGCCTAGGGGTGTTCTCCCTATCTCTCCTTGGTCGGGCAACCTTTTGGAATTGCATGGAGTATGGGGTTGCGCAGCTCGTTCGGCTCCCAAATTCTCAGTTTTGAATTGAATTTTTGGGGAACGATGAGTTTGTGTTCCCAGTCCTCCCATTTGTGTTCTTGGTCCTTCCATGACCATGGTAGCACGTTGCTCCGTCTCTGGCTCTTCAGCATTGGGCACTGTTGATGGATCCAATCTTCAGATATGGTTGCTTGGTAGTGATGGGTATTGTGGAGTTTTCCATTGCCTCTAACCATTCTCTTTCATTATTTTTTAGTGTAGGAAGAAGGCTGCTATGTCTGGCTTTCCCCACAAGTCACGATAGGCTTCTAGCATTCAGCATTTTTTGGGGAAGAGGACTCATTTGGCTCACTCTAATGGTACTGTTGCACCTGTGGTTTTGCTCATGACTGCAACAATTACCCCAGGGTCATTTTGTGCCTGGGGTACCGGTTCAATCAAGGCTCTTGGACCACTAGTCCTGGACCCATGCCGTTACCCATGCTCCATGCATGGATGCAACTGCTACCCAGGCTGACCAGTCTGACCAAGGCTCTTGGACCGCCAGTCCGGAACCCATTGCTGCTATCCATCCTCCATGCATGGGTGCAACTGCTACCCAGGGTTCCCTGGAACCCAGAGGTACCAGTTTGGCCAAGCTAGCCATGCTGTCTAGGCCAGCCAGGGTAACTGTACTAATGGTACAGGATCTTTGGCTTGTAGGGCCAGCTGAGTTTACAAGAATTGAGCATACAGGAGTTCATCCTAACACACACACACACACATCTCCCAGTTCACTGGAAATGTGTCATGGCCCATATGGTCCATCATCCAGACTTAGTGAGGAGTGATTTCCCCTTCCATTCTTTCTTTCCTGTAAAAGTTGCATCTTGAAAGGTGTAGGCACAACTATGGAGAGCCCTTGCCCATGTTTTCATGATTGAGTACACTCTCCATGACCTGTGGGTTTGTTGTCAACTTGGTTTGATGACTACTTACTCCTTTTCACCTGGCAGAAACCTTGACTAGGCAAGGGTTCCAGGGATTGTTCGGATTTTCCCCTACTGCTTCAGACATTTCTGAGATGTGGGAGCTTGATAAGCATTGGGGTTAGGACCCCCTCGACATGGTGAAGGGGTCTTGAACCCCTGGAATTTGTTCCAGGTTTGAATCCAAGAGTTCCATATATCATTACATGGTAATTTGGGTTAATTTTTGTGGAATTTTCCATTTTTGGTCAAATTTATTGGACCTGATAAATAGGAAAAGGCATCATAGCTGGGACTGGGTTTATCTGAAGCTAATAGTGGGAACTGTTGTAGGATCGTCAACTACCCAATAATGTTTGGACTTCAGAGATATCACAATGATAGCTCAAGGGCTGAACTATTCTGCAGGGCTGGGCCATGGATTCCAGGGGTGGTCTGGTTCTGGGGATAGGACTCTCTTCATTCTATCTGGTTTACCCATAATATGATTAGGGTGGGGATGATTGTGTTCTTGTAATACTCTTGGTTCCAACAAGCAAGATTGGCTTACACTTGGGCCACCCTAATAGTGTTGTGCCATTCCCTGTGGGTAGGGTTGTATGGGCTTTCTTCTCTTACACAATTGGAGCAGGATGATAGGAACAGATTTAGAGGTTACTAAATAAAACTCTGACTTTCCTTAACCTAATTTGTTATCTTAATATTCAGTGGTCTATGACTTTCAACCTTAACTATACCTAACTTTGCCTAAGTTAATACTATAGCTCATCAAAACTTATCCTTAGTTCCTTAACCTAACTTATTACAGTTTTCCCCCCAATAATTGAAAGAACCTTAATCTAATATGTATCAAGTCTTAATCCTCAAAACAGAAACACATCCAATGCTTGAAAGATAAATGTTCAAAGTCTACTTGGGATTGTCCAGCAAAGATTATTTGAGAACCAAACGTGTTTTTCTTTAAATAAATTCTGTACACAACTTCGCTGTAACATGATTCCTCTCCAATGTTTTTGATTTCCATGGATCAAACCTATAACAATCACTTTATAATGTCTTGTATTATCATTTTCTCTTGGGAACTTGAGTAAATCAGCCTCTGGTTCACACAACTAATTTGTACATAACACTTGCTGTGAAGCAAGGCAAGCATTTAGAAGGGAAATGGAGGCCTTGTTTCCTTCACTGTTCCTCAGCAAGGTTCTTTCAGTCCAAGCACTATGGGCATTTAGGTGAAGGGGAGTCCACACTTTCAAGCAAACTGCAGAAAAAGAAAAAAAAGATTAATCAAACAGTTACACAACCAAAACACAAAAACATAATAAAAATAATAAATTAATTCATATGAACTAAGCTTAGACTACCACAGGGTAGATGGCAGACATTTGGGGGGCAGCTCCTACTGGTGCCATTAGTGGAAGAATTAACTCCATAAAAGGCTGATGATATCTTTTTAAGGGTTTTAGGTTTATTTAATTTTTTGTATAATTATTCAATCTTTATGGGTAGTAGCAATAAAGAATTGAGTACCTCTGGACCCTCTAATGATACTGCTTTGGCACAGATAATGACCTCTACACCCTCCTCTGACAACCTGTGTTTGGAAAAGGATAGAAAACCTTCTATTGTAGTTACACTGGATAAGGATAGGAAACCTTCTATTGTAGTTACACTAGATCCCTATGCTTCAGCACAGAGCAAAAGGAAATTGGCCAGAAACGTTTGTGAATTAGGACCAAGTATATTTGAAACCTCTTTATAAGTATTTGACCTTTAATCTGGAAGATTCTAATTGTGATATTTTTAGTGTGTAAAGAGAAATTGTAAAATTTGTAGCTGAGAACCCAAGATATCATCTGAAGGTCAAGGAAACTGATTGTAGAATAGGCCTCAGCAAAAGAAGTGAAAAATAAAAGGAATTAGTGCATCTCGGAGGAGTTAAAGTAAACTGCTCACTGCATACTTTTTGGTGTCATACCAAGGAAATGTTATTCACACCCCAACTGATGACGTACTCAGAAGAAGAATTTGTAGAAGAATTAAAATATCAAGGTGTGATTAGAATTGGAAGAATAAACAATATCAATGGAGCCTTAGTTCCAATTCCCAATTTAATTACAGTATTACGTTCTGTTTGAGCCACTTACCTAATGTAGTAAAAGCAGCATGGTTTCATTTTAAGATTAAGCAATATATCCCAAGACCGAGGAGATGTTTTTATTGTCAAGAATATGGATATATGTTAGGGTCTTGTTGGCAGAAGCTACAAGGCAAGCCTGCCACATGTGTTAAATGTAGTGAATCAGAGCATGGTGTGTTATACAGAGTCAAGATGTATACATTGTGGAGACAATCATCTGTCTTCACAGAATTGTGATGTGTACATCATGGAAAAAGAAATCCAGACATTAAGGGTAACTGAATGTATTACATTTAGAGAGGCAAAAGTGGAAGTATTAAATCAGTATGTTAGACTGGGAATATCCTTTACCAATATTGCTGCCAACCAAAGAAGAAGATATAAATGATACTAGAGATGCTTCCCTTGGCAATATAACAGGAAGATCAGTGGCGAACTGTAGTTCCACCTCTTTGGAGGCTGTGCTAGTAGTTTCTAGCACTTCTGGCTCTTCAGAGGCAGCACCAGTAGTTTCTGGAGCTCCTTCCTCTTCAGAGGCAGTGCCAGATGTACCTGGTACTCCCACCTCTCTGGGAGTTGGCCTCTTTGGAAGCTGTGCCAAATATGGCTGGCACTTTGGCCTCTTTGAAGGCCACATTGCCTGTGTCTGGTGCTTGTGTATCACTGGAGCCTGCATCAACTGTGACTGGTGCTCCTGATGCTTCAGAGGATGTGTCAGCTGTGTCTGAAAATTCCACACCTTGTCAGGCAGTGCCAGCTTTGCCTGGTGCTCCTGAACTTGAAATTTCCATAAAAAAGGCACTATCAAGAACACCCATGATACTGGGGAGGCTCTGCCATCTGTGGCAGGTACCTCCTCCATGGAAGCAGCAACACTGTCGACTTAAAACCAGAAGACTGCCATAAATAATCAGTCTCCTTCTGGAAAAAGCAGGAGTAAGGCAATCAACTTATCTCCTAAAAAATAATAGTAAAACCTAAGGATACTGACATCCAAAATACCGAAGAAGTGGAAGACAACCGTACCATAGACAACAATGAATATGTCAGAGAAGAAATTACTCCATCACCAATAATTGGTACAACAAGAACAAATAAAGGAAGAAATATACATGATAACACTTGTGGATGTAATGATTATTTCATTGCATTGTGCAATAATAAAAACATAACAAAATATGGTTTAACAAACATTATAAGAAATTTTATGAAATATAGAAAAAAGATATTGCAGATTTGAGTACCCATGAAAAAGGCTGCATGTGCATTGAGCTCTTAGTATATTATAAAGAAAAACAAATGAATGTTGTGAGTAAATTATTAGAAAAAATCCAAGGTGATAATACAGAAAAAGAGTAAAACTCAACCGCTATAATAAAATATTTTCAATAGCTATATTATACAATGGAACGTAAATGGTCTGTGGACCAGATTACATCTAGGAGAAATACAACGATTACTAAAAGAATACAGACCAATGATATTATGTTTACAACATGTCAACAAAACAATATCAACAAGAGGTAAATATACCTTAGCATCTTCATTTAGAGAGGAAGAAGGAAATATAGGTACAGTACTGCTATATATGTACATAACAGTATTATGACAAAGTACCTGTAAACTTTACTGATCTGCAAATATCAAGTATTAGAATACGAATAAAAAAACAATAATTATGTAATTTATAATTTATACAACCAACCTAATAAAAATTATGACTTTGACAAGCTTAAAGAATTACTTAATAATGCCAAGGAACCTACATTAATAGTAGGTGGTTTTAATGCCCACAGCCCGATGTGGGACTGTAATTGTACAGACTCAAATAGAGCAGGAAGTAAAATAGAAGAATTCTTAGATTCATATGACAAATGCTGTATAAATGATAATGAAATCAGCACATTTTTCTAAAACACATGGAACATTTTCCTCAATCGACTTAACTCTATGTACTACAAACATAGTTGACAGATTGGATTGGAATACAGTAGACGACTTGCATACCAGTGATCATTTCCCAATATTAATTTCATTATTACAAAATAATCCCACCAAGTATGTCCCTCAATATAACATTTATAAAGCAGATTCGTATCAATATGAATTCCACACTAGGAATATCCCACCATTTGAATATTTAAAAGACCATAATGAAACTAATAAATTTTTGTTGATTTCATTAAAAATGCTGCTAATAAAGCAATACCAAAATCCAATTCTCATCCAACAAAACACAAAGTCGCATGGTGGTCTGAAAAACTAACAGAATTAATAAAAATAAAACACCAAATTGGAAGACGATTAGGTAATTTGAATAGAAAGTTCAGTAAAATAAAGAAAACATTACCGATATTAGAAGGAACTTTACAAAAACTGACTATATTATTATTAGAAATTAATACATTAAAACCTCTTTATAACAAAATATCTGCAAAATTTAAGAGAAGTAATTCAAGGAAGAATAATTTCATGGAGGAAATTTGTATCATATCTGTCTAATAATACTCTCATACAAAAAATATGGGAAAAATTCAGGAAAATCAATGGTACCCATGTTAAACCACCTAGACATGCCATAATAAAAGATGGGAAAAAAAATACTTGATCCTAAAGAAATAAGTAATGTAATAGGTGAAAATTTAGCAAAAGTAAGTAATGACAAAAATTTAGATGAGCATATCCACACAAGGAAAAATGCTATAGAATTAATAATAGATTTTGAAACAATAGAAGATATATATTATAATACAAAATTTACAGTAATATGGAAGAGTTAGAATTTGCTCTGTTGAACAGCAATAAATCTGCCCCTGGAGGTGACAGTATTTGTTTTGAAATGATCTGCCATTTAGCACCTTTGGCAAAGACATACTTATTAACCCTTTAACACTGACTGGACGTATTTTACGTCAACAAAAGCTGTCTGTCGGGTGCCAAGTCGACGTAAAATACGTTGACTACAAAAAGTATTTTTAAATATTCGCGGAAAAATACTATAGGCCTCGTTTGCGAAAAATTTTAAATCACACGCCTTGAGGGATGCTGGGAGTTCATGGATCAAGCTGTTGTTTTGTTTACAAGCGTGATCCAGCTGCGCATGCGCGAATTTCTTTCTTATCCCAAAATAAAGCATCAGCTAACTCTGCTGAAAATCTCAGAAATTCTTTAGTCACATTGTCGTAATTTTTGCACCGTTTTCTATTAGCCTTTACTTAAAGTTTTTTATATGAAAATGTGTGCAATTTCATGTAGAATACAACAAAAAATAACTCATGGTTGTAGCTTTTATCAATTTTGAAATATTTTCATATAAATCACGATAAGTGCCAAAATTTCAACCTTCGGTCAACTTTGACTCGACTAAAATGGTCGAAAAATGCAATTGTATGCTAAAACTCTTCCTATTCTAGTAATATTCAATCATTTACCTTCAGTTTGCAACAAACGAGAAGTCTCTAGCACAATATTTCGATTTGTGAATTTTTAAAAAAAAACTTTTTCCTTACTTCCACACAAACTCTGCTGAAAATTCTCAGAAATTCTTTAGTCACTTTGTCGTAATTTTTGCACTTTTTTGCATTAGCTGTTACATAAAGTTTTATATATGAAAATATGTGCAATTTCATGTAGAATACAAAAAAAATAACTCGTGGTTGTAGCTTTTATCACTTTTGACATATTTTCATATAAATCACGATAAGTGCCAAGATTTCAACCTTCGGTCAACTTTGACTCGACCGAAATGGTCGAAAAATGCAATTGTAAGCTAAAACTCTTACATTCTAGTAATATTCAATCTTTTACCTTCATTTTGCAACAAATTGGAAGTCTCTAGCACAATATTTCGATTTATGGTGAATTAAAAAAAAAAAACTTTTTTACGTCCACGCATTACGAATTCATGCATCATTCTTTGATAATATTTTCTCTGTGTTGATTTGATCGTTTTACAATTTGTTATATACCAAAATCATTGCAATTTAGTGTACAATACAACTAAAAAAAATAGCTCATTAGCCTTAACCATTTTGCTCCCAGCGCGATTTGCATAATTATATGTGAAATTTTTTTTTGCGCTGTCATATATTCCAATATTTATATATGATAATGATATTTTTTCATTTCTGATAGTTGCATGCTAAACTTCAGGCAATGAGAAAAAAAGGAGCCGAAAATGAACTCTTAATCTTAAAAACTAAGCGTGCTGTGATTTAAAAAAAAAAACATTCTTTCCGCTTCGGCGCTAACTCCCAAACCCTGCCGGCATACGACAGACACTTTTGTAAATAGAGGCTCAACGTTTAAGGGTTAAGAGCTTTATAACCACTTATGGCTTCGAAATTTATTTCCTGATGAGTGGCGTAAAGCTATAATTATTCCTATCCCCAAACCTGGAAAAGATCCGAGTAATGTAAACAATTATAGACCAATTTCTTTAAGTTGTTTATGCAAATTAGGAGAGAAAATGGTAAATGCACAATTGAGAAAATAAAATTTTGACTCCCACTCAATTCAGATCACAATGTAACAGACCTACTCTGGATTCTCTGTCTAACTTGGAAGACCACATATGAAGAGGATTTGAGCGAAAACAGATGACTATAGCCATCTTTTTTGACATTGAAAAGGCATACAATACTACATTGAGATATTCAATAATAAAAACGTTACATAAAAACAGCATCCGTGGACATTTACTTAGGTTTATCGAAAACTTTCTGACAAATGGCACTTGTAAAGTGAGAATTGATCATGTATTGTCAAGTACATTTCCGCTTGAAAATGGTGTTCCACAAGGAAGTGTCCTTAGTGGCACACTGTTTACTTTAGCAGTGAATGATATCAGTAATATTCTACATATCAGAATTAAAAGTAATTTGTATATAGATGATTTTGCCATATATTCAGCATCTCGCATAAAACATGCAGAGCGAATCATTAGTAAAACTATAATAAAAATAGATGAATGGGCCTAACATGTATGCTTCAAATTTTCTATACAAAAGACTCAGTAATGTTTTATAAAAATAAAAAGTGGAAAAAAGGTGAAGAAATAGATTGAAAAATCAGAAATCATTCCATATCAGTTAACCAAGCAGCAAAATTTTTAGGATTAGTACTATTTGATACTCACTTGAACTAGAAAGCCCACATAACATACATTGAAATCAAAATGTTAAAGAGCATTAAAACTAATTAAAAAACTATGGAACACTACTTGGGGAGCCGATAGGCATACCCCTACATTACTGTATAAAGCAACAGTGCTGTCTATCATTGATTATGAAAGCAAAATATATGGCTCGGCATCAGACGCAATGCTGAAAACATTAGACCCAGTTCATAATGAAGACCTTAGAATATATTCAGGAGCTTTTTTGATCATCACCAACGTCTTCTTTACAAGTTGAATGTGGTGAACTACCTCTCTCTCTCCATAGAGAGCTAGTAACAATGAAGAGTGTTCTGAGAATTCAGACAAATGATTCTCCAACCAAGAAATTATTTGGATTAAGAGATGTGTTTATAAACAATCATCCACTTCCTTTCCCAATCAGAGCTAGAAGATTGTTTGAGTCGCTAAATATAAATATACAATTACCTTTAATACCGTAAAATGGTCTAACTTTGGACGATTTTTTTAGTTTTTGTTGCATAACTTCATGTATAATTACACTAATAAAATTCTTTTGGTGCCAATGGATAGCCTGGCAAAGTGCCAATCAACTCTTGACAAAGAAAAAAAATTAGTGTTTGTGATGTGAACTCTACAGAACAATATTAGGGTGTCCGAAGTTATCAGTGATTTCAGCTAACTTCGGACAGGGTTGTCTATCTTCGGACACCTATTAATTTAGCTTTATAACTCTATATACAGCAAATGTATGATAATTTCGGACAGCACATGGTTACTTTGAACACCCAGGAAGTTTTTAAAAAAATGCAAAAAAAAAAATGACCAACATGCGTGGTCACTGTGACTCTGTTTAGAAAAATAACGGGAAAAATATTTCTTTTTTCAGCTATAATTTCACTATTTAATACTAGGCATTAGATCACATAGTTATCACATATTTTCATAATAGAAATAATCACAGATTATGTAAAAACTTCTCAAAAAAAAAAAAAATCACAAAAAAATATCTCTGGGCATTCACATAACACCAAAATTTTTTTAAAGCAATATTTTCTGTTGCTTAACTTTGCAAACTGATGGGACCATTGCAACAATAACCTTACAAAAGCTTCATTATTAGTCATATAATACAAGAAAATCAATTAAATCAATGTGGGTCCATATCCTAACATTACAGACACGTGCTTACATGCATATACGCACCCTCTCTCTCAGAAACACACACATATATCAGTTTTTATTTCCTCATATATTTATGTACTACCTCACAGATGATCAGTGGTTTATATTACAGTATTCATGATAAACACACACACACACACATGCACTACAAATGCTAGTAGGTTATACAGCAAGAAATATAAAACTAAAACTTCTTTGAACTTTTACGGAAGCTGCTTCGAAGGTTATCGTTTATGGACCCTTTTATTTTGTCCATCATTTCACTCAGAAGAGAAGGGAAGCAGTCTTTTGGCAAAGCATTTCGAAGCCTTCCCAAAGTAGTTTTCTTAAAGTTTTCTAGCACTGAACGCCAGTGTCTCTTCAATGGTCTGAATACATCAGTATGCAGAGGCTGTGTTAAATGGGTGGATTTAGGGGGTAACAGAGTAAAGGAAATGTTATTCTTTTCACATGTTTCAATTGCAGAGGGACTGATATGGTTTGCCAAGTTATTCCCTATCAGAACAATTTTACCTTCTTTTTCTCTAGCATAAGGCAAGATAATATTGTGAAACCAGTCATCAAAACTGCAAGCCTCAAACCATCCACTGAGTGATCTATTAAACTTAGTCCCTGGTGGTCCCCCTCTGTCCAGGTATCACGAAGGTGGACAGCTTTGTAAACAACATAAGGTGGTAATAAATGACCTGAAGCTGTTCCTGAAAACATTACTGATATGGAAGACTTGGTTGTGTTCATGACCCTTTCAGGGTATTTAGTGCCTCTCCTAACTATTATTTTCTTTTTTCCCGGGTCATCAGTGAGATTAGTCTCATCATAGTTAATTATATTTTCTGGAGGGACTCCATCCAAGGTTACTTTCAAATTGTCATAGAATGTTTTTAGTACAGCATTACTTACTTTAGCCCTCTGGGTCTTGATATTTTGAGACACTCGTCTTGAGAGCTTTGATTTGTGCCTTTTCAGAAATGAGAGACCCCATTCATGACCTGGAGTATTGTCTTTAAAGCGAGGCACTGTTATCCCGCGCTTTTCAAGGTATCCCTTCACAAGCATCCTGAGATCCAATATATCCAGAGGGAAGCCCCAGTCAGCCAAAGTTATTATTCTTTCACACTAGAGATTCTTCTTCATAACTGAGAACTGTTTGTCGTCCAACTGATTTAGTGTGGATGCCTTTAATGTAATCATGCAAGGTGCTTTTTACCCCATTTCCATTTTTTTGCAGCTGCACGTACACTCATAATTTTTTTTCCCACATCACTTTTAGCTTTTTCCAATTTTTCTTTTGATATGTTGGCAGTGTATTTTCTTCCTGCCATAGGGGCCAACTTTTTCTTTGGTAACGGCATAATTATGTTCTGCACTGTTTAAGACTTTTTTTTTTTTTTTACAGTTTTCACTTAGTGTCCGAAGTTACATGTCTTTTACTTTATGTCCGAAGTTACACTTTTTCGTGCACAAAAAAGGTAATCTTACTTTTATTACTGTCAGATGACTACACATGAACATTTGGTAAAATCACTTACCATGTGTTATCTACCATAGATTTGCTTTAAAATGTCCCTGCCCATGCTCATACAACAGTTGTCATTTCTCTTCAGCAAGTAAAGTTTTCCAGGGTAAAAAAATAGAAGCATTTTCTTAATTGAATTTGAATTTTTTTTTTTTATGTCCATAGGTTCATGTTTCCTCCATCAATACTGCATAATATGATTCAGCAACAAATCTCCTAACTGCCTACATTTTCATTTTTCCTAAATACTTAAATGCATTTCCAGAACAATGCATTTTTACTTTTTATCCAAAATGTCCGAATTTACCCCCATGTCCGAATTTAGACCATTTTACGGTATTAAGCGTACCTCCTCCTTGGACAATGAATAAATTGAGAATTTGTACACACTTAGAATATTTATTAAAAAGTTATTCATATACTCCAGAGTACCATAGACAACATACAGTAGAACATATAATCCGAAAGGGTCCACATTACGCAATATACACCATTGGATCCAAGTCACAATACGGAGTGGTATATGCTGCAGTATCCTCAGACAAAATGCATCAGTTCTGTCTACCTGATAATGCCTCAGTATTTACAGCTGATTTATGTGCAATAGCATCAGCCATAAAAATAATTAGAGAAGCCTCATGTAATAATTTTGTGATTTATAGTGACTCCAGATGCCATTCAAAGCTATAACAAAAAAAATTATTGTACAACATATTAAGTTTTCACTCCATAAATTGTATAGTAAGGGAAAAAATATTGAAATATGGTGGATCCCTGCCCATGTGGGGATTAAGGGAAATGAAAAGGCTGATAAAGTAGCTAAAGAAGCAGTCAGCATGACGAGCAAATTAGTGACCCTATAAGATATATAAAAACAATCATTGTAAGTGAATAGCAAAATATAAGGAATGAAGAACCTGAAAATAATAAATTAAAACAGATAAAATCCAGTTTTGGAAAATGGAGTCCATCATATCAGAGAGAGGAGACACACACACACAAGTAATTGTGACACGTCTTTGAATAGGCCATACTCGTTTGACACATGGACACTTAATGAACAGTCCATGTGGCCCTCCTCCCAAATGCTCAGATTGCAAAGTGTTGATAACAGTTAAGCATGTACTGTGTGATTGCCCAAAACACAACCTGCAGCGATTGTCAAATTTTGGAAATTTCAGTGATACCCATTTTAATGTTCATGAGGAGCTGTGATTTAATTGATAAAATATAAAAAGTAAATAACAGAAGTACGAATACCCTTAGGGGTCTAATGAATTTTAAAACAACTACATTTTAACATTTTACTTTATTGTAAATTTTAATATACCTTTTTAGTGAGTATGGGAGCAGATGCCTTTGTACACCTTTTAATTTCATTTTCATTCATTCATCATTACCGAGTGACTTACATATTTGGTCCCAGTGCTAGGCTTCCACCCTAGACCTGTCATTTCATCCAAATCCTTTGGGCCAGCCCTATGAGAGCTGATAGTCAGCTCATTTGTCTGGTTAAACTTTTTTATTATTATTATTAACTCAAAATCATTCATTCATCCATGTTGCCAATGCACGATAATTTATGTCATTAGCACTTTGAACATTGTTTGTTTCCTCAGTGTCAGCTACAACTTGCAGCTTAAATTTAGCAGTGTATATCCTTGCCAATCTTTTCTCCGTGGCAAATAAGGGTATAATGTAAAAATATGTCAGTCCTATTCTACTTAACGTCATTTGTAACATAACTACTGTAATTGTTTACTATCATACAATGGTTGAAATGCAAGCAAATCAGCTGTTCTTATCTGATTCGGTTGTTCACAGCAAAACAGTTGTTTCTCATTCGGTTGTCTAAGGCTGTACACGTTTATGCAATGAGTATATCATTACTAATGATACTTTTATCATTCCCTTTTACTTTTTTTTAACTTATTTAACTAGAAGATGGGATAAAGAGATGGAGGAAAAGAGGTTAGTCTATTGTAATTTGGTCTCTCAAAAAGGGAACTCGCATGATACACGAGATACATGATAAAATACCAGTAATTTTTTATGAATGAAAATTTGGGGGGAAAATTTGGGGTCACACAATATGTGAGATAGCGCATTAAACGAGTATACAGTATACAGTAAAACAGCATTTGTGATAACGTCATCTTTACATAACCAATATTTCATAAGATACCTGTTGTTGCAAAAGCTAGCCTATACACAGATGCTTTTGTAATTTAGCAGATATGAGATAAATTCGTGAAAATTTGCCATAATTTTTGAACTCATTTTATCTCCAGGTTGTCTTATACAGTACATGGAAATATATGGTATATTATATATCTTTGGGGTCTTGGTCCCTGGTCCGGGTGTGTTGGATAATGTTAAGTTCTGGATAATGGCAATCCAGATAATTGAAGGATTACTTTTGTTTTTGGCATAAAAATATCCAAATGCTATGGAATCTCTTAGGTTCAAATGCCTGTCTGATATCTACAGTAAATTCATGCTGTAGTAGTTTGCATGGTATTAGCACTCCAGAGGCTCAGTTTTTTATTTTATTGTACCTCATTGTTATTACGTACATGTATTGTTCTTGGCTTTCAAGGATGCTATTCATTGGTAATCTGTCTGCTTTATTAATTTAGTCACCTTTCCACCCAGCTGAATTTGCTTCCCAGTAATTTTTGTGAACAGAGCAGTTTCATTGTAAAATAGTGTAATTTCTTTTCTCTTTATTGTTTTAAACTTATATCCTCTTTCTTAGCTCTGTTGACATCCGTGAAATGGAGCAAAGGGGCTCTGCAGCAAGGGATTTAATGAGCAAATTCATTCAGTTGAACTTTTCAGTAGAAGATGTTCAATTTGTCCTTACGAAAAGTGGGCTCACAAACATTGTAAATCTTCTCACAACAAATGGTAAGTATAACATTGGTGTGGTTTTCTTAAAATAATGAAAGGGTATACTATTGTTCCATTTGCATCTGTATCAGAGAATAATGATTTTTAAAATATAATTGTTTTTACAAAGTATAGATATGAACCTTTCTCTTATATAGGAGTATCTATGAAGTGTAAGTTTGTTTGGCTGTTAAGAATGTAAACTGGGTAGTTGTAAATGCAGCCACTCATCTGGCTGATCTTTCACTCTTTCTTTGGCCTCTGTGAAATAAATATGATGTTCTTCAGTATTTTACTTCAAGTTATTGCGTGCACGTTTACCTAAATATACATTCATGTAGTATGATTATGCTTGATTCTGTATTTGTGAGCAAATCAAGTTCCAGCTCTGTGAAAGGTTATGGGCATGGGTGTGTTTGTGGTAGGTTCATGTTGCCCCTGATGCGCTGCAGTGAGGGTCATTCATCTTCTCAAACTAGTATGGCTTTTACCAGTTAGAGAAGGCAATTCAAGCAGGTAGAGTAACAGAAAAGACCATGTTGAAGAAAGCACAAGAGAAATCCATAAGTGTTCAAGACCCGGCTTAGATTTTCCTACCATAGTGGCAAAATGCAGTTCATTACAAAATACTGGACTGTATAGTGAAAATGGGAACAGGAAAAGTAGAAAAGCAGTTGAATCACTTGAAGCACTGCTACCAGAGCTGAATAAATCAGCAATTTATAGATCTGTCTAAAATATTTTATTTCCTGATGTCAAAGACTTTTTTTTTTTTTTTTTTTTTTTCTCAAAATTTTTAGAAATTTACATGCACCTTAGAGGTTGAAGGTTATGTTTTTCATATTTCCGTCCTAACTGCAGAGAAAGGTTTTTATTTTGTTAAAAAGTATCAGAACTCATGTATATGGCCTCTGAATGAGAAACATACTTTTTACTTTATGAATATATAGTTCTCATTGTATGAATTAGATTTTTTCGACCCATGCACATATAGGCATTAAGGGAAATAAGGATACTAATAAAGCAGGTAAAGCTGCATTTATTATGACTAGCTAAAATATACTTGTCCCTGACAGTGATTTAATACTATATTTAAAACCTATCACCTTGAGGAAACAGCAGGCTTTATGGAATACGGAAACTGACAGTAACACTACGCTTTTTTTTTTAGAGTAATTGGCTCAACATGAATTCAGTCCCAATATACAGATGGCTCAGAATCTGATACTAATGTGGGGTTTAGGAAATTTTTTCCTGGAATGGAGAATAGTGGCTGCTTTCTGAGCTGTGCATCCATTGTTACTTCTGAATTTTAAGGTATTTTGATGGTGCTGAAAAACATCTAACTCAAAATGAAAACAGTTATTATTTGTAGCAGTTTAAGAAGTGTGTAGATTTTTTTTTTCTTTTCAATTCATGGAGTGCATAGAATACCCTGGAAACTTTTGGCCCAAGCATCCACTGGTATTAGCCATTTATAATAGTTATTTCTGTTGAGCTGATAAAGTCAGGAATTAAAGTTTTTGCATGTGAATGTAACAGGTCATGAGAGAGCAGATGAGTTATCCGTGAGAAGACACTCCTTCGTGTATAGGGATTGTTTCCTTACCATCAAGAAAAAGATTAAGAGTACTGGCAGTAAATATGCAAAGGTTTGACTGGAGATAATCAGAAAATGGTGGAAATCACCAGGCAGACTTTCCCATGGAAGTATAATTATATACCAAGAGGATAGGAGACAGCTTTATGTTGACAGGATTGGTCTTACTCATCTAACAGTTCAGTGAAGATTGCTTGGTCCTTTGAACAGTGAGCCATTTGCTGGCTGAATTCCCAAGCCTTGGTGGATTAATAGTACATATCCTCTCAGAATGCCAGAACAAAGAAGTTAACTATCCTTCCAAAATACTCAGAGAAGTCACATATTAGTCTAGTTTAGTATTTAAATTCATTGAAGAAACTGCTTTTCATAAAACTTTTAATTCAAAGGAAGGTATGAGTGTTTATTAAATGTGTGAATTAGTGAATGTTTTGTATAAAATTCAAGTTGTTTTGGTTTGTGTACAGTGGCACCTCAACTTGGGTTTCAGTTTGAGCATCTGGCTCCTAATAAGTAACGAAATCTTTTAAGTAATGAAGACCCAAGATCTTGTAGCATAGGCTATATAATACCATAGAGTTGGTGTTGCAGTCGTGCCAAAATCACTCGTTCTGTATTCTTGCTCTTATGCAACTAATTCATTGTAAGTTTTTGCAATGGTTTTGTAAGCTGTTAAATTCAATAATGAATGCTACATTGCTGGTAGGAATTATTTACATAAAAAGAACAGGTTTGACGTAAGTAAAACCTGATTTTCGCAGCTGCTGTGAGTCCTTAAAGTAGTTAACCCCTACAGTGTCACTGGAGGTTCCTTAACACAGACTGACTAACATCAGGAACTTTCTCATATATGGTCTAGACTGGAATAGTGCCATTGTTTGTATAGTGATGGCATATAAATGGACTCGAGGCAAGAATTTTTATTGTGCATTAGAATAACTACCCTCAAGGTTATGATTTATGCTGCTCCCACATGTAGTATCAATAGCACAGGTCAGCCAAGCCATACCGCTACTCACAGATCTGAGAAAGAAAATCTCCACCCATGCCATTTTGTCATGGAAAGTCAGTGGATTTGAAAATTCATAGCGGTTACTAAAAATGGGTTTTCCTGCATCAAGACTGGCTTCTTGATAGTGAAGCAGCTGCTCACCCTCAAAGGAGCAAATAGAAGAAGTTATCAGGTGACAAAATGGACTAGCTGTTGCAAAAAGAAAACATATTACTCAGATGAAAAACAATCCATGGTAAAGTTGCATATGAGTGATCGCCTTCTCAATTCAGGATTCCCGGTGCGGGGTCAACAGTAAATAAGGAGAGGTATAGAATGTGTGTGTGTTAACTTTATGATTATGAGGTGACTTACCTAACTATGTTGGGATGGGATGCAGAATAACTGCTCTTTCTTGGCAAAATCTCAAAAGTACCAAGGCATCTGGGCCCCACCCCTCACTAGGGGCTTATGAGGCTGGGACTTACCTTACCATTTACTGACACAGTGCAGTTGAACTTCTTCAGTCTCATGGCAGCAATGATTGAGGAACACTGTCTCTGATGACCACCATGTAAACTCAGAAACCTCTTTCAAACAAACTTTTCCAAAGGAAGCCAGTGTGAGATCTGCACTTCTGGAAGTCATGTGAGTTATGGAAGGATTGGGGGTCTGCATTTTTAATTAGGGATACCCATGCAGTGAGAACAGGGATGTTAGTCATGATAGTCATGACATCTAGGTAAGCCTGAAGTGACTGGACCAGGCATGTCTTATCTGTAGTACTGAATTCCAGTGTTTGAGTGGGGTACATTTTAACTGGGTTGTAAAGAAAAAGAGCTATGAAAGGAAGTATGAGAAGGAGGAAAACGTTCAGCAGAGAGCGTCGGAGTTGTTGGAATTGGAAGGTGAAAGGATGGAGGTAAGTGAAGAATGTTTGGTTGGTGGAAGAGACAAGTGTCAGTATGTACACGGGGTTTTGTTGGCAGGGGGGAATACTCTGATTGTGGGAGTAGATATCAGTGGAGGACAGTACTGTGGTTTGGTTGACATGGGAGTTTAAATATCATTGGTGAACACACGTGTGGTTAGAAATGTTGAGAGAATGAATTGGAGTGTTAAAAGGAGATTAGTGAATGTTTCAATAAGAGGTATAGCAGGAAGGTTGGTTGGATTGGAGGAGTGAGGTTGAAGGGAAAGTTGGGAGAGTTTGAGGTGGAAGCATGTTTTGTGGTACTTGGAGGGGAGCAAATGCTATATTGTATCCTGTTTGGGGTGGATTTTTTTGGAAGAAGAATGGATTAGTAGTGGATGTTTGGAAAGGAATTCTGTTGAAAGATGAGGTTGTGATAGGAAAAATTCAAAATGGACAGTAAGCATGGCTAGGTTTGTGGGAATTATTGATTGGAGTCTGAGTGAGGAGGATGAGGATATAGTGGAGTTGGACAAGAATGAGAATGAATTGCTAACAGCGGAGGATGATGAGGAGATGCAGCGGAAGTGTTGATAGTGAATGACTTAAAGAGGTGTATTAGAGAGAGAATGCCTGGAAGATGATGTTTGTTGTTGAGTAAATGGATACAGTTGGCTGAGAGATTTTTGTCGTGTGAAGGAGTGGTGTATTTTGCGAGAGAGAGGATGGTAGAGTTGATGTATGTTCCAGTGTTCTTGATGAGTGGAGCAGTGGGGATGCATGTGTTGTCAAGTGTATGAAAGAGCAAATATTTTCTCCATATTTGAGGAAAATTTGTATGGATGTGGCTGTTACGTGTGAAGAATGTCAGAAGTAAAAGTATCAGAGAGTGTATGCTAGCCCACCTGTTTTGAAATTAAGTATGAAAGAACTTTTGAGTTAGTGGCAATTGATTGTGTAACTTTGCCAGTAACTGCAAGAGGAAATGTAATGGTGTGTTATTGTAGATTGTAAGAGTAAGTTTGTGAGTTGTGCAGCTGTAAAGAATAAGATTAGTGAGAATGTTGCCAAAGTGGTCATATTGTCTTGTTGCCTGAATGTGTGAGGAAGTCAGTAAGAATGTTGAGTGATAATGGACCGGAGTTTGTTGGTAGACCACATGAGCAAATGTTGAAAGACGGATATCGAGCATGTTGTAACAGCTCCATACATGCTGAGTGTAAATTGGTTGGCTGAACGAACTATAAGGACTCTGAGTGAGAAGTTACGGATGTTGACTGATAGAGAGAATGAATGGGATTTGTTGTTAGGAAGAGTGGTAGCGATGTATAATGGGTCAGTACATAAAAGTACTGGTATACCTCTGAGTGAATATTTGATGAATTATGAGAGGTATGTAAGGGTGAGGTTGGGTTTGAATGATGAGGAGTGGGATGTGTGGAGGCAGGCGAATGAAAAGTTGGAGAGTTTCAGAGTGGGTGATAAGATGTTGAAGGAATTGGTTGAGAAAGGAAGATTGACATGAGTAAGATGTGTGAGAAGTATGAAGGATCGTATGTAGTGAAAACGTTGTGGTCAAATGGATTGAGTTATGTGTTAGAAGACAGGAATGAAGAAGGAAATGTAAAGGTAATAAGAACGCATTATAATTAGTTGAGAAGTTTGAAAGAACCACCGAAATACATAATGGAGCATCCCATTAGGAAGTTGTTAAGGGAGGAGAAGGAAAAGGAGAGTGAAGAAATAGAAGAAGATATAAATTAGGGAGATACAACAGCTAGTGTTGGTGGAACAAAAGAGGAGGTCTAAAAGGAGGAGTAGAAAGAGTAAGGGTGCGTTTGATAGGTTGTTTGGAGAGAGTATCCGTGATGGGTGGTTTGATTTTTAGGGGTCTGAGAAGTCAGTAAGCAAGTGGAGTGAAAATACCCTTACGACGTTGTTTGGTGGTAGTGCGAATGAGGGTGTAATTGATTTTGAGGGATTTGAGTGGGATGTGGAAGGAGTGAACTTGGTGAGGACAAGAAATGTGGGCAAGGATACGCAAGATTTGGATGGATTGGAAACAACACAGTCGTGAGAAGGACAGTATGTACAGTGGGTACGAGTATCCTCTTAGTGAAAGTGTTGAAAGAGTAAGTGTGGGAATGAGTGTGAATGAGAAAGAGTTAGCAGCACTAGGGAGTGTGTGTGGAGAAGTTTTGGATAACTTGTTGGAGCATAGGAGAAATAATTGGGAGTATGAAATAGATGATAAGAGCTATGTCAAATGTTAGTGAGGTTGGAACAGGCGTAAGTCTCCAGAATTTGAATGAGGTTGGTGTGAATGGTTCAGAACCAAGGCTGGTTGAGTCTAATGCAGTTGGGGTAGAAGTGAGTGAAGAAGAGGTGGTGAATGTGAGGCCATGGACCCGAAGTCAAGGTCCATTTCCGGAGTATGAATGTGTAGTGTGAGAGGGATTTTGAGAAAAAAAAAAGGAAATGAAATTTCTTTTATATTAAGGGGGAGTGTGGTAGTGTTTCGAAAGTGGGTTTGTATGATGAAATTTGTGTTTAGGTTCTTGTTGTTTGATGATTTTATATTTTGTTGCCATTATGGTTTATTTGATTGTATGTTTTTGTTTGTAAATGCTTGATGGGTTTAAGTTTCATGTTTGTTTTTTCTTTTTTTTACTTTGTTTGCTTGAGTGTTTGTAATGAATGGTTGGGCTCCTCCTCACCTAAATAGTGTGAGCTGTCACCTGGTACAGAGAGAAAGAAATAAAAAAACTGAAAGAATTGCTCCAAAGAAAGAGAGTTAGAAGAGCAGTTGCAAATAGAGAAAGAGATAAAGCAGAGGAATGATGACATAGGGAGAGAACGTGAAGCTGCGGGATTGCAAAAACAAAAGGTCTTGGTCAGGCCACTGTTGAGTTGGTCATAAAAAGTTGATGGGCTCTGGGCTCAGTTGATGGTCATGTGCTCTCCAAGAGAGTATTGAGTTTGTCATACTGTAAACAGTTGATGGGCTCTCGGCTCAGTTGATGGTTGTGTGCTCTCCAGGAGTGTGTTGACTAGGGTCATAAGGACTTGATGGGTTGTGCTTTTCAAGAATGTTGACTAGGGTCATAAACAGTTGATGGTTGTGTGCTTTCCAAGAGAGTGTTGAGTTGGTCGTAAACAGTTGATGGGCTCTCGGCTCAGTTGGTGTTCATATGCTTTTCCCAGAAAATGGTTTCTTTCCTGATCTGGGATTTTGTGTTGGTTGTGGTTTATATAGTAACTTCAGGGACATCATCTGGTCTCTAAAAGGGGGGCGACATTTTGAAAATTATACAGTTAATATGGGTGAGCGAAGCGAGCCTATACAGGTGGTGAGAAATTTTTTGAGGAAATGAACATGATTTGGTGTATTTTAATGCCCTATAAATATGAATATATGGATGATATTAAGGGAAAGGGATGACTGATTTATCAGTATTAGTATGTTAACTAGTTTATAAGTCCACAATTTACAGGTTGACTAAAATACGGTACAAGTCTTCTGTGACATCTTCAATATACAGTTTCACTTAACTCCGTAGAAACTGTGATCAGTATTTAATATTACAAACTTTTATAGTATAAGCAATAAGGATAAAAACAAGCTTATTACTTTATGATGCAGTATATTATAGGATTTATAGGACTCCATTGAGAGTCTAAAATAATAGTGTCCAGTAACAATAAAAACCTTTTACTCCAATGTGGGATTTAATTTTTAAGGTTAGGGATGGTAGCAAAAGAGGTAGTAAATAAGTGAATGACAAGAATGAGAATATACTACTTGTGACAGTAGTAGTAAAAAAGCAAGAGAAAGTATAGAAGGGGACAGTACTGAATGAATTGATTGTTGAATGTATGAAATGAAAACTTTGCAAACAATAAAATAGTTGAATGAGAAGAGTAGTAGTGGTGGAGGATAGAGATGCATGGAGGCAATTCATTTGTGGTCACCCTACAAGGATTAAAGCATTTTTGCAATTGATAAAGAAAGTGCTTACCTCAGGATACAGCCAAACAATATGGGTGCATTAAAAATTGCCAAAAATATTTTCCCATTAGACCTAGCACTTTGTTTACAAATTTATTAGCTATCAAGTGCAGCAAGATGTTCTCAGTGAACATGACAGGTCATAAGATGGTTAAGCCGTTTGTGGGTCATGGTGGAACACAGCCAAGTTTTCATGCGCCTAAGTGCACTGAATGACCTTTCAGTCTCATGTGAACTTGTTGGAGAGACCAAAAGAATTCTCAGCAAGCGTTCAACTGGTGAGAACATTCTTCGAACTTCTGGCACCATATTTGCAAATGCCTTTCAGTAGTCCTCAACAGTTGCACCATTGAACTGATTATGGAAGAAATCAATTTCTTGCTTTAACCCTTAAGGGATGGATTGAGCCTCAGTGTGAAACAGAATTACGCACCACTGTTATGGTAATAATGATTTGAAACAGAGGTGCCAGTGCTTCTATATACTATAAATTCACTAATGGCAACTTTTATACAGACGTGAGAGTTAGGCCAGTATCAGTAATGCTTGTGACTTCAAGGGGGAAAGTACTGCATCTCTCTCTCACATGAGTCTTTTTGTAAATTTGCTTGTAAATATACTAAAGGGTTGCTGTTGTTTTTTTGTTTTTGTCCTTAACGAAAGTATGTCGGTTGTAAATGTAATTTTACAATGAAAATTGCAAAGAAATATTAGAAAAAGCATGTAAAAGTAAAAAAGTTACTGAATCTTCCATCTTGTAAATTTACATGAATGTTGTCCAACAAATATGCAAAAAATTTGTTACTGCTTTTATTTCTTATCTGTTTTGATATTGTGTGAGCATTAATAATAATTTTACAAAATACAATAAATTTATTTATTATAAAAACATATATAAGTTGGTAAATTTTACCCTTGCCTTGTAAATGAGGCCCCACGAGGGGTAAATAGTCATTTTCAACTTCTCGTGGAAGGTAGGAAAAATATTTTAGAATTTTTTTGTTTATACGGTGTAAATGTACATGTCATTCTCTTTCCATTGATGTGATTTTTTTTTTTTATTTTGCCGACCTCAAAGTTTCCCCGGTCTGGGGTGCTACACATTGATAAATTATACCGTCCCTTAAGGGTTAAGGAATCAGCAAGTTCTGGATATTTCTTGACTGGCTCCTCTTTGAATGACCCAGTTAATAGCTTTTCACTTAAGTCGCAGTACATTGTGAAATCAGATGAAGTGAAATACCCATTTAAATACTCTGAGGCACTGTCAGTAACTTTGAAGAACTCTACTCCGTAATACTCCTCTGCACAACTGGGAATATATTCCTGAGAACCTTCATCAAACCTCTTTGTAATCTTGTACTTGTGAGGGAGAGTCACTGGTTCTAGTTCACACTCCTCAATTTTCTCTTGTGCAATTTCAAAAATTTCCTTTATTTTCTGTAGGAAGGGATTTGAGATTTTCTGCAGCTACTTTCACAGCAGCAAGAAGCTTATCCAGCAGTGTACCACTTATGCCTTATAACCTAGTGGTAGTGTAGCTTCCAAACTGAGCCATTCAATTTTCAGGTCTACCATTTTGCTATTTTTTACTTTAAAACATATATTTGTAGAAAAATAATGTCTAATATGAAAATCAAAGGCTTAGATGCATGAAAAATAATAATAAACTCACAGGCAGCTGCTGCAAGCGTTGGCATTTGCCCCGTTTGCCAGCTTTGTATGTAATCAATGGGATACGTCAGTCAAAGTTTAAATGAACAATCAATCTGACCATGAACCTAATGAAAAATTACATAATCTATTTTTTATTTAATATTTTATACTTGTTTGTGTTGAGTATATATTTTATAATAGTATTAACAGCCTCATTTCCACCATCTGTTATATAAAACTTGGAGGAAAGAAGTTGGGGGGACACTTGATATGTTGTCCCCCCAGAATAAAAAGTGGGGGGATATGTCCCCCCATCCCCCCCACAGATGATGCCCATGAATAAATTAGGCTAAGTTACTAAATAATTTTGATAAACTCTAGGATTAAGATTGATAAATTAGGTTAAGGTTCTTTTGATAGTTGTGGCAGAACTATAGTACTGTGTTAAGATTGATAAATTAGGTTAAGGTTCTTTTGATAGTTGTGGGAAAACTATAGTATTAAGATTGATAAATTAGGTCAAGGTTCTTTTGATAGTAGTGGGAAAACTGTTGTATTAAGATTGATAAATTAGGTTAAGTACTGTAATGCTATGAGTAGTTAATAAGCTGTAGTATTAAGGTTAATAAATTAGGACTGTGATAAGAGTTCTCTTATTTAACCTCTATTTCTGTTCCCATCATCCTGCACCAACTGTATCAAAGAAAAAGCCCCTACAACTCCTTATATGGAATCCTAGGAAGAGGCAGAAGGGAATGGTGATAGGGACATGCAAGTATGCATTTTTTGGACCGATAAGAGATGGTCCAGGTACCATGTGGGCAAAACCAAAATCGTAAAAATTAAGCATACCTTAGTTTAACCAGACCACTGAGCTGATTAACAACCCTCCTAGGGCTGGCCCAAAGGAGTAGATTTATTTTATGTGGCTAAGAACCAATTGGTTACCTAGCAACAGGATCTACAGCTTATTGTGGAATCCGGACCACATAGCGAGAAATGAATTTCTATCACCAGAAATAAATTCCTCTAATTCTTCATTGGCCGGCCAGAGACGCAAACTAGGGCCTAGCAGAGTTACAGGAGAATGTTAATAGGAAGCATTATTCCATAGTTAACTAAAACTTCTTACCAAAGATAAGCAGCTTCAGTATAATGAATCTATTAAGAGCACTTCCCATACATTCAGATTAGTTTAGAAAAGCGTAAAGATAAAATTTTACTCAACACAAGGAAGTCTAAGGTAAAAATAAGTTCCTTTGAATTAAAACAGGAAAAGTTTTTAAACATAGTTAAAACTTTGAGGACAAAGCAATTAGTGAAATAAAAAGAAAAAATTTTTAATTCATAATTAAGTCCATTCCTAAAAAATTATAACACTACCACTGAACGTTTATTACCAGTGGCAAGGACATCATAAGAGGAGAAGCTAGCAGGAGTATGTGGCTTTAATCCATGGACATGGGACCACCTTGACGTGGTGATGGGGGCCTCTTTGAACCTCTGGAATTTGTTCCTGTGTTTGAGTCCAAGATTCCTTTATATATTAACGCACATAAATTTGGAGTAAGTATTATGAACTTTCCACCTGTGGTAAAATTTATAGGACCTGATAAATAGGAAAAGATATTATAGCTGGGACTGGGTTTATATCCAAAGCTAAATGGTGGGAGCTGTGGTAGGATCAACAACTCCTTGATAATGTTTGGTTATGAGAGAGATTGATAGCTCAAGGGCAGAACTGTTCTGCAGGGCTTGGCCATGGATTCCAGGGGGGTTTGGTTCTGGGAATAGGACTCTCGGCATTCTGTCCGGTTTACCCGTAATATGATTAGGGTGGAGATGGATGTATCCTTTGCAAGCCGGTTTGGCTTAAATTTTGTCAACTCTAATCGTGTTGTGCCATTCCCTGTGGAGTAGGGTAGGGGACGGACATATGGGAGTCAGCTCTCACTTGTGCCATTGGTGGAAGAATGAACTCCATGAAAGGCTGATGATATCTTTTTAAGGTTTTCAGGTTTAATTTTTCCTTCTTTTTTTTATTCAATCTTTATGACTAGTAGAAATGAAGATAATGAGTACCCCTGGGCCCTCTGATGATACCGTTTTGGCACAGACGATGACTGCTGCTACTCCTCTGCCAACCCTTGTTTGGAAAAGGCTAGGAAATCTCCTAATATAATTACACTGGAACCCTATGCTTCAGCACAGAGCAAAGGGAAATTGATGAGAAATGTATGTGAAATAGGACCAGGAACATTCGAAATCCTTATGATAAATATTTGACTTTTAATCTGGAAGATTCTAATTACAATATTTTTAATGTGTATAGAGACATTGTGAATTGTTGTGGCCAGTTACCATCTGAAGGTCAAGGCAAACTGACAGGTGAATCAGCCTCAGCAAAGAGAAAGTGATATCAGCCTCAGCAAAAGAAAGTGATAAACTACCTGTACAAGCATTATTGCATCTCAGAGGAGTTAAAGTAGACTGCAATACAGTACGTGCTTTCTGGGAATTACTCCAAGGGATTGATATATGCACCCTACCTTACTGATGACATACTTGGAGAAGCTGGTAGAAGAATTAAAAGATCAAGGTGTGATAAGAATTGAAAGAATGAAAAAGATAAATGGAGCCTTAGATCAACTTCCAAATTTAATTATTAAATAAAGTTCTACTTGATTGCCTAATATAATAAAAGCAGCCTGTGTACGTTTTAAGGTAAAGCAATATATCCCAAGACCAAGATGTTTTCATTGTAAAAAATTTGAACATATGTTAGGGTCTTGTAGAAAGAAGCTACAAGGCAAGCCTATCACATGGGTTAAATGTAGTGAACCAGAGCATGGTGTATGTTATGAAAAAGCAGGATGTATACATTGTGGAGACAATCACCCATCTTCTTCACAGAATTGTGATGTGTACATCATAGAAAAAGAAATCCAGACATTCAGGGTAACTGAATGTATCACATTTATAAAGGCAAAAGAAAGAGTATTGGATTAGTAAGTTAGACCTGGAATACTGTATCCTTTTCCAGTGTTGCTGCCAACCAAAGAAGAAATATAAATGCTACCAGAGGTGCTTCCCTTGGCCATGTAAAGGGAAGATCAGTGGCAACCTGTACTCGTGCCTCTCTGGAGGCTGTGCCAGTAGTGTCTAGCACTCCTGCCTCTCTGGAGACTGCACCAGTGATTTCTGGCACTCCTGCCTCTTTGGAGGCAGTGCCAGTGATTTCTGGTGCTCCTGCCTCTTCGGAGGCAGCTCCAGTAATTTCTGGCTCTCCTGCCTCTTTGGAAGCAGTGCCAGATGTACCTGGCACTTGTGCCTCTCTGGAGGCTGTACCAGCTATTCCTGGTGTGTTGGCTTCTTTGGAGGCTGTATCAGCTATGGTTGACACTTCTGCCTCGTTGGAGGCTGAATTATCACTATCTGGTGCTTGTGTCTCCGTGGAGCCTGCACCAGCTGTTACTGGTGCTTCTGATGCTTTGGAGGATGTATCAGTGTCTGACCCTCACACCCCTCCTCAGGCAGTGCCAACGTTATCTGGTGTTCCTGAGATTGATAACCCTCTGAAAATGAAGGCAGCCATAAGTAATCAGTCTCCTTCTGGGAAAAAGGAGGAGCTGAAAGCACTTAAGAGAGGCTCCAATTTAACAACCTCAATTTTCTCCAGTGGAACTGTCAGGGATTAAGAGCTAAATGGGAAGAACTGAGGCTGTTCATATGAGAAGTGTCTCCCATATGTAGTACAGTATAGTTTTGCAGGAGACCATGGTTGATAATAATTTGTGTACCATACCCGTTTGTTATTCTGGGAGATATGAATAGTAGAAACCCTCTTTAGGGTGACATCGTCACCGTTCAAAGAGGAAATAGCCTGTGTTCCATCTTAGAAACTGAAAATGTGGGAATCCTCAACATGGGGGAGTCTACACATTTTCAGTTCAAACAGGCACTGTACAGTATCAGCAATTGATTTATCGATATACAGTGGTGACTGCGTTATTGATTTTCATGAGAAAGTGATAAATGATAGATTTAACAGCAACCATTTTCCAATACAGTAGTGGTGAATGTAGTTTCAAATCCTCTAACTTCAAGGCAACCTAAATGGAACATTGGTAAAGCTGATTGGGCAAGTTCCAGGAACACAGCTCAATAGATGACTTGACTTTCCATGTAGATGATGCTCTTGACTTTTTTAATACAATCATATTTGGGCATATTTATCTGTCGACCAGTTCCGTGGTGGACTTGTAAATTCTTGGAAACTCATAGAGTTATGAGATCAGTTTTCACCAGATATTGCAGATGAAAATATGAGTATTACCGTATTGAATTTCAAAAAGCAAGAGCTTATTTCCACATGGAAATTAAAAAGGCAGGAAAGGAATCTTGGACAATTTTCAAATCACTAAATTTGAAAACACCCTTGACTTTAGTTTCGAAGAGAGTTAGAAAAATTATAGGCAAATTTACTCCTTGTCAATCTCCAGTTATCAAGACCAATGGTTGTGAAGAAGCAGATCCCCGATTGATGGCAGATGAGTTTGCCAAACATTTTGCTAATATTGCAAAAAAAATGATGACAGACCCTATTCAGCGCAAGGAAGGCTAATGGAACAGGACAAAATTGATTTTAATACATTAACCCTTTAACGCCGAAGCCCTATTTACAAAAACGTCTCCCGTATGCCGGCGGCGTTCGGTGAGTTAGCGCCGAAGCGGAAAAAAAGTTGTTTTCAAAAAATCACAGCACGCTTAGTTTTTAAGATTAAGAGTTCATTTTTGGCTCATTTTTTTTGTCATTGCCTGAAGTTTAGTATGCAACCATCAGAAATGAAAAAAAATATCATCATATATAAATATTGGAATATATGACAGCGAAAAAAAAAACTCGTATATAATTGTATACAAATTGCGCTGTAAGCAAAACGGTTAAAGCTAATGAGTTAATTGCGATGATTTTGGTATATAATAAATTTTAAAACGATCAAAGCAACACAGAGAAAATATTATCACAAAATGATGCATGAATTCGTAACGCGCGGACGTAAAAAAATGTTTTTATACATGAACTTACCTGTTGTTTACATATAGCTGTAATTCTCGATCTCGACAGAAAATTCAAAACTGGCGGTCCCGCTAATATATGGTCAGGTGATACGACTACCCCGCCCTCTACCGGGGTACCTGGATCCATTTCCATCAACAACTAATCATATTTTCTCTGTCGGGCCGGCGACTAGTCGTCTGCTCCTCTTCAGGAAATTCATCGGTGCTTTTTCGTTTCTTCTTTGGTGAAGTACCCACTTTTGTTGACGGTTCTGGCTTGTTTTTTGGCTTTGTTGAGATTTTTTCTAGTTATGTCTGATTCAGGATCTCAAATTAGATATTGCGGGGGTTGTAAAACTCGAATGTCTCGGTCTAACATAGACCCTCACTCTTCTTGCTCTAACTGTAGAGGGAAATTGTGCACGAATCTGGATAGATGTGATGAATGTTCGTCTTTGTCTGTGCTTGATTGGCAAAAGTTGGCTAAATATCAGGCAAAATTAAGTAAAGATAGGGCACGTAAGGCTTCGGCCAGAAGTTCCTCCCAGAGTAGGAGTAGTATTGTCTCTTGTTCTGTTCCTGTTACCCCTCCTGTTCCTATTCCTGCCCCGGAACCTGTTGTTTCCAACCCACTACCGTGTCAGACCTTCGGGCAGAATTTGATGGTAAGATTTCGGCTCTTTTCTCTGCGATAGAGAAGATTGGCCAGGATGTGAGTGCGATGTCTAGACATCGAAGTGTTGCAAGTGATAGTGTTGTGGAGGAGGTGACTGTTCGTCCCCTCGCTCTCCTAGGTCGAGGCCTCTGTCCGGCTCCCAGGGCTCAGGAGAAGACATGCCGAAAGCCGAAGGGAGGCGAGTGGGGTCTGCTCACGAGCAGTTGCTCCCTCTAACAGTCCTGTTGCGTCCCAGGCTGTTGCAGCTCGCTATAGTAAAAGCGATGCGGAAGTGTCTTCTTGTGCTTCTGTTTCGTCGAGGAGGAGTTGGAAGCAGTCAGAGTCTAGTAGGCCGCTGAAGAGACGCAGAGCTTCCTCTCCAAGTCAAGTTCCTATCAAGAAACTTTCGCACGTTCTCCTCTTCCGTCTTGTAGCTTTTGGGATAGCCCAGAGATCTCTTCTTCTTCAGGCAGTCCGGATGTACGTTCTAACGGATCGTAAGCGAGCGCCAGATCCTCCTGTTAGCATGCAAGTAGCGGCTTCCTTCCCGTTGGATCCCAAGTCGGCTTTTATGCCTCCGGTTCCTGCCCCCCTTTCGCAAGAGGACAAATTGGACAAGATTTTGAGACTTTTCGAAGGTTTTAAAGCTCCAGCACTTCAGGTTCCTTCTGCAACTGAGGCTCCGGTCTCTGCTCCCGCTCGCGCGCCTGGCTCCGCTTCCGCTCGCGCGCCTGGCTCAGCTTCCGATCGCGCTCCTGGCGCCACTTCCGCCCGCACCGGCCGCACTCACGACGCTACTTTGGCGCTTGGCGCCTCTCCAAAACACGTTTCCAAGGCGCACAATGTTTGCGCTTCTAGCGCTACCGTGGTTTTTGGCGCCTCTTTGGCTCTCGGATCTTCTAAGGCTCCTGACTCCTCTCAAGCTCATGTTCCGGATACGCTTGACGCTGGTCGGGCTCTTGGCGCCTTGGTGACGTTCGCGATACTCAAGAGGATAACGCAAGTTTGGCCCCGGAGACGTTTCTATCCGCGGTGCTCCAACTGCTTCAGAGATTTCTCTACCCAGTTTCCGATGTTTCGAAGTAGATGATGTTCCGTCTGCTCCTACGCCCAACTTTAAGCATCTCTTACAACTTTTTGAAGAACATTTTCAAGAAGACTTTGCTCCAGCTTCCCCTTCGTCTCCAACTACGCAGTTTGCCAAGGATTTTAAACCTCCTTCCTCTAGATTTCTGAAGCTGGTCCTGTCTGTTTCAGCGAAAAGAGCTCTCCGAAGGCAAGAAGGATGGTTGAGCAAGAAAAGATCTCAGGGTAAAACATCTTTCTGTTTTCCCCCCTCTCAACTGTCTTTTAAGTCTCGTTCGTGGTATGAGACTGGGGAAGTCTTTTCCTTGGGAGACTCTGCCTCCTCTCAAGGGGATTTCTCCAGCCTTGTGGATTCTGCCCCGTCGCTCAGCTTTTTCTTCGTCCAAAGTCGGCTTCGCGTCTTCGGAAATTGACCTTCTGGTGAAGAGTTCCTATAGGATCTTGGAGATCTTTTCTTTTATTGACTGGTCTATAGGAGCCTTGAGCAGGATTGTGAAAGTCTGTGATCTTCCCCCCAAGACTGCTACAGATCTTGATGCTATTTTGGCCTGCCTGGACAAGGCCATCACGGACGGAACGTCAGAAATTGCCTCAGTGACTGCTACCGGCATTTTGAAGAAGAGAGCACATTGGATTTCGTTTGTCGCGAGAGGAGTCTCCAGGAACCAGAAATCTGCTCTTCTTTTTGCTCCTTTGCTTAAGGAATCCCTTTTTCCCGCCACGTTAGTTAGGGAAATTTGGAGGCTCTCTCACGGAAGTCTACTCAAGACCTACTGGCTCATTCTTGAAAAGACCCAGGTTTTCGACTTCTCCAGTAGTACCCAAGCCTTCTTTCCTGTATCCTCTAGGCCTTCTCGGGTTACTCCTTCTCGGCCCTTTTCCGTGCGTGGGGGGGAAGAGGAAAATTCTCTTCTCATCCCCAGAAAGCTAGGGGTACCAACCGATGAGTTCAAGGTCCTTCATGCGACGGTCGGAGCCAGACTAAAGTCGTTCTGGCAAGTTTGGGAGGCCAAGGGAGCAGAACCCTGGGTGATCAACGTTCTGAGAGAAGGCTACACCATTCCCTTCTCAGAGAGTCCTCCTTTAAAGTCTTCGCCAGTAGACTTCAACGTATCATCCAGGGACTCAGAGAAACTTGTGGTGTTGGAGGAGGAAGTTACTTCCCTCCTTCAAAAGGGAGCCATAGAAGCAGTCCTCGAACCTTCATCTCCGGGTTCTACAACCGTCTGTTTCTGGTTCCAAAATCGTCAGGAGGATGGAGACCAGTCCTCGACGTAAGCGCCCTGAACAAATTTGTGCTTCAAACACCATTCAAGATGGAAACCACACAGTCGGTTATAAATTCCCTGAAGGAAGGAGACTGGATGGTGTCCCTCGATCTCCAGGACCCATACTTTCATGTACCTATCCATCCGAGATCAAGGAAATTCCTACGGTTTGTGTTCAGAGGCAGGGCTTTTCAATTCAGGGCTCTTTGCTTCGGCCTATCAACAGCCCCACAAGTTTTCACAAGGACGATGGCTCCAATTGCGAAATGGCTTCACTTAGAGGGAATTCACATTTCCCTTTACCTCGACGACTGGCTGATCCGGTCTCCGTCAAAGGCCAATGCATGAAGGACCTACAAAGGACCCTTTCTCTTACCGACGAATTGGGACTCATAGTGAATCTTCCAAGTCACAACTCTCTCCATCTCAAGACTTGACTTATTTGGGAGTTCGGATGAACTCAGTTCTTTTCAGGTTTTTCCGACGTCTCAAAGGATCGAGAAATGCCTGCTGAAAGTGAGATACCTGATGGCAGCCAAGACTTGTTCTGCCAAGGAATGGATGAGCCTTTTAGGCACCCTCTCATCGCTAGAGATGTTCGTCAGTCTGGGGAGGCTACACATGAGACCTCTTCAGTTCTTCCTACAGCAGATCTGGAACAGGAAGAAAGACACGGATTCGTTTGTTTTTCCTCTATCCACTCCAAGTAAAGCAAGACCTGTCATGGTGGAACGACAGGAGCAAACTAGATCGAGGTTTGTCACTGAGACAGAGGGACCCAGACCTGATGTTGTTCTCCGGACGCTTCAGACGAGGGTTGGGGAGCAACATTGGGGATCTTCAAGTGTCAGGCAATTGGTCTTCATCCCAACGGGACTGGCACATAAATGCGAAAGAGTTGAAGGCAATACATCTAGCCTTGGAACATTTCGTGCTTCTGGTGGAAAACAAAAAGATAGTAGTGCACTCGGACAACTCCACAGCTCTGGCGTACGTGAAGAAACAAGGAGGCACTCACTCCTCCTCTCTGTTCGAGATCGCAAAAGACCTCCTTTTGTGGGCGGCAACCAAGAACATAGAGCTAGTAACTCGCTTCATCCCGGGAGCTCTCAACGTAAGAGCGGATATCCTCAGCAGGTCACTTCAGGTCATTCCGACGGAATGGACCCTCCACCAGAAAGTCTGCCAAGGCCTGTGGAAGGTTTGGGGAACTCCCATGCTAGACCTGTTCGCAACGAGGGAAAACCGCAGACTACCTCTCTTTTGCTCTCCTGTTCCAGACCCAGAAGCATTAGCGGTGGATGCCATGCTCCTGGACTGGTCGGGTCTCTTCCTTTATGCATTCCCTCCCTTCAGGATGCTGGGAGAAGTCCTGAAAAAGTTTCGAGCACACAAAGGTGTGTCAATGATCCTTATAGCTCCATGGTGGCCAGGAAGATCATGGTTTCCAGAGCTACTGGAGAAAGTAGTGGATTGGCCAAGGAGGTTGCCATTCAGACCAGACCTTCTGTGCCAGTTGCAGCAAAAAAGTTCCACAGGAACCCGTCAGATCTAAATCTGACAGGGTTCAGACTCTCGAGCGACTCTACAGGAGGAGAGGCTTCTCTAGAAGAGTGGCGCAGGCAATGGCTAGATCAACCAGGCCCTCGTCTACAAAGGTCTATCAAGCAAAGTGGAAGCGCTTCAGGGAGTGGTGCTCCGAGTCTGGAGTGTCTTCCACTTCTACGACTCTAAGCCAGGTGGCGGATTTTCTTTTGTTTCTGCACAAGGAGAAGAAATTGGCTGTCAGCACGATTAAGGGGTATAGGAGTATGCTGGCGGCAGTTTTCAGGAATAGAGGTATAGACCTTTCCTCGGACAAAGATATTGCAGAACTCCTTAAATCCTTTGCTACCACTAAAGGCAAATCTCTTCGTGTACCGCATTGGAATTTGGATGTGGTGCTAAAGTGGCTTACCTCCAAATCTTTTGAGCCTTTGAGTTCCTGCTCCGTTAGGAATCTAACTAAGAAAACTCTCTTTCTCTTGGCACTGGCCTCGGCAAAGAGAGTAAGTGAGATTCATGCTCTGGACAAAAGAGTTGGTTTTTGTGCGGATAAGGCTGTAGTTTCCTTCACCTTGGGTTTTCTAGCTAAGAACGAAAACCCTAGTAATCCATGGCCAAGGGAATTTCCCATTGCTAGCCTATCCTCCTTGGGTGGAAGAGAAACGGAGAGACTTCTCTGTCCGGTCAGAGCATTGAAATTCTATCTGGACAGGACCAGAAGTGTAAGAGGAACTCATGATTTTTTATGGTGCTCAACTAAGAACCCCAAGAACCCTCTATCTAAAAATGGGATTGCTTTCCTTTTGAAAGAACTGATTCAGGAGGCACACAAGGAATTAAGGGATGTGGATTTCCCTTAGTTAAAGTGAGGCCTCATGAAATTAGGGCTATTGCAACTTCTTTAGCCTTCAAGAAGAACATGGCTTTAAAGGACATTCTAAGTTCAACTTATTGGAGATGTTCGTCTGTTTTTGCCTCGCATTATCTGAGACAGATCCAAACCACATATGAAGACTGCAGTACGTTGGGCCCCTTTATTGCGTCTGACACGGTGATGGGCAAGGAAACCAGAGGCTCTAGATCCTCTCCTTAGTTTCCTTTGGTGCAGAAGTTTTTTTTTTGGTCGACTACTAGAGCCTAAGAAGTTAGATGGCCTAGTAGGTCTAATTTTAATAGGTTGGTGTGAGTTTTTTATGGTTGGGTGATATGATGGTGGATGCTTTGAGTACTGCGCCCTGAGCAGGGGCATCATATGCTTTGGTTGATTGTGTCGAAGACGGCTGGGCCAACAGACCTTTCTCCATATAGCAACCTGCGTCTGAGCTACTAGGCCCCGCAGTTGCACTAAGGATAGCAGGTTACAGAGGCAGTAACCGAGAAAACAGCTTCCTTAGCAGGTAAGGATCCAAAGTTAAGACGTTTTTTCTTAGCCTGATGATCTCAGGTTTTTTCCATTTAACACTTACAGCTGTCCATGCCCACCGCCTCAATGTGGCAATCAGCTATATGTAAACAACAGGTAAGTTCATGTATAAAAATGACATTTTTATAATAAAATAAGATTTTATATCATACTTACCTGTTGTTTACATATAAAACATTCCCACCCGCCTCCCCGCAAGGGACAAGGGGACATAGAAAATATGATTAGTTGTTGATGGAAATGGATCCAGGTACCCGGTAGAGGGCGGGGTAGTCGTATCACCTGACCATATATTAGCGGGACCGCCAGTTTTGAATTTTCTGTCGAGATCGAGAATTACAGCTATATGTAAACAACAGGTAAGTATGATATAAAATCTTATTTTATTATAAAAATGTCATTTTTTTCAAAAATTCACCATAAATCGAAATATTGTGCTAGAGACTTCCTGTTTGTTGAAAAATGAAGCTAATTGATTGAATATTACTAGACTGTAAGTGTTTTAGCTTACAATTGCAGTTTTCGACCATTTCGGTAGAGTTAAAGTTGACCGAAAGTCGAATTTTTTCTATTTATCGTGTTTTCCCAGACCGAGAAGAACCCTAAAAGAGTTCAGAGGTCTGGTTAAACAAATCATTTATAACTCTATTTATCGTGATTTATATGGAAATATTTCAAAATTGATAAAAGCTACAACCATGAGTTATTTTTTGTTGTAATGTACATGAAATTGCGCACATTTTCATATATAAAACTTTATGTAACGACTAATATAAAGCGGTGCAAATATCACGACAACGAAACGAAAGAATTTCTGAGATGTTCGGCTGAGTTACCGCGCAGATGTAAGGAAAATGTTTTTTTAAAAAATTCACCATAAATCGAAATATTGTGCTAGAGACTTCCAATTTATTGCAAAATGAAGTTGAACGGTTGAATATTACTAGAATGTAAGAGTTTTAGCTTACAATTGCGTTTTTTTACCATTTCTGTCGAGTTAAAGTTGACTGAAGGTTGAAATTTTGGCAGTTATCGTGATTTATGTGAAAATATTTCAAAACTGATAAAAGCTACAACCATGAGTTATTTTCTGTTGTATTGTACATGAAATTGCACACATTTTCATATATAAAAGTTTATGTAACGACTAATGTAAAACGATGCAAACATTACGACAACATCACGAAAGAATTTCTGAGATGTTCGGCCGAGTTACCGCGCGCAGACGCAAGGAAAAATTTTTTTTTTTTTTTCAGAAATTCACCATAAATCGAAATATTGTGCTAGAGACTTCCAGTTTGTTGCAAAATGAAGGTACATGATTGAATATTACTAGAATGTAAGAGTTTTAGCTTATAATTGCGTTTTTACCATTTTCGGTCGAGTTAAAGTTGACCGAAGGTTGAAATTTTGGCAGTTATCGTGATTTATATGAAAATATTTCAAAACTGTTAAAAGCTACAACCATGAGTTATTTTCTGTTGTATTCTACATGAAATTGCGCACATTTCCATATATAAAACTTTATGTAACGACTAATATAAAACAGTGCAAACATTACGACAACGTGATTTAAAGAATTTCTGGCGCTGACGTAAGGAAAAAGTTTTTTCAAAAATTCACCATAAATCGAAATATTGTGCTAGAGACTTCCAATTGGTTGCAAAATGACGGTAAATGATTGAATATTACTAGATCGTAAGACTTTTAGCTTAAAATTGCGTTTTTTTACCATTTCGGTCGAGTCAAAGTTGACCGAAGGTTGAAATTTTGGCAGTTATCGTGATTTATATGAAAATATTTCCAAACTGATAAAAGCTACAACCATGGGTTGTATTTTGCTGTATTGTACATGAAATTGCGCACATTTTCATATATAAAACTTTATGTAACGGCTAATATAGAACAGTGCAAAACTTACGACAAAATGACGAAAGAATTTATGAAATTTTCGGCCGAGTTACCGCCCGTGCTTAAGAAAAAAGTTTTTTTCAAAAATTCACCATAAATCGAAATATTGTGCTAGAGACTTCCAATTTGTTGCAAAATGAAGGTACATGATTGAATATTACTAGAATGTAAGAGTTTTAGCTTACAATTGCATTTTTCGACCATTTCGGTTGAGTCAAAGTTGACCGAAGGTTGAAATTTTGGCACTTTTTATGATTTTAGTGGACGTATGATACGTCCAATAGGCGTTTAAGGGTTAAGGAATGAGCAATACAGGCAGTCCCCACTTACTGGTGGCATCGGTTAATGGCATTTCGGTGTTACGGCGCTTGGCTAGCGACGTCGTTAACCAGATTTTCGGTGCGATCTCCGGTTAATGGCGCCATTAAGTAGGGATTTCAGTGCTGATCTCTGGTTAACAGTGCCAATCTCTGGTTAATGATACTGTTAAGCGGGGTTTTCAGCGCTATTATCACTGATTTTTGGTTAGCAGGGCTTGGCTGGGACATAACCCCCGCTGTTAACTGGGGACTGCCTGTACAATATACCTTTTACTATGAGAGAATTTGAATCAGCCTTAATTAAATGTAGTGAATCAGCTCCAGGACTGGATGATATAACATATTCAATGATTAAGCATGCCCCAAAAATACCAGATTTTTCATGTTAAACCTCATTAACAGAATTTTCCGAGAACATATATTCCCTAAGCTTTCAGAGATGTTCCTCTCTGGGTGAGCGGGTTCCGTTCTCAGCTACCACTCTGTTGGTCGTGAGTTTGAATCTCCGACCAGCCAGTGAAGAACGAGAGGAATTTGTTTTTGGTGATAGAAATTCATTTCTCGCTATTATGTGGTTCGGATTCCACAATAAGCTGTAGGTCCCGTTGCTAGGTAACCAATTGGTTCTTAGCCACGTGAAAATAAATCTAATCCTTCGGGCCAGCCCTAGGAGAGCAGTTAATCAGCTCAGTGGTCTGGTTAAACTAAGATATACTTATTCAGAGATGTTAAAATTACTGCCATTTGTGAAACCAGGGAAAGACCCATTCAAGACAGAAAATCATTGTCCCATTGCACTGACATCTTGTCTGTGGAAGATCATGGAAAAAATGGTGAACACACATTTGATGGGGTACTAATAGCATGGTAAATGTCTATTGCCTGCACAGTGTGCTTTTCGAAGTATGCACTCCACAACTAATGTGTTGGTTTGAATGGAATCTTCAATATGTGATGCTTTGGTTAAGAACACAGCATCACGTCACAGTTTTCTTTGATCTGGAGAAGGCTTATGATACAACATGGAGATACGGCATTCTGAGGGTTCCTTGTGAACATAACCTGAGAAGCAGTTTGCCTCTTTTTATCAAGGCATTTTTAAAAAGTAACTTATTTCGGGCTCAGGTAGGAGCAACAATGTCAGATGTATTGAACCAAGAAGAATGAGTGCCACGAGGAAGTGTTCTAAGCGTAACCTTGTTTGCCTTAGCAGTCAGTGGGTATCCAAAATAATTCCCTCAGATGTAGCTTAAATACTCTTTTTGTAGATTACCTTTCAATATCTTTTGCAGCAACAAGGATGGCAGTGGCTGAATGCCACTTTCAGCTCTTCACTGATAATATAGTAAAGTGGACTGAGATGAATGGTTTTAGATTTTCGGTTAGTAAAACAGTAACCATGCACTTTTGCCATATAAAAGGAATCCATTCTGATACAGATGTATTCATACATGGGCAGAGAATTCCATGTGTTGTGAAATGAGGTTTTATGGGTTGAATTTTGATAGCAAGCTGACTTGGTTTCCACATCTGAAATATATTAAGACAAAATGCTTGAATGCAGTGAATGTACTGAAAGTTCTGTCTCACACTTCCTGGGGGTGCTGACTGAACTAAGATGTTGAGACTATACAAAGCCTTAGTCTCTTCAAAATTAACTGATGGGTTTGAAGTGCATATACCTCAGCAAAGCCTAATAGCCTTACAATGCTCAATTCAGTTCACCTTGAGGAGTAAGATTGTCTACAGGAGCATTTAAATCATCTCCCACTAAGAGCATGCTTGTAGATGCTGGTGAGATACCTCTGGATTTGCATTACCAATGTCTGCTGGTTCGTAGCTGTTACAGATTTTAGAGGCTTCCTAAGTCTTTAACCAGCATCTGTATCATACAGTAGATGAAAGGCATTGACATTTTATGAAAATCACACCAAACAACCTCAACTATTTGCTTTTAGAGTAAAATGTATAACCAGCCAATTAAACATGTAAAGGATGGAGATTTTACCCGTTAGGTATTTAGTTAGGTCCCCCCCAACCTTCCAGAAGTGTTCTTCAGTCTGTTGAATCTTTTAACCCTTTACACCCGCTGATGTTAGAGATACTGGAATGACTGCTTTTATTGAAAATAAGGGGTAAAGAAGTAAATTTTTGTTGGGTGCCTTCCCATGTAGTGTTCTTGGGAAGTAGTAAGCTGATCAACTTGCAAAAACTTTTGGGAGTCTCTTTTGGAAGAAATTGAAACAGATCAAAAGATGCGTATTATGATGTCATCAGTATCCCCTTGGTCATATCCCAATATGCCAAGGAGACAAGAAACGATGTCGTGCAGGCTAAGGGTTGGGCTTATAAGGTTCAATCGTGGGTTCTTGATATCAGGTGAAAATCCTCCATTTTACAGTGACTGTATTGTGCCGTTGACTGTGAGACATTGCTGGTCGAATGCCCCAATCTTGGGAATCTTAAGACATAGGGTCCTCTCTTGGGGACCTGACAGTGAAGGACATTTTATCCTCTCTACAATTCTCATTGAGGATTGTAAAATAGAACAGTTATGTATCTTTGTTTGGGAGGTAGGCATCGTCATTAAATTTTAGATTGTATATATTATATATATATATATATATATATATATATATATATATATATATATATATATATATACAGGCGGTCCCCGGTTTCTGAATGGGGTTCCGTTCTTGCGCGCGTCAGTAACCGAAAAATCGTCGTAAGCCGGAAAATCGTCGAAAATCGTCAAAAATCATAAGAAAACCTTACTTTTAATGCTCTGGGTGCATTGAAAACGACGTAAACTGCATTATTATTGAGTTTTACATCAAAAAAACCTTCAAATTATGATTATTCTGCCTTTTGGGGCCATATTTCTTCCGTTGGATCGCATACGACTGCGCCGTCGTGAAGCCGGAAATAATTTCTGATGAATATATTTGAAAAGCGCCGTAACCTCGAACGCCGAAGCGAACGTCGTAAACCAGGGACTGCCTGTATATATATATATATATATATATATATATATATATATATATATATATATATATATATATATATATAATATATATATAATATATATATATATATATATATATAATATAGGATATATATATATATATATATATATATATATATATATATATATATATATATATATATATATATATATATATATATATATATGCAGTATGTGTGTACATATAGATAGTATATGTAAATAGATATGATTATGTTTATATATATATATTTGTTTTTAGTTTTCCATTTGAATTTATTATGGCATCAATAACTTGATGTTGTGATGCCAGTTGCATTGGCCATAATCAATCAACCAACCTTGTTATAAAGTTTCAGCTACCAGACTAGCTCAGTATTCTGTAGAAAGACTCAAGGCTTGTATATCTGGGCAAAATGCAGCTTAATACAAAATTTTATGGTTTAACATGTATACTTTATGGAAGAAATGAGTGACCACATGACAACTATACCAGATTTAAGGATTTTAATTTGGTAAAATGAAGTAGGAAAAAAATGGAGTTGTTAAATGCATAGCTGTAATAAAGCATTTTTGTTTATATTTCAGTGAAAGTGGAATTTGGATATCCTGAAGAAGACCAGGAAGTTGCAGTACAGTTAGGCCAGCCATATGAAATGGAAGTTAGACTTTTTGGATCACCATATCCAGAATTGCAGTGGTACTTCAATAATGTACCTCTTCCAGGGAAAACTGACCGTAAATTGCTTCTTAGTCAGGTCTGGTGAGTGTTTTATGCTTATTTATGTCAGTATATTTACATCTCACTGGAACATAGTTACATGAATTGGAAGGCTCTAAAAGGAAACTTGTTGTAAAAGATAAAGGAACCCATAGTGTGTAACATTTTTTGGTGCTATAGACCTTGTAACCCCTTCAGGGCCAGTTGTAGGTTAGTAATTTCACTACTGTATCTTATGTATGTAAAAATTTGATGACAGATGCATAGGGTAAGATATAGCAATTGATGCTCAAGCAGGAAAGCACCATCTACATATCAGTAAGGTCACCAAGACCAAACCTGGAACAGCATTGTTTCACAGATTTATTGGGACCTGTATCGAGCAACACTATCATTTGTTATCATCCTACATTTCAAAAGATAATGTTACGATTCTTAATAATACATTCATAATACAACATAAAGGAATTGACTTTAAAGTTTATAAAAACATATTTAAATGATGGCTATAAATGTGTAATCAAGTAAATGATAAAAGCAAAGTAAAACCTTTTAGATTAAATTTAAAGTGGAAAGTACAAGGGTCTAATAAATAAACTAGCCAGTATACCCTACTGTACATACCAGAAAATGCAGATTAAAAAACATAAAAGTGAAGTTGTTGCTACATTTAATTGGTAACGAAGGCTCGATTGTAGAGGAATGTAGTACGTTCTTCCAAAATATCAAGGTCTGCAGCTAACTGAGCAGTATTTCTGGGGAGATGTTTATATTATGTTGATATTAGCAATGCTTTATTAACATAAGCTGCGGGGAAATAAGTTATATCCTTGACCTCGGTTTCAGTGACATGAGTTTCAATAGCCATTCAGCTTAAGCATAAAGCCGAGAGCTTCCAGATTTTTATTGATTTTAGATGCTTAGTTGGCAAGAGGAGGCCATTGTGTGCCTTACTAGTTTACTTTTGTTAATTATTCATAGAAATAGATATATTGCCATGTGTAGTGGATTAGAATTAAATTCATCTCATGTGGTTAGAGTTTGCACCATATGTCCCATTAGACCTCTGAACTTTGGTGCCTTCGATGTAATATTTACACCCACAAAAGAGGGTGAATGGCTGTTGTAAAGGGAACTTGACAATGAATAAACTTCTGAATGTTGTGCATTACTTTGTTTCAGTGCAATGCTTTACTCTGTATTTTGTTCATGATTGCAAAAATATAGATTATGAATATAGTGCAGTGGAAGTACAGCAGTAAAATACACATGGAGTTACATTCATTCATCCCATAATTGCCATTTTAGTCATTGAATCTTTCATATTTGGTCAGGTTCAGTATTTAAGAATTAAGTTTAGCCCATTCTTTTATATAAAAATATGCAAAATATCTTGAATATGCAGCCATACATTTTGAAATTGAAGACACTTTTTTTTACATAACTTTTAATATTGAATGATACATTATTATTTTTGTTAGAATGACAGTTCCAATGAAATTTAATGGTTTGATGCATTTTGTGAAAGACCAGTGAAAAAATAGTGGTTTTATGATCATAAATTGAAATTGTATATTGCTACGTTAGTCCTTCAACAGGATCAACGTAACATGTCGTGGGTTAATGGTTGCACTATTTTTGGTTTAAAGCTTGGTTCTGTCTTAGAGAAACCCAGGAGCAGTATGTATGTGAAATAAGCATATGGTTACATAGGGGCTCCCTAATGGGTCTTCAAGGTCAATTTCTGAAGTCCAGCAATGGCCAAGTGCCAAGGTTGCCAGATTAAAGAGGGCCAACCTGTAATAGTAATAATGATGATAAATGGTAAGAAAAACAAGAATAATAATAACAAAAACATATCCCTGTTTTGTTATCATACAGTTGAGCACCTATTGATTTTATCCCACCGTGTTTAGAAAATTTATACCCACTGGCATCAGAAAATGAATTTCACCCAAGGGAGGGTTCAACTGCAAAAGTCATCAGCAAAACAAGGCTTAGGATTAGGCATATGGTCTTGAAAACAGTCGGGCACCATTTTCTTTCTCTGACCCTTCAATTTCTTCATCATTAATCTTGCTAAATTCATAGTTTACAATACATCACTCATTCATCTGTGCCAGACATTTATTTGTCACTTGGATATTGTATAGTAAAAAGCACCCACAAAATGTTGGAAAAATAAAATTCAGTCTGAGAGATGCACACTTATTATTATTACAGGCAGTCCCCGGTTATCGGCAGGGGTTCCGCTCTGAGGGTGTGAAGAACCAAAAATCGCCGATTTTTGGTTATCAGTGCCTCTGTTGGTATGTGTTGGCACCAATACCCAATTATTGGTGCCAATAAGCGGAAATCGGCGATTTTCAGTTCCGAAAATTGTCGATTTTTGTCACTAGATAAGCGCCATAAAACCGGATCGCCGTTAACCCGGGACTGCCTGTACTGTATTATTATTATTATTATTATTATTATTATTTATTATTATTATTATTATTATTATTATTACAGGCAGTCCCCGGTTTACGACGGTTCTGGCTTACGACGTTCCGAGGTTACGACGCTTTTCAAATATATTCATCAGAAATTATTTCCTGGCTTACGACGCATGTTCCGGGGTTACGACGCGTCGTACGCCGATCCGACGGAAGAAATATGGCCCCAAAAGGCAGAATAATCATAATTTGAAGGGTTTTTTGATGTAAAACTCAATAATAATGCAGTTTACATCGTTTTCAATGTACCCAGAGCATTAAAAGTAAGGTTTTCTTATGATTTTTGACGATTTTCGACGATTTTCCGGCTTACGACGATTTTCGGGTTACGACGCGGCGCAAGAACGGAACCCCCGTCGTAAACTGGGGACTGCCTGTATTATTATTATTATTATTATTATTATTATTATTATTATTATTATTATTATTATTCAGAACATGAACCCTGTTTATATGGAACAATCCCACAGGGGCCATTGACTTGGAATTTAAACTTCCAACGAATATGGTGTTTATTTAAAAGAAGTAAAGAGACGGTAATAAGGAATACAGAAAGGAGATCAGTTATTTAAAAAGGAAAAATTAATAATTAAATAGATAAAAATGTTAGTAAATTATTAAAGTACAAGGAGAATTGTTTTAAGGTAGCAATGTGTTTCATCTTTGCTTAAACTTGTGAAGTTCCAATTGTGCAACATCCCCAGGAAGACTGTTCCATACCCCAATGGTGAGGAATTAAAGACCTCAGGAACTGAAGTTTGAGAGGGAGACACTTTACTGCATGTTACTTGAATGAGTCTGAAGCTTTAACTATTCTTGGTGTAACTTTGGACTCATGTCTTACCTTTGAGAAATATGTAATGAAAGTGTCAGCAAATGCTCTACAGAAGTTAGGTATTTTACGTAAGACCTCATGTACTTAAAAAATCAATGCAACCTGTTTTAGGTCATTTGTCCTTCCTTCACTAGAATACCGTTCTCTGGTGTGGATGCCTGCTTCTGCCAGATATTTGTTTCTCTTAGAGTGGTTCTTGGTGGTAGGCTTCTGTTTCCTAATATTAGCTGCTGTGTAGCAATTCTGGTTGCTCTCAGCAGGAAAAGAAGATCTGGGATCAATTGTGAATGTTAAAGCGTCTGTTAAAATACAGCTTATGATAAATTGACAGGAGACCATCCATCGATGAACCAGTCTATCCAAAAGAGATAAATCTCTGGCAGAAGCAGACATCCATGCCAGAGAACAGTATTCTAGTAAAGGAAGGACAAATGACCTTGAACAGGTTGCATTGATTCTATATGAGACCATATGTACAACACCTAACTTCCATGCGCATTTGTTGACCCTTTCATTTGATGTTTCTCAAAAGTAAGATGTAAGTCAAAAGTTACACCAAGAATACAGGTAGTTAAAGCTTTAGACTCACTTTGCAGAGTCCCATCTACCTGAAGGGAGGATGGGGTGGAAAATCTGTACAAGATCTGATAATCAATAGTGTTTTCTTTTTACTGGAGTTCACTATCATACCCCACTGACTACACTATTCACTAATCCAGCCCATATCACAGTTGAGACTAGGGCAGCTTCATTTCTCATAAGTGGAGACTTTATTACACCCACAAGTGTTGCATCAACAGCATACTGAGTAATCTTGTGAGAACCTGTTCCAAATAAATAAAACACTAGAGTTGCACTCCAAAAAGACTTGTGGTGTGCTACAGTCACCCCTTGAAAATCACTGATTAGTTGGCCATGGGGTTTGGGAAGATGTAGACATGAGAAGTTGAGATATTCCAGATGCCCCTCTATGGGTGTATCCCAGCTTTACGCAACTCAGTGTCATACATAGAATGTGACATGAGAAATGTCACCAAATAGGTTAATGATACCTTGATGTTTCAGAAACGTCACAGTCCCAGAGGGGTTAACTCTGAAATTTGCCATATACATATTCAGTGAACTTTTGTCCAAAGTTCAGAGGCAGTGTTAACTACTCACAAGCACCACCTAGAGCCTCCAGTCCTTATTATTCACTGACATCAGGAAAAGGTATCTTTGCTAGTATTGTACAGTAGTCTGTATGAAGCTAATATTGGGATAATGGGATTTTTGACTACCCCAAAAAATTTTTTAACCCAAGAGGTATAATACAATGTAATATAACTCATAGGTAGAACTACCACAGAGTTGGCCCATGAATATCAGGGGTGGGCTGGCTCCTAGGGGGTAAGAATCTTCATATTCTCTATGGTTTACCTCCAACATAATTTAGGTGTGATATGATGTAATGGAGCCTCTGTGCAAGGATTCTGTCATACGAGGTTATATTGTCAGTCTGGTCCAGAATTGTAAAAAAAAATCCAGATTCCAATACATGTCAGTTCATATCATAACTATGAACCATACAAGAAACAGTTCACCATCATCTCCAGCATTGCATGTTGCAAAGAGCACCTGGGAATTTCAGTCAAGCATGTCGGTATCCAATTGTGGTAGAATCCATGGAGGATTCATTGCTAAATACACTAAAAGATAGCCAGTTCCTTAAAGTATGCAGTTCCTAGCACTAAGGCCAGTGAAATGTGCATTGCCAGTTGGTTTTTGGCCATTGTCATCCGCCAGGTATTCAGAGTTGAAGCTTTATAGACAAAACACTTAGTATCTTGAATTTAACCTTCATCCCACTTCCAAGGATTTCTAGGTTTCCTCCTAAACAAAGCCACAGTTTCTGATTGTGGATCAAGCCTTTACCTAAAAAAGGTGTCGACTTACAAGGCACCTTGTAGGGGGGTAGTGCTGTCTGTGCACCTACACATTGCACTGTAGACATTACTTGTGGTTATTTGCAAAGTCCCTTTGGCCCCTAGCTGCAACCCCCTTTCATTCCTTTTACTATACCTCTGTTTGTATTCAGTTGCTTCCATCTTACTTTCCACCTTCTAACAGTTTTTTCATTGTGCAAACTGCAAGGTTTTCCTCCTGTCACATCTGTAAAACCTTTTTACTCTGAATTTTCCTTTCAACACTGAATGGGCACATAGGTCCTGGTGCTTGGTCTTTGGCTTAAATTTTACATTCCATTCCATTCCTATAAGGCAGCAGGTGTTGTACTCTGAGCTCAGGAACCCTAATCCAGTATCATCTGCTGGGCCCGCTGGACTTGGTGCTCTCTCAGGCTCATAAACCACTTGACAGAATAGAAATCTTCATTATATTACAATTGTTTGCTGACCAATAACTGAGTAACATCCAGAGGTAGTGTAGTGCATAAGAACCCCGTACATACTATTGAAGTAATATTCAGGTGGCAATAACAAATTTTTTCTGATTGTATACACCATCTAGCCTGATGTATGTTGCCTGTAGCCTTTTTTTTTAACTATATCTTGCAGAAAACCATTCAAATTTTGCAGGTTAGAAATGGGAATTTGTGGATAATATAACACATTCTGTATAATCTGGCTCAAAACCATTCAGGAAAGTTCTGTAGACATGCAATAGACATTTCACTGACTTGGAAATTAAAAAAAAGGCCTTGTCACCCATTGTTTTCTAAATATTGAAAAATAAATCAACCCTTTCTCATTTAAATGTTCATAAATACAATTCCATATCTTAAAGTATAGAAAAGTATATTTTAAAGAATTATAAAGCCAGCAAATTGTGCATTCATTATTGCTCGTAGTATTTAACTGTACAGTATATCCACAAAAGGGTTAGTTAGTTATGATTTGTTTAACCAGACCTCTGAACCCTTTTAGGGTTCTTGGGCTGGGAAATCCACAAAAGGGAATGATTGCATTCTGGTAATGCTCTCAATCCCATCATGTGGATTTGGCCCCTCTTTCCACATAGCTTTCCATTTTCTTGCCATTGTTGTGCTCTCATTTCATTCATCATTGCAAAATATCTGTTGGGTCAGTCATAAGTGTGTGTTGGAATGTGTAGTTCCATGGTCTGGTGACACTTGTTTTAATTTTTTAATATAGATGGCTTCTTGCCAGTGTAAAGGCAGTTAAAGGCATCTTTAGGATGTTGGGAAAGCCGTAACCATAGTAAGCTGGCATTTCATAAACTAATGTTTTATCTCCTTACTTTCTAGTAAAAATGATGCAGGTATTTATCAGTGTCAAGCAGTGCAAAATATTCAAGGGAAGCTAGAGGAATTCTGGTCTCATACCATTTCATTAAGAGCAAAACTGTCGAAACCCACAGTTGTACTTGGAAAGGATCTTAAGGATGTGATCTTGGAGGCAAATAAAGATGTAAGTATTACCTTGATGTTTTTTAACAAATTAAAACATACTTGTATACTATTGTTTAGCATGCCTTTACCAGGTATACTGTTTATATATCCTGGGAGGCTTTTCAATTAATTATTCATGAAGCTACAAAAATTCATATGCTAATGAGATTAGGAGGCAAGGCTTTGAAAGAAAAGTTTACCAAGTAAATTGTATTGTATGGGTTGAAATATATTTGGAATGAATCTTTAAGTTAGCTTACATCTTCATGCCATTAGGTGCGGTCGGCATTAAAAAAAAAAATAATGAAATAACACTTGGCTAACCCCGCTAGGGCTGTCTCTGTAATCACCTATTTCCCACCAGGTGGCATTGGAATGTTTACGTTCTAGTCAAAATTCTTCATGCTGTGTCCTTACGCAGACAGTGTGAATCTGCTTTAATAATAGTTTTGATGATTTCTGGTTGATTTTCTCCTGTACGATATTGGGCTTGGTGTGTTATGTCATTTACAACAAGGTTTTGCATTATAAATTCCGATCATAGCGATCAAATGTTTTGGTTTGGGAATCGATCACGCGGTCTATTTTCGCATTATTTAACTCGGTTCAGAGGGCATATCTTGCTTCTAGTTAGCGTAAATGAATCTCTAGATACTTTATTTATAAGGGACATATATATTTTTCATTATACGAAGTGTTTTTAAGTTAAAATATAACTTAAATATGTCTCATTGTGAAATTAATTTAGCTTTTTTTTTTCATTAATAGATGACGTTGGCAGCATGTTTGTTTTCTGTAAAAAAAAAAATCAAGATTCCGTTCGCTATTTTCACTTGATTTCATCATCATACTACGAGCTTTTATCGGTGTGAAAACAGCAGTAATATGTGTTCTTTCATGCCCAGTAGTTTTGATTAAAATACTTTCCAATTTTATTTGCGGTCGAGTTTTATCCATGTTACCAATGCACAATAATTTATAGTTATTAGCAGCTTGAACATTTTTTCTCAGCTTCAGCTACAACTTGCAGCTTAAATTTACTGTAGCAGTATATTTCCTTGCCGATCTTTTCTCCAAAGCGGATAAGGGTATAGTGTAAAAATATATCAGTACTTAACATCATTTTTAACATAACTACGGTAATTGTTTAACCGTATGATGGTTGAAATACAAACAAAACAGTTGTTATCCGATTCGGTTATTAGCAAAACAGTTTCTCGTTCGGTTGTTTATGGCTGTACACATTTTCGCAAGAGTATAATGTTACTAACAATACTTTTATCATTCTCTTACTTTTTTAACTAGAAGATGGAATAAAGAGATGGAGAAAAAGAAGTTGGTCTATTGTAAGTTGGTCTCTCTTGCTGCCTGATTGTACGGCAATTGTGCCCGCTCGAAATTTAAAAATATTTTCTAAATATTGTCGTACCAGTATTAATTGCTAACTCCATCGTAAACTTGAATTATCGTAAGACGAATTATCGTCACTCATGCACCACCTGTATTTACAAACGCACAAAAATTGCAAACGAACACTGACCTATTTTAACTTCCGACACAAGGAGAGCAAGTGAAGTCGGCTCATTGAATTAATGTACCTATTCCAGCCTCTTGGGCAAACGTATCGTACACCGTACGCTGCCTGATTGTACGTTGTTGCCTGCGCCAGTTGCCCGCGAAATTTAAATATACGTATTTTTCAAAATATTGTCGTATCGATATTAATTGCTAACACCATTGTAAAAGCGAATTATCGTAAGTCGAATTATCGTAACGAGCACTACCTGTATTTAATTGTAAGTATATGCGTAATAGTGCTTAACTACGGTATCGGTTGTTTGTCCGGCGGTTAGTCGAATGTTTGTTGATTGGCAACGGTCGTGAGAGTCAGTCTCTTCACAGCCTTGGTACAGTGTGGTTCAAACTAGTGGGGACTCAAGAAAAGGGAATGCAGCCATAGTTATCGGTGCCTTCAAATCCTCTTAAGTATTCCTTTTCATCTTAAAGTTCATTTAGGGAAATTCCTCTAGGAGATATGCATATCTAAATGTAAGGAGAGTTTCTTGAGGCTTGCTTTAGATGAGGGTTACGAAGTAGAGATTGTGCTCATGCCAATCTGATTCTACCATATTTCAAGCAAGGAACATTGAACGCGCCAACAGTAAGATTATATCGCTTATGTTTTAGATTAATATACACAGTGCAATGCAGTTATTTAATCACAATTTGAACTAGCATGTGAGTGGAGTAACCTGGGTGTCGTAGCATAAGACTTAGGCTATGATTAGGTTAGTACATTTCAAATCGTTTAGGCTATACATTAACGCTTACGATTTGAAATGCTCTACTTATTCTGATGAGTTGGAATAATACCCTTACAGTATTCAGTATAGATAAAAGATCGGCAAGGAAATATTTGCTAAATTTAAACTGTAAGTCCTAGCTGAAGCTGAGAAAACAATGTTCAAGCTGCTAATGACTATAAATTATTGTGCATCAGCAACATGGATGAAACTCAACCGTATTTAAAATTGGAGAGAAAGTATTTTAATCAAAACTACTAGGCATGAAAGAACACATATTACTGCTATTTTTACGCCAATATATGATAAATACAGCAGTCCCCGGTTATCAGTGGGGTTCCATTCCTGACCGCATGATGATAACCGAAGATTGCTGACAATCGAAAATTGGCGATAATAGTGCCAATCCTCAGTTGTTGGCGGCGATAACCAGGGATCAGCGCCGCCGATAACCGGGGATCAGCATCGATAACCAGAGATTGGCACCGGTAATCAGGAATCGATGTAAAAAATCTGGTTATCGTCGTCACTAGACAAATACCATAAAACCACATCGCAGCTAACCGAGGCTGCTGATAACCAGGGACTGCCTGTACATAAAGCTCATATTATGATGAAATCAAGTGAAAATAGTGAACGGAATCTTGATTTTTTTTTTTTTTACACAAAACAAACATGCCCCCAAACAGCCAACGTCATCTATTAACGAAAAAAAATAGCTAAATTAATTTCACAATGAGACGTATTTAAGTTATATTTTGACTTAAAAACACTTTGTATAACAAAAAATAACTTGGCCCATATAAATAAAGTATCTAGAGATTCATTTACGCCAACTAGAAGCAAGAAAAGCACTCTGAACTGAGTTAAGTGTGGCGAAATAAACTTAATGCAAACTAAAACATTGATCACTATGATCACAATTTATAATACGAAAGCAATATAAGAATACAGTAAACCCCGTATTCGCGGGGGATGCGTACCACACGCCCCCGCGAATATTTAAAACCCCTCTAAAAACACTTAAAACTGCCTATTTTCATAGTTTAAACACAAGAAAAACCCTCTAAAAATGTTTATACCTGAATATTTTAATAGTTTTATCACAAAAAGTGCATTTAGTCATGAAAATGATATGAAAATACAGTAATTAGTGAATATTTCTCTGTGAAAAATGCAGTGAATGGGTGAATTTTCCTCGAATAATGGGTAGATACGTTCCACAGAGAAATCCGCGAATACGTGAGAACGTGAATACAGGGGGTTTACTGTATGTACAATATTATTGAATACAGTGAATTAAAGCATAACATTTTAAAAGATCCATGGAAAAGATGCATATTTGTTATGTTGATGCTTGTATAATACGATATTATGTGAATGTAGAGTACAGTATAATGTAGGCTAGGCTGCCGTATATGTATACGATATACCATAGTGTAGGCTAATTCTTGTTTGTTATTCAGTTTCTCTTTGTAGTGAATTTTGATAAGTCACTCTGCATGAACCTCCAGAATTAGCTGATATTAATAATTACTATACTGTGTATGTGCAGAATATACTTTATAGTGTAGGGTAGGCTACCATATCAGAGTGAACCTCCAGAATTAGCTGATATTAATAATTACTATACTGTGTATGTGCAGAATATACTTTATAGTGTAGGGTAGGCTACCATATATGTATACATGGTACTGAATACCTTGTGTAGGCTAGGCTATATTCGAGATATATTTTTTCCAACAAACGATGGGTTTTTGGAACCTACCCCCATCGTAAGTAGGATAATACCTGTATAAGCATTTATGGTGTTTTTTGTGTGTTTGAACTGTCAAAATAGGTAGTTCTAGGTGTTTTTAGAAGGGTTCTAAGTATTCACAGATTTTAGCTATTCGCGGGTGCCTGTGTTACGCATCCCCCATGAACACGGGCTGTTTACTGTATATGTATGCACGTATGTAGATACGTATAAGAGATGTGTATAAATATCAGTCCTGGAGAAGCAGTTTCTTGATGATGCATCAAAGTTGTAACCTCTCCATGATAGACCTATAAATAAGGCTAATGGGAGGAATGCCTTATTCCTTTTACAATTCAGTTTTAAAGTACAGTAACTGAAACAGTTGTGTATAATTATATAAAGTAGCCCTGCTCAGCCATTCATAGCTATTTTTGACAGTGCCCATCATTGTCTCCTTATCCCCTAAGTGTTTAAGGCCATCACCTAAGATGTCTTAAATCAGGAGATAAGAAATTCTTAGCACTACATTTGAGGCTGTAGGGTCTTGACCCTACAACCTTTTTTGCATGTAAGTTTCACATAGAATTTCCCAAACCACTCTTAAGTACTGCTTCAGTAGTGATCTAAGTGAAAAATTACACATGTAACCATGAGTGATGTTTTGAACTCCCAGTTCAAGTTGGCTATGTAGATCCTCAGAAGGCAGTGTGCAGAGTTCAGAAGTGTCTGGCAAAGATCAAGAAGAACATTTGGTAGTGAGGGTTCTCAGGGGAGGGTACTTTTTACCTTTTGTTATATTTTTACCCCTATCAACTTCCTGGTAGTCTTCTCTCCACACTTCACACAGAGAGGTTACAAGTTTGGAAGGGTATATTGGACAGTTGTTATGCAGTGAGGCCATCTAGCCATGGGCATTTCCTGTCTCAACAAATTTATTCATATTACTGTACTCCCTTTTTGATGAGTCATTCAGTTTGGTCCTGGTGGCCTTTTGGAAGGGCAAAGGATGATTTCTGTCGACATGTAGGACACGTACTTCCAAATCCCAGTACATCTTCAGTCGAAGTAAAGCATTCTCCTGTGAGTTGAAGTTTTAGCAGTATGGAGTCATCTGCTTGGTATCAGGGTAGTTCTGTCATATTTGGACGAATGGTTCATTCTCACCAATTTTTTTTTATGATGACCTTGAGGGTGAAGAATTATGTTTTATGTCTAGCCTCAGGAGTGGGCATTTTGTTTAATGTTGACTAATCTATGCTTTTCTGATCCAGTCAGTTGCTTACCCAGGGATGAGAGCAGCTCTCTCTTGTTAGGGGTTTTCCAACAGAGAGATGGATAGACAATTGTCTTCCACTTTTGAGAACTGTAATGGGTTGGCCTCTAGACTTCAGGAATCTTTACACTGTCCTCTGATGTCTCAGGGGCAGAATGAGGGGCCATTCAGAGAAACTTTCGATGTCAGGGAGTTGGAAGGTAAAAATCCTACAGCTCTTGGCAGTTTGGAATGGTCTTGCGCAAGTCTCGATTCTTACATAAGACGACAATTATCTCATTTTGTCCTGTGGAAAAACTTTGTTATAGAAGACCAACTCAGCAGAAAAGGGCAAGATCTTCATTCAGATAGTCTCTTCTTCCTCAAGTTTGCCAGAAGTTGTGTAACCTTTGGGGAGACCCAGACACCCATGTGTTCATGACTTCCCAAAACACTACACTATCAGTTCACTGCCCTCCATGCCAGGATCCTCAGGCATGGGCAATTGATGCCTTCCTTCAAGAATAGTCAAATCTAGACCTTTATGCTTTTCCTCTGTTTGCTGTTTTGAGGAAATACAAAATAAGTTGTGAGCTTTACAGAACACAAGTATGAATTTGATAGCTCATTCATGGCCCTAAAGGGAAAGGTCCCCTAACCTCCTTTCCTTGTGGTTATGTTCCTTGTTTTCTTCCATTCAGGAAAGATCTTTTCAGACAGTCTCATTTGAGAAGATGCCATCAAACCTCCACATGTTTCATCCTACTGCTTCAACTTTAGAAGATTCGACTGGGGGTTCAGGAGATCTTGTAATAGATGTGGATGTCCCTACCCTCGCTGAGGGTCGTGGGTTAGAGGCTGCTCCCCCTTGTACTGTTTTTTCAGGAGGTGATGCACAGAAGATGACTGAGTGTTGGGACTCCTTAGGCCTACCAGGTGTACCAACCCTTTCCAGCCTTTTGTCTCACTGTTTGTCCACCCACACTCTAGTTTCGTACTCCATGACGGTTTTCAAGTCGACTGTCTCAGTGACATTATCTTATCTCTCTACTGCTAAAGCTAGTCTCCTTAGCCTCCTTTCAGCTGTGTACGACACTTGCTGCTCCCCACTCCGTTACATCAGCCGTGTTGATGCCATGATCTACCACATTTGCTCCTTCTGACTTCCTTATCCAATCTGTTTGCAATAGTCAAAGGTATCTTCATGAAATTCGGTCAATCTGAGGTTAAAGAATCCAAGAAGAGAAGTCGTAGACCCCTTCTTCTTCATTTTCGTCAACTTCCTCTTCATCTTCGTCTTCTGCCCCATCTCTACCCATCAGACGATGAAGGAAAAGAGACTTCGTAGCTCCTCCATGTAAGAAGATTTGTGTCTTCCTTGGGATCTCATTCTTCTTCTCCTGTAGCTGTCCTTCGTTTCGTCTAAGCATGTCCATGCTAAACCAGTTTGTGCTTCTACTCGAGTTACCTCCCAGAACCGTTTTTCTGTCAGGGCACACGTACGTGTTCCTTCTGCTGTTTCCAATGCTCCTCAACCAGCTGATGACGTTGGGACTGTCACCCATTCAGTTTGAGCTCCCCTTCAGAAGGCTTCTGTTGTTTCTACTCCTCGTCCTGCTCCAGATCCAAGTGTTCCTTCCACTCACGTACACATCCCACATACTGAAAGTTAACAAGATTGTGCAACATTCCTCATACGTCTTCTTCACGTCATCATTCTCGATCATGTTCCCCAAGAAGGTACCATGTTCAGTGTTCTCGCTCACACAGACGAGACCGTGATTCACGCTCCTGTTCACACAGCTGTGATCAAGCAACACGTAAAACGAATCACTTACCTGTACGTGATCGTGACTCACGCTCCCATTCTCACAGCTGTGACCATACTACACATTACCTAAGTCCTGCATGGCACACTGAGAAATCACATCCTGCATCTTACAAGCAGCATTCTCATGCACATGTCCATGACAGAGATACAGTACACTCCATCTAGTTCTAAAGACTTATAGGGCCCAAGAAAGTCTTAGTTCTTGAAAGAGCCTATGCTCCAGTTATAAATCAGGACATCTTATCTGTACCTGACTTATCTGATAGACCAGATCGTGACTCCAGAGGCCATGAGGTAGAGGATGCTTTCCATCAAGAGTTCTTGTCTTCCTATGCTGAAGTGCTCAAATTAATTCGTGGTTGTAACGGCTTACTGAAGAGGCTGTAGCAACCAATTCGAATTTATCGTCTGGTATTGAAGACTTGTTAGGCCCTAATAAGGAAGCGAAAGCATCCCTGGGATTGCCATGCCCCAAGCTTGCCATCAGAATTCTTAAACAAGTGAATTCCCTTATCTCAGGTCAAGATAACTCCTTACGTTCCAGTACAGTAGATCCTTCAAGTTATTAACTCCACCTCTTCCCTGACAAGCATTTTTATGCTACTACAATGGATGTTGTGCAACAAAAACAAGTTGACCCCAGACCTAGTTTTGGTTAGGCATGGGAATAACCTTGGACCAAGTTAAGGCAAAGGGCACTTCCTTTACCTTTCAAGAATCAGCAAGATTGGACGCAACTGCTTCATTGGCCTTTCAGGCTGTTTCATGGTTAGACCTTTGGTCGAGCAGTGGCTATGGCCAAAACTGAAGATGGAGGAGCCTTTGGTAAAACCATCTCATACTTGTCCCATCTAATGGCTAATATGTGGGCCAACTGGCTGCTTAAAAGAAGAGATTCTGCCCTCTCCAAATTCTTGAAGTTCGTTAGTACGGATTCAGTGTTAGCCTTAAGAAATGCAGGGCTGATGGTAACGACAGGTTGGTACATCAAGTTGTCTCAAAATCATCTGTTCCTTCTTGAGCTAGCACATCCAAATCAAGACCACAAACATCTACCTATGTCTCACCAAAGAAGACTGAAGTCAGGACAGCTCAACATAGGGCTTGTCAACCATCTCCTTCTACATCCAAGAAAACTCCTCAGCAACGACCTTTTCAGCCCTGCTCTTCCACGCCTGGGAGAGGAGGCAGAGTCGGGGGTGCCTGGCGAATCATTGGGCAACTTGGCAGCAGTTCGGGCCAGAGACAGGTAGTAGATGTCCTTTGGATGGGATATCTACTCCCCTTCGAATTTCCTCCCCCACTCTCCAAGTGTCCACTTCATCAATCAGCGTACTCTCTAGGATGAGCGAAACATCTTGCTCTTCAAGGCGAGGTGAAGATGATGGAAAAAGGAGCCGTGGAGATAGTGAGGGACGTATCTCCAGGATTTACATCCGTGCCTTTCTGGTTCCTAAGGCTACGAGCCATTGGAGACCAGTAATAGACCTGTCAACCTTCAACCTCTTGATCAGAAAGATACGGCTCAATATGGAAATTCCTCGCACAGTTCTTTAAGCCATCAGGAAGAATGATTTCATTCTCACGGTAGATCTGAAGGATGCGTATTTCCAGATTCCGATACATCAACCTTCCTGTAAGTATCTTTGCTTCAGTTTGGGAGAGAGAGTTTATCAGTTCAAGGTCCTATGCTTCGGTCTTTCAACTGCCCCACAAGTCTTCATCAGGGTCTTCACCTTAATTTTGACACAGGCACATTCTCAAGGCATGCGGATCTTAAGATTCCTCAACGACTGGCTGGTTCTAGCAAATTCTTGGATAAAGTTGATCCAACACAGGGACAGCCTTCAGTTTTGTCACGGCGTAGGCATCGTGATAAATTTGGAAAAGTCAAACCTCACTCCAAGTCAAAGACATCTATACCTGGGTATGATGATAGACACGACAGTATCGAAAATAGTCTCTTCAGAGCAACGACTAGTGAAGTTCAGTAACTTTGCCCATCTCTTCCTCTCCAGACAGAAGCAACCCACTCATCAGTGGCAGGTCAGTCTAAGTTTCCTGTCGTCCGTAGAGAAGTTAATCCCTCACGGTCGAATACACATTCGATCCCTCCAATGGCAACTAAAGGAGTTTTGGTCCTCTGCAAAGTATCCTCCTTTGTTCCCAGTTCCACTATCAGAAGTGAAGAAAGACTTAGCTTGGTGGCTGGACGACAGGAACCTGATTATAGGAGTGCCCCTTCGCTCTCCACCTCCAGAGATTCTTCTGTTCTCAGACACCTCACATGAGGGCTGGGGAGCACACTTGGAAGATCTTTCCAATTTCAGGAGTGTGGGATTACCAAGACAAACAGCTCCTTATCAACATCTTGGAGCTGAAAGCAGCCTTCCTAGAATTCAGGAATTTCAAGAAAGGGTAACAGGGCACTCCATGGTACTACTGTCCGATAACACTACAGTGGTTGCCTATGTCAACAAACAGGGGGTTCCTAGTGTCTCGTAATCTTCACAACTTGACAATCCAACTGCACCAGTGGGCAGTCTCCCAATCGGTAGTTCTTTCGGCCAGATACATCCCAGACAAGAAGAGCGTGGTGGCAGACAAGCTGAGTCGCTGGGGTCAAGTTCTAGGAACAGAGTAGTCACTACATCAAGAGGTGGTAGAAAGACTTTTTCATCTGTGGGGAAGGCCATCAATAGACCTGCTTGCAACAAGACACAATAAAAAACTAGAGGTATCTTGTTCAGTCATTCCAGATCTCTGGGCTGTGGCAGAGTACGCTCTTTAACATCCTTGGGACGATCTGGACATTGACGCCTTTCTTCCCTTTCGCCTCATCCGTCAAGTCATCAACAGAGTGATGATTTCCCAGAACCACAGGATGACCCTTGTAGCTCCCTTGTGGCCTCACACTGAATGGTACCCCGATCTTCTAGGCTTACTAACTGAAGCACCAAGGGAGATTCCTCCTTGGCACAACCTTCTGTGTTAACCATGCATCGAGAGATTTCACCAGTCAGTAGGGTCCCTATCTCTTCATGGCTGGAGACTATCCAGTTTCTCCTGTGTGCGAGAGGCTTTTCTTGCAGAGCAGCAACAGAAATGTCAGGTTATCTCAGGAGGCGTTCTACAGCTGCACACCAGGGAAAGTGGGGCATCGACTGATTGGTGTCGTCAATGGGTATCTCTCCAATCAGAAGTACTATTCAACAAGTAGTAGACTTCTTCATTTTTCTTTGTAGGAAGAAACTTCTTTCAGCAGTCAAGGGATACAGGGCTGCCCTAGGCTTAGTTCTATGTCTGAAATATGTGAATATCTTCAGGGGAGGTTTCTATGCTTCTCAAGAGTTTCGAAAGGTCCTGTTCCCCAAGAGATCTTAAACCTCCCAATTGGGACCTAGCATTGGTGCTTAGCAGTCTCACATGTAGTCCATACGAACCCTTAAGAGCTTCTTCAGACAGGAATTTAACTCTCAAGATGGTTTTCGTTTTAGCCTTAGCATCTTCCAAGAAAGTAAGTGGACTACTTGGACTATCTTTTAACATTAAACATACAAGGGGCTGGGGGCCAGTAACCTTTGAATTTGTCCTGGTATTCATGGCTAAGACTCAAAATCCCTCCGTTCCCGACAACATATTCGAGTCTGTCTCCATCCCTTCGCTTGTGGATTTTGTTGGTAATGACCCTGATGAGTTACTTTTATGCCCTGTTAGGGCATTGTGTAACTACCTAAAAAGGACTCAACACCTCAGACCGGGTTGTTGAAGATGTTTTGTTAGCACAGGCTGGATCAAGAAGGAAGTGTCCAAAAATACTGTCTCCTCTTGGCTTCGAGAAGTAATTAAACAAGCCTGTTTGTCTTCTTCAAACCCAAAGCCAATTCAGTGTGCGCAAGAGCATGTGATGTCGGGTCAAGCCCTTCCATTGTGTTTAAAAAGACACTGTCGGTTCAACAGTTCAAAGGACCTTAAAGGCTGGAAAATGGCTATGCCAAACCACCTTCACATCCTTCTATCTGTGGGATGTTACCCACAGGTCCTTGGATACTCTTTTCTTGGGTCCAGTGGTGGCTACTCAACAAGTTGTGTAGCTCATCCAGTGCCCCTAACGGTACAGTTTGTATCTAACCCAAGATGTTGGTTTTGAAAGTGAGAGTGATTGGTTTGACAGGTCTACTTCCTCTGTCTTTCTTTTTTTCCTCTACTGGTGGGCTGTGGAGAGAATTTATCCATCATATGCTGGAACTGGTCAGATACAGGTGAGAATAGAGCTCCTTTCCAGTAGTTTTACTTGATTGTCCCATACACATTACAGATTACTTTGGAAGCAAGTCCCTTCCTCTCTCTTTCAAGGGGAGAGAGGAAATGATGACAAACAAGGATCGTAGCTAACAAAGTTCTTTATTTCACTACAAGACACAATGTAACAGGAGTTCCACATTGTCTCTTAACCCAGATGTCTGGCTGGCAAGTAACCTTTTACTTTACAGTTCAAAGGCTTACGACTCCTTCCCATGCCCCTCTTTGGCCAGGAAGTGGGCCCAGGTAAGCTGAATCTCCAGTTGGTTCTGAGGCTTTCTCTATCCCCCCTCCAAGAGTGAGTCTCCCTTATGTTAAGACAAAATGTTTGTTTTGTTCTGTATATGAACAAATAACAATTTTTAAAACAATTTGTATTTTTCATAACTTAAAAACCTGCGGCTTAACATATACTGCCCACCTCAAGCAACCCCTCATATTTTACATGGGCCAGAGAAAACTGACGCAATGCTTCTGAGATTGGGTATGGGAGGTCAGCTCCTCCTCCTACTCATTGCCATCTTGGACATCTGCTGATGCTACCAATTTCCTCGTAACATTTTTTAACCGGACTCCAAGTAGCGCTAGAGAATTTTTCCCTTATGTTAAGACTGCAGGTTTGTTAGTTATGAAAAATACAAATTGATTTAAATTTGTCATCTTAGGTGTAGTCCTCCAGATTTTAGCATAACCTCAGTTGAGCCTTTTGATAAGGCATCACTGAAGAACTTTGAAGACACTTTTCATTTAGCCCTTGCTGTGGCAAAGTGTATTAGTGAGCTTGAAGCCCTTTCTTGTATGTGGGCTTTTTTCTAGTGGCAGCCTCTCTCATGTCTTTCATTGCTTTGTGACAGTACCTAATTTAACTGCTTTGGTAGGCAGTGAAGAAGTGGCTGTCTTTATTTCCATTTAGTCCTGCTGTATTAAGGGTTTATATTAGTGAGCTTCAAGCCCCTTCTTGTTTTTGGGCTTTGTTGCATTGGCAACCTCTCTCTTTTCTTTCATTGCTTAGAGAAAAGATATAGAAGTGAAAGCCCTTCCCAGATTTTTGACTGTCTAATTTAACTGCTGAGGTAGGCAGTGAAGAAATGACTGCCTTAATGTCCAGTTAGAACTCTTCAGGGTTTACCTGGACAAACATAAACTTTTTAGAGGAGGAGTTAAGTATTTATCTGTGGTGTTAGGAGACCAAACATACCTATGTCCAAGGATGTTAAGTCAGTGCACACAGAGTTGATTCCTGAGCTTTTACCATTTTTGAAATAATCCTCATGGCTTCCGTGCTGTGGGCACGTCTTTATCTCCTTTAAAATTTCCCTAGGGAAGGTTGTCATGCAGCTCATGGGAGATGTAACTGTTGTTAACTGTCATTATTTGCAAAATGTTCAAATTTAGTATGACATATAAAGCCCTTAGTGCTATCATTGCAGAGAGGACGCTTTCTCCTGAACCAAATATGATAGTAACCTTGCTTCCTATCTTATCGTTAGTTATTAGGAAATCCCGCTATCCAATTATGGGAGCATGAAGATGCACATTGGTGTATAGGAGCACACTTTCATATATGAAGGTGATAGTTGTCTTTAGTTTTGGACTGTTGGTTATGGGCTTTCAACTTGGGCACAGGATCACACAACGGGCAGGAATGTTGAGAAGCTTTTTTTTTCCCTCAGTAAAAAGCTTTTAGTTCGCTTGGCTGAACATTGTTTCTCTAGCCGCTCTAACCCACCATCCTCAGTCAATGTGGTAGTCAGCTAACTTTAACAGTAGGTAAGATTCATTCCAAATAATGATAATTTTCACGATAAAATTAATTATTGGGGTACTTACTGACTGTTAAGTGGAAACCCACCCAGCGTCCCCACATAGTGGGTGGTCATGAAGAATTCTGACAAGAACATAAACATTCCAGCGCCACCTGGTGGGAAAAAGGTGATTACAGAGAGTCCTAGCTGCTTAACCAAGCGATATTTTGTTATTTTGCCAATCGTGCCTAATGGCGCAAAGATAAAAGGTAACTTTAACAGGAGGCAAGTATCTAAATAATTAATTTTATCATGGAAATTATCATTTGTTGAAAGAATTTGTATTTTTTAGTACCAGATATTGTGAAATAATAATCTATCTTTTTCTCCAGTTTTGGTCATGAAGGATGAATGTTTTGCATTTTTTCTTTTCAGCTTTTCTTGAAATATGAAGTGTTGGCTGAGCCAGAGCCTGTTTATACTTGGTACAAGAATGGAAAAGAAATTCAAAAGAGTGACAGTAACATATTTAAGGTTAGATGCTTTGTTTTCTTATCATTTAGAATATATATTAAGCATGTCCCTAGACCAGGCTAAATTTAAGCAGGGGCATCATTTTGGGGGGCTTCGGGGGGCCCACTTGCTCCCCTCAAGACACTGATGGCCCACCCCGAAGACTGGTTTGCCCCCTAGCCTTTAAAAAAAAATAATAATAACAAAAACAGTAAAATTCACTCCAAGGTGTGTGTGTGTGTTTGGGGATGGAGACTGGAGAGGGTCCTCTGTTTGAAATGACCAAGACTTGATCGCATTCTAGCTTGTCAGGAGGTAGAAGCAGTGTTGCCTAATTTCAGCTAGATCTCACTATTTTTCATGATTTTTAGCAGAGAAAAAATGCTCCTAGCCATTAGTGGAAAAGGTTAGCTGAACAAGCATTCTGTAATCAATCCATCAAATGAGAACTGCTAAGTTTTACACACACAACAACTGAACTGTGATCATATGGAGAACCATTCCATTAACAATTGTAAACAAGATACATAGGATCATCAGTTGTCAGCCAGGAGCCCAGCCATCCATTTATTTGTCCAATTCTGTGCTGTAGTAATAATTTTATGAAGTGAATTATGTGACTATATATTATACTGTATATGGACTCTGAGAAGAAGAGGAATGGCCCCCCAGTCCCATGCAGCCCTAAAATGGGCAGGGGGTGCTAAGAATCTCACGGTCTCCTAATTCTTTTATTCATACTAAAAATACTAGCAAAATTGGCAATTGGAATGTGAGAATGCTAAATCAGGATAGTAAAATTGAAGAGTTAGTGGCAGTTTTTCAAAGTTATGAATTAGACATGTGTGCTGTAACAGAGAAGATTAACTGGCGTCAATAAATTGGATTTGGGGAATAATTTATTGTAAAACATTCATGAGACATGCTGGGATCGGGAGCTGCAGTATTCCCCCGTAACATCTCAAGTCAAACCGATCTCCCTCTATCCTCTACTGAGCTGCTAAAGTTGCCATATAAGAGTTGCCAGAAGTCATTTATGGCCCATGGAAGTAATCTGAACGCTTTTCCCACAAAATTCATTCAAACTGTATGGCGCAAAATCTTGAATATCAAAATGCCACACATAGCCAAAAATTGTTTTATTGCATGAAAATGTCGTTCAGTACTTATATTTTCATGTCCCGGTCCGCGTTTGTACATTTGCCAACTCTAACCCTTTATAGTCATTTCTGCCTCGAACACAAGGGTAAAATTCTAACGCAGCGCGACATGGTCGTGTCTTGGATTGCTTTAATGGTAGGCTACTTATCTGGGATGTAGGGGGTCAATAGTGCACTGAGCCATTTTGCTGTTATGTAGGTAGAAGTGGGTATGTTTGAGATGAAGGACGAATGTGGTACATACGTAGCTGAAATTGATATGCTGATCTGCGCCGGTTACGTACAGTTAATTATTTGTAGTTTATTGTTAATATCTCCATTATTACTGACTATTTTTACTTCAAATAAATTGCAAGTTCAAGGCAGAACCTTTCTATATGAAATGGACACCCTTTAGATTGTATTATTGCCTTCTCTATTTTTTCTAGATTTTCCTTTATCGTTTGAAATTTGGTCTATTTTCTTAGCATTAGTGAAGCCACTTTTTGTATCCTAATTTTATAAATTATTGCTCGATCAATTTACGTAAAATCAATGCTAACTTATTCCAAATTTACTTGTCATTCAGGGAAAGGAAAAGCAGATGGATATACATTTTCAGAGTATAATTGTAACTATTCAACACGATGGCACTCAACTCAAAACACCTCCGAATGTATGTGAAATATGTCTTGTTCATTTACACAACACAAATAAGCATTGGTTTTATATATATATGTGTGTGTGTTTGTATAATATATATATATATATATATATATATATATATATATATATATATATATATATATATATATATATATATATATATATATATATATATATATATATATATATATATATATATATATATATATATATATATATATATATATATATATATATATATATATATATATATATATATATATATATATATATATATATATATATATATATATATATATATATATATATATATATATATATATATATATATATATATATATATATATATATATATATATATATATATATATATATATATATATATATTATATAAGAATGTGAGTGCATGCACATGTTCATGTATATATCTACATCTGATACAGTATACTAAACAAAAGAAAGGAAAAATATATGTACATCAATAAGTGTAAAGCAAAGTAAAGGGAAAGACCTTTTAGGTTGGTACTCACTCTTAGTTCTTCTTATGATATGAAGCAAAGAATGCAGCACAAAGCCCAACATCACATTTTTGGCATTCCCAAGTAGAGCGTACTCTGCGTTCGTGCCCAGCAACACACATTCTCAGTTTACCTTTGGGAAATTTATGCCACTCATGAAAATCTTCAGGCACTGCAATCTCATGTGAAGGCGGCTCAATTCAAGTTTCCCTGCTTGCAGCAATCTCTGCGTTGCTCCTTCTTTTGTGTGATGGCCTTTGAGGTCTGTAGTCCTCAACCAGAGCCTCAGTTATTGAAAGCATGTAGTGCTTTTGTGGCATTCTGTTCTGGGAGCTTGTATCTTTTTTATACAGTATATAACTGTTTAGAACAGCAGTCCCAAAAAGAGCAAAGGCCACCTTTATTGTCCATTTGACTGTATGCCTCTCAGCCAAATACTTGTAGTTTTGAGTCTTTAGGGTCGACTCCCCCTATACATTTATTATAATCAATAACAACACTGGGTTTTGTTACCACCTTCCCCCTGCTATTTGTGTAGTCAGAGTAACCTCCCTTTGTTTTTGTTGAAAGAAAAATTGGTTGTTTTTACCATCCTTGAAAGCAACACACAAAAGAGGTCCCTTTCTCCTTTCACACACTTTCTGGTTTGTCAAGGAGGCATTTACACAATTCTTGGGCAGCCCCTTCCTACTTTTTCTTACTGTACCAGTGGCATTAGTTTCAATTTTGTAAAGGTCCTGGAATAGCTGGGGAGAGGTAAAATAATTATCAAGGCCTACATGGTGACCCTGATATAAAAGGTAGCCTGCTTCATCAAACACATCACTAAATTGTAAGTGAAACCCTCACCACTCCTCTCTTCCTGCCTGACCCCCTTATACACCTCAAAGGTATGAGTATAGCCAGTTTCAGTATCACAAAGGCACCATAGCTTGACACCAAACCTTGCATGCCTTTTTTCCAGCATGTACTGTCGAAGATGAGGTGTGCGACCTCTAAAACCTACCATACTTTCATCTATCGCAATGTTTTGCAAGGGATGAAAATGTCTTTTGAACACTTGTACAGAATGATCAATAACTGGTTTGCTCTTATAAAGTGGATCATAATCTGGAGAGTCTTGGGCAGGCATTCCATCATTGTTCGCAAAGTGCAAAAATTTCGAGAAGTTTCAACTTATCTTGGGCAAAATGTTCCCGAAACCAAGGTTGAGAGATTGGTTTATGGCAAGTGTCCCAACAATCATTTATCTCTGGCAATCTTACAGTGCCCATATTGAGAGCTATGCCAATAAAAGCTCTCATTTCTCTGATGTTAGTGTGCCCATCTGTAATCCAGTTATGAACGGCTGATCGTGGATGGCGCTGCAAATACTCCCTCTTATTAGATACAAATGTATCACTGCACCTACTTATTTCATTTACTACAGTCTGCATGAAAGAATCAGGAAAAAATAAATTGAAATAAGCAATTGGGGGGGCGTCAGCCTGTGGAGAATTCATAGGTCCTGGGGTGGCACTAAATGGCACTGGAATAGGGCCAGCGTCCTCACCAATGAGGCATGCCCACACACCACCTGATGTGCATGCATTAGTTTCACTGTCGCTTTCCGTTTCACTAGCAGTATCGGAATTTGAAACTTCCTCATCACTTGTTTCATAAAATGAAATGTCAGTAATTTCATTTGAAACTGTAGGGACGCCATAACTTTCAACCTAAAATAAATAAAGTAACAACATTTTGCAACTGATTCACTGATATGCAATGCATTTATACAATTTACAGCTCGTATTATCTCCATTTTCTCTATATTATGTTTTTATCTAATATCATCATATAATAATTACAAAAAATAAGAACTGTTATAAAGATTATCTCTCGAAACCAAGACGCCAACCATGATATCCCAATTTTCATTAAAGAAAAAATTAGCTTTTGCTCCGAATTCACTTACAGTGATCCCTCGTCTGTTGCGGATAATGGGGACCAGAACCCCCCACGATAAGTGAAATTCCACGAAGTAGCATTGGCCCCTCCCTAGGGAGGCATATATATATAAAACACCCATGTATGAGCAACATCACATAAGCGAGGTAAGTATAAAGTGAACAAATGTACTGTACAGGTATACTATTTACAGTACCATATTTTACTTAAATATATTTACTGTACTGTACAGTACAATAATTATAAAACCTTGTACATATATTCACTCTCTCTCTCTCCCTCTCATATGAGACGTACATTACTGTACTGTTATTATAAAACCTTAATTATTATACAGTCACTCACTCTCTCTCATACGAGACGTTAACACGTATGTTCAACACTCACCAATGACAGTAGCGTAATATCTTGAGGTGACGATGACGACGATGAAAATGACAATGACGAGATACCTGTGCAGTTTGATGAATGTGATGATTAATTGATGACGATGATGGTGTTACTGCACAGGTATAATGAGGCCTTTATGTCAGTTCAGGAAGCGCCTCATCGTCAGATATCGGCGCTGGATCGTCACCATTTTCTTCCGAAAGAGGCGAAGAAGCTCGTGGTGGCGGTGAAGAGACTTCCACTCCACTCATAGATGCTTCAGGTTCACTCGGAGGCACTGGTGGTGTAGCTGGGGTTTTTACCTTGGTGAAGAACATGGTGATTGGTAGTTGTTGTCGTTGTTTTTTCTTCTGCTGTAAAATGCCCTTGTACAAGAACATAACCTCATCAACACGGTTCCTAACCTCGACAGCTCGAACCATGTCGTCGATTTCTTGTGCAAATTGTTGCATTGCCCTTGCCATGTTGCACAATTGTTGCAGGTTCTCCAGGGTAAGGCCACGCTCTTCAATGTCTTCGTCTTCCTCTTCTTGGCTTTCTTCTTCACTCGCAGACTTCGTCATCTCAACGAGGTCTTCATCTGTCAGTGGGTCCGAGTGGGCATCGATAAGACCGTTGACTTTATCTTCCGTCATGTCGATGAATCCTTCATCCTTGATGATGTTAGCCAACTTCACCGCCTTCTGCACTGCCGAGTGATGAATTTCGTCAGGAATGAAGCCTTTACAATCATGAACCACGTCAGGCCATAATTTCTTCCAGGCAGCATTTATGGTCTCGGTTTTCATGTCCTTCAATGCTTGCTGGATATTACGCAAGCATGATGCAATGTCGTAGTTACGCCAGTGCTTTTTCACACTGAAGTCTTTGGTATCATCGTCAAGTGCAGCGATGAGGCCCTCCATCGTTGAACGCATGTAGAGTACCTTAAGGGCACGAATAACACCTTGATCCATCGGCTGGATTAAAGATGTGGTGTTAGGGGACAGAAACTCGATCTGAACCCCATCATATTCCAAGTTCTTTGCATGGCCTCCTGCACAGACCATCAAGAGAAGGACCTTAAAGGGGAGTCCCTTCTCAGCCAGGTAGAGCTTCACCTGGAGAATGAAGCAATGGAAGAACCATTCGATGGTCAGGGCTTTCGTTATCCAGGCCTTAGAGTTATTCATCCAATACTAGGGGAGCAGAGCCTTATTTTTGTTTTTTAAGGCCCGTGGATTTTTGGACTTATAAATAAGGCCTGGCTTAATCATAAAGCCTGCAGCATTGCCACACATGATGAGTGTGACACAGTCCTTGTGGGCCTTGAAGCCTGTCCTCTTCACTTCATCCTTGAAGAGGAATGTTTGAGAAGGCATCCTCTTTCAAAAGAGACCTGTCTCGTCCATGTTAAAGACTTGCTCAGGGAGGTAGCCGCCATCACTGATGAGTTTAGGGAACACATCCTCCACGAAACGACGAGCACCTTCGGTGTCAGCAGAGGCAGCCTCACCATACAAAGGCACACTTTTGAGGCCAAACCTTTTTTGAAATTTTTCAAACCAGCCTTTGCTGGCTAAAAAGTCTGGTCTTCGAGCAGCCGAATCACTCGTGGCACCGCTAGTACTGGGTTGAGGGTCATCAGGATCTTCTTCAGCGCCTTCTTCAGCATCTCCTTCGTCGTCGTCACCAGGCAAGTTTTATCATAGAGAGATTTGGCCTTTGTTCTGATCATATTACTGTCCAAACTCACATTTTTTTTTCTGCGATCAGCAACCCACAAGGCTAATGCAGATTCCATTCTCATTATTCTCTTATTACGCACAGTTATCACACGTTTCGCTTCTCTATTGAAGCTTATTTCATTGCTTTTGCGGATGTTAACTTCCTCCTTCTTTATATAGCACACTGTCGATTCATTCACGCCATAATGGCGTGCTATCGCGCCATAGCTTTTGCCCTCTTTTAACATGTCTAAAAGTTTTACCTTTTCACTAATGTTCATCATATTCCTCTTCCTCTTGGGCTCACTAGAGGAACCTTTTGCAGGGGCACGGCGTTTAGGAGCCATTGTAAGGTCACGAAGGCACGACAAGTTAACTTTTAACTCAACACACAACACAAAATGCGCGCGATACAGTACACTTGAGAGCGTCTACAGCACAAGAGTGGCAACGAGAGGGATCAAGCAGGGGAAGAAGCTGCGTGATGCTGCGATGATGCGCAGCCAATCAGCTCACGGGTTACATCCACTTGTGCTGTCATTGGTCGATCTCGCACCGGGAACCAATCACGTGCCTTGTCCGAGTGCCCGTGGGTATATACGAAGCTTCCAGTCCTTGCACGTCGGTCTCGCAAGCCGTTCTTCTCACGTAACATGATGAAACATCGCTGTTTTCCGCGATATGGTTACTGATATGGTGGTACTTTTCAATTTTAATTTTTCGATGAATATTTCTGAAAAATCCGCGATGCAGTGAAGCCGGCAAAGTTGAAGCGCGGAGTGGAGAGGGATCACTGTATATGATATACGTATTCTTCCATTACTGGTAATTCTTATTATCACTGAAAACTTATTCTATCATGTCTTTATCCCATATTAACCTGTAATAATTACAAAAATAATGATAAAGATAATAGTTATCGAGAACTGGTCATGGAACACTCAAAACCAACACCGAGACTGAAGTTTTCCCGGGAATTCTTGCTTTTTTCCACGTCATAAGCTTTTTAACCAATTAAGTAACGGGATTATGATGATGCCATTGTGATGTAATAACATTTAGCCAATGACACTGTAGTATTGATACATCACCAGAGAGCAAGGTACTGGCATAGGAAACCTGTCTCTGTTTAAATCGGTCCACTAAAGTGGCTCAGCGTCGGGAGGAGGAAAGCCAGAAAAGTCGCTCTTTGTCTTTTGGCGGTTAATGATTTTACAGATGTATCCTGGTTCATTGTCCTCTTGTACATCTCCAAATCTGATATATCCTCTGGGTTCATTAATATCAATAGTGACTCGGCTCAGGTCTCTTTCATGTCATCAGTTGGGTTCCTTTTAATATCTTTGAATTTAGTCTCATCTTTTAGGATTTTCTTGAGCTTCTACTGGTAAGTATCAGTTGGGAGAAGGATATAAGTGGTGGTCTTATCCTCCCTACAGATTATAATGCCTGCATTTTCTTTTAACTTTTTTGGCAGCATTCCATGATTCAGTATTGAAAAGACCTCCCTTTTTTTGCAACTGTAATGAAGTCTTGTTGGAAGGGATCTTTGACCTGGACTTCCCCTTCATGTTCTAGTGTGAGGATGTTATCAAGAAGTACCCCTACCTCCAACCTAACTTCTTTTTCACATGGTCAGGCTTTTAATGATAAGGTCAATTAAGACCCAAATTTAGAAGCTTCTTGACATCCTGTGTGGGCCTATGGTGTATGAATGACTATATTCTCTGGGGCTTTCACATTGCCACTATTTAGCTCGCAGATTTTAGCTGAGATACCCCTTTCTCTATTACAGTACAGACAGTCCCCGGTTATCTCCAGGGGCTTGTCTAGCGATGAAAATCTGCCATTTTCGGCACTGCCACTATTTAGGCAGTCCCTGGTTTACTGACGGGGTTCCGTTCTTAGATTTTCAAAAAGCTGAGAAAACCTTACTTTTAATACTTTCTCTATTGAAAATGAGTACAGACAGTTTTTCAAAAAAACCCAAATTTTGATTATTCTGCCATTTTGGAGATTTCTTCAGTTTTTCGGGTAACCCTTGTCTAAACCAGAAATAATTTCTGATGAATATATTTGAAAATCTGCCATTTTAGAGGTGCTGATAATTGCTTATATTGGCGCTGATTTTCATTTATTGGCGATTTTCACTTACGAACAGAACCTCACTGATAACCAGGAACAGTCCCAGTTGGTTTACGACGGTGGTTCCGTTCTTATGCCGCACCATAAGCCAAAATTTGTTGTAAGCCGAGACATCGAAAACCAAATAATTGTCACTTTTAATCTCTTGGGTGTCATGAAAATGAAAACTGCATTTTTATTGAATTTTTCATAAAAACCTCTTAAGTTTTTATTACAGTGAACTTTGGGTGTATTGAAAATGCTTAAAATGTAAACTGCCATTTTTCATTGAAAAAGTTTTCATAAAAATCACAAAAAAATTTATTTGAAAATTTATTCTGCCATTTTGGAAAAAGCCGAATGGGCGAATTTTTTCCGTAATGATCAGATATGTTCCACAGAGAAACCAGCGAATGCGTGAGTCCGTAACCATGAGAACGCTGGAACAGGGTGTTTACTGTATTCTGCCAATTTAAATTTCTCCCATCAGATCAGCATCGTAAGGAACCCTGGAACATAAACTGATGAATAATATTTGAATAATTTGAAAAAACGTCTTAAGCCAAACCCGTTGTAACCCAGGAAATGCCTGTATTATAGTTCTTATATGTATTGATGGTGTAGTTGGAACTGCTTGAGAATGGAAAGAGCACATTATACCTTCCAAAATGTGTTGCAACTTTTGAATAAAAAACGCAACTACATCTTCATTGTGGAGTGGCAGTGAAAAGCTCCCTCAGGATATATATTCATTCATAGATCAGTTGGAATATAAGCCTACAGATGATGAAAAGAAGTTTCTTAATTGGAGTCTTAATTGCCGCTATATTAAAAAGCCTGACCCCCTGAAAAGAGGTTAGGTTTGAGGTAGAGGTATCTCTTTATAACATCCAAAAACTAAAACATAGCCTCATTACAGAAGCAAATATAAAGGACCATACAGAAGCCAACTTCTCAATAAGAAATTAAGAAATGAAGGATTATGTTTAAATGGAAATAGCAAATGTCCTAAAAGATATTTGAGCAGTGTGGTTAATGCTTATGCAATGTAGCCCCATAGGGAGTAGTGCCATCAGTGCACCTTATGCGGTGCACTGCAGGCATTACTTATAGCTTTTGTGGAAAAATTCAGTACAAAACTCAGCAAGTGCCTCTCATATCATGAACAGGAAGGCTGCTTTTTTTAACCACTTCACACAGTATGTAGGAAGACCAAGTATGGAAGAGACCACAAAAACACCATGATATTATCTAAGGCTTCATTCATTGAGGCTCTTTTCATCTTTATATACACATAAGCCAACCTTGAACAGAACAAGTGAAATTTTCATCCTTCTCTCCTGTTTGGGAAATAATCCCAAACAGGTTGCAACTCGGGAACAGCAATACAACTATACCTTTTTTGTGGAGTGTTTATAAATACAGGCTGTCCCCGGTTATCAGCAGGGGTTCTGTTCCCTACAGCGTGACAATAACCAAAAATTGGTGATAATAGCGCCGATCCCTGGGTATCGGTGCCGCCGATAAGCGAGGATCAGCGTTGATAACTGGGGATCAGCGCCGATAGCTGGAGATCGGTGTCGGAAATCCAGTCATCGTCGTCACTAGACAAGTGCTGTAAAACCAGATCACCTATAACCAAGGCCACTGACGACTGGGGATTGCCTGTATAGTTATGGAGAGAGTTTATAAATATAGAAGAGACAGTGTAATTCGATACCACATAAAGACAGTAGCTAATTACAATGAATTAGCCACAGATATTCAGTGTTCAAACTGTGCCTTTTTAGAATAGATATATGTTATTCTGTTTATCTTGTATCACTCATGTTTCATATGGAAACTTATTAAATGAACTCCTGAGGAAAGAAAAACTAGTAAGAAGAACAGAAAAAACATTATGAAAAGAAGGCCTACCAAGCTTCTACAGTATGTCATTTAATGAAATATGTTTGAGGAAAAATCTTTTTCCTTGTGTGACAGTACACCTGCAAAAATATGGGATTTAATGAGTTTTGAATTATTTTTAAATTGTTTGAAGTTCTAAAACTAATTTTCCAATTTTGCAAGCTTTAATGATTGGTTGCCTTGATGGAGGTTATGGAAGTGCTGGAGCCATCTGGGAAAAACTTGTGTTATTATTTATAAGACATTACATGCTAATTGATTTAGGCTCACTTAAGACCCAACACAGGAGTGATGAGTGTTGTGATTATTTTCCTCAAAGGTGATAGTTAAAGTAATATGTACAGTAAAGAATTATACTGAAACTTATTAACTTATTAACCAGTTAAAAAGGATTGCACAGTATACTGAATATAATTGTAATTACAATATTCATATTTAGTTTTTGCTCTATAATATAAAATGGGCATGTAGAATGGTCATACCTTGCCAACTATGATCTTTGAATTTGAATGGTTTCTAGGAACCTGTTAATGTTTCTTGTAATTTATAAAAGCATGAATTTATGTGTAACCATGGCTATTCTTCTGTAAAGGTCTTACGTCTTTCCAAGAGAATTTTTACTTTGACCTAACCTTGTGTAGAAAATATATTTAATTTTTGTTTTTTTTTTTTTTTCAGATATATGGGGTTGGAGTTCCAGATTCTGGTTTGTATTTTTGTGAAGCAGAAAATACTGAGGGAATTTGCCGTTCTTCAGAAATTACTGTCACTGTAAGTTTGCTTCCCAGTTTTCTTAGACGACACTTTATATTTAGTGTTTTTAGATTTAGTTAGATATTGAGAGAAACCTCCAAAAGTACTGATAAAAGAGACCTAAAGATAGGGTTTTTTTGGGGGGGGTGTGCTTGTTTCTCCAAATATCGTAAGATTGTAGCTACATACTGCTCAGGCTCTGCAAAGAAATACAGAATATTTATGAAATACATAGTAAAAGTTTTGATTTTGCCAATAATTACCATTCAGGAAGATGACATGCACAATACAGAAATTACAGTACTGTTATACAATATAGCCCATTAGTTCACTGTTAATGAAATTCCTGCATTGTTCCTTATTTGATAAAAGTTTGGTACAGTGTCGTGCATATGTAGTTTTCTGTTAACTTTTGCTTCTTTCATTGCCTTGACATCATGGCTGTTCATTATTATATATATATATATATATATATATATATATATATATATATATATATATATATATATATATATATATTTTTATAAATATTTACGCTGTTAAGCCCCCTCTAACATTTAGGGATAGAAATATCAGCCTGACTGAGACAGGGAAATTGCTTTGTCCCACGCTAGAAGCGTCTTCAGTTCAAACCTTAACGTCCGTTGGAGAACGGGATAGGTAAGTTAGGCCTTTACCCTATAGGAAAATTTCCCTATCAGCCTTAAGAATAGGTGGTCCTAAGGTCCCTTTTTCCTTCCTACCTGTCTCTTGGCGAATGTTTTTAACAAAAGCGTAGACGCCTAAGGCATGACTGATAGGCCTGTTTTGACCCAGGCTCGGTCAGAGAACTTCAGAGAGAGAACCAAGCTTTGGAGAGACCACTTACGGTATATGTGTTCACGAAGTCTAGATTAAGCCAACTTATTATATTGTTAGCTTCAACCCCTTTATTACAGTAAAATACTTAGGATTTAGGTTAAGCAAATCATTTTAAGTCTCGATGCTTTTCTTTGTGTCTCGGTCACTGTTTGGAAGAACGTTGCGTTGTATTTTTATACCATCTTAACGAGTAGAGATTCTTGTCCTTGTCCGCATCTGGTGACGTTTATTATAAAGTCTTTATTCCTTGAATATTCTTTGTTAAGGTTAATTACCCTTAACTGGCGACCTTTGGCTAATTAACGACTGTCTTTGAGGTTAATTCGTGGCTTCAAGTGACAGGTTACGTGTGTTCTTGGCTTGCAGGGCCTTGAAAAATTACGTAAATTGAACAATACATGATCAGCCAAGACACCGCACGTAACAATACAAATAGTTCGTTTGGAAAATTAACAGTAGAATCAGACTATTTCAATACAGTTTTGTAAAATATGTTATGGCAAAACTAGAGATATTGTTTTTAATCTTAAAAGAGATTTCAGGGAGGCTTAATATTCACTTTCAAATACGTTTAAAGCCTTATAGTAAGTTTAAAACATTAGGTTTCGCAAAATCGTCTTTTAAAACTAGTTCAAAATATTTTTATCTCCAAATAAAATACTTTTAAGATAATCTCATGATAACACTTCTTGACATTAAAGTTTTGTGGCCTGATACATTCACCCATTCTAACTGAAGATTGTCTAAATACAGATTTTGCCTATTAAATATATAAATAACAGAAAAACCCGAAAAATATTTCTTTGCTGTCAAATTTGTCCAAAACATGCTGCACTTAATACTGCGCCATCAATATTTACTGAAATTTTGGCCACTCTCAATATTCGCTTTTGGAGCCTAGAATGCTTCATATTACGAAAACTGACAGTTTTGAAACGACAGACTAAATTATTTAAGACATTAAACTGTCGTACGAGTCATGTCTCTATACCACCAGAAAAAAATTCTTAGTACAAGTCCAACCTATGCTTAGTTTTATCATATTTACAAGTTACTTCCTATTAAACCACTTAAACATACTAGACACAACCTTGCAATCTCGACATTTATCAGTCAAAATGTCACCTCATTCCCATTGTTGCAGTAATATGGTGTACTGAGCCATATTGGTTGATAATCAAAATATCAATAATTACTGGACAGTGAGAAAACAGTTATAAAAACACTGAGGAAATTTGCAATTATAAGACGAACATACCAATTAAACACAAAAAATCATTTTAATAGTAAATTATAAAATTCAAAATATCGAATGAAAATTTAGAAGACGTGACACTTGGAACCTTAAAAAAAACCCTGAGTAACATCAGGCAAAATAATGTAAAGTACCACTAAAGAAAAATGAACATCGAAAAACTTCAAATATACAAAACTGAACGCTGAAAAAAGCTGATAAAACTAGTAAAATAAACCGCATTTAAGTAGAAAACCTCCGAAACTTATTTAGTCAAAACTGAAAAATAGTTATAAAATATCCAAAACATAAGCCAAATAAAAAATGGAAACTATAGGAAAAACCTATGTCAAATTACCACTTAAATGTTCCAGACAAAACCTGAATCAGATCTTCAAAGACTGAGAAGCAACACCGTAATACTGAAGAAAAAAAACCCTGCTTTTTCCTTGCTGGAAAAAACTCAAAAGCCTTTGCAACTTTAACTCGAAAATATGAAAGACATCCACGGGCAATGAAAACACCCACCGATGAAAATTAAAGCTATTAAACTTGGGAAATAATCCCTTCAAAATTATCCCTAAAAATAGCAACTACTAACTACTAGTATAGCCCAAGTTCATAAAAATCTGAATAGCAACACCTCAAATTGTTACCCAAGAAATCGCTATCTAAAATTTTAAAAACGTTGAAAATGTATAAATATCCACGGAATATCAAAACACGAAAAAGCGTAAACAAAACCACAATCAACTAAATTTTAAAGCCTGTATGAATATTTAAATTCTTGAAACACGTCCCATCTAATAACACTTCAAAATATGAACCTAAACAAATGGCCTGCAGTGACAGGGAAAGCACTGAAGCATTCGAAAATCTAGTCCCTGAAAACACAAAGCTTAAATGAAACCTAGGTTGCGGCTATGAAACTGTCTTAACCAAATGCACTAATTCACCAACCAAGGTTGTTGCAGTAATATGGCGCAGTGAACCAAATAGGACTATTATCAGAGTACCAGCAATTCTTGGATTATGATATACCAGTTAACCCGACCGAAAATACCACTGAAATTGTAAATAAAATTTGAAATATCACATGAAAATTTGGTGACCTTTTAAAATCTGAACTCACGAATTATAAAATTAAATGCTAAAAAAACTGACAAGATTTGGAAAATCAAATCGCATTTAAATACAACAGACGTAGGTAATTCCAAGCCGGCTGTCCGCGGTGAGCTAGACTGTGGCAATTGGCGTTTTTCTATGTTATTTTACTTGCTTTACAAGAATTTAAAGTAATATTTTGTCGCCCGGTTGTAACTAAACTGTGATTGACCTTTGAAGACTACATGACTTGAATTACCTAACGCAGGGTAGGTCTAAGCCGGCATTCCGCGGCAAGCCCGCCCCCCACCTCCATAGCTAATACGGCAAAATTGTAACCAGTAAACACCTCTAGGGTATGTTATGCTGATATTTTTAGGGGTGTTTACTGGTTACAATTTTGCCGTATTAGCTATGGAGGGGTGGGGTGGCTTGCTGCCGAATGCTGGCTTAGACCTACCCTGCATTAGGCAATTCAAGTTGCGTAGTCTTCAAAGGTCAATGACAGCTTAGTTACAGCCGGCCGACAAAATATTACTTTAAATTCTTGTAAAGCAAGTAAAATAACATAGAAAAACGTCAACTGCCATAGTCTACCTCACCACGGACAGCCGGTTTAGAATTACCCAGACGTATTGGATAAACTAAAGAGTGTTAGAAAAAGACACCAAATAAAAAAGTGGAAACTATAGGAAAACACATGTAAAACGAACACAATGCACCAGCGAAAACCCATATCACATTCAAATACTGGGAAGGAACACTGTAAACACTAGAAAAACCCACTAAAAAATTATTTTTCCACTATGAAAATCTCAAAACTTTCCCAACACTTCTGGAAAATATCTGGCATCCATGGAACATGAAACACAACGATGAAAATGAAAATTAACTCTGGAAGTAATCCCTAAAAAATAGCAACTACTAATAATATAGCCAAAGAAATCCCTAAAAAATAGCAGCTACTAATAATATAGCCTAAGAAATCCCTGAAAAATAGCAGCTACTAATATGGCCCAAGTAATCCCTTAAAAATAGCAACTACTGGCTACCAATATAGCCTAAGTACATACTAAAAAAAACCTGAATTATAATAGGTAAATTACTTACTGGAAAACCACGATGTATAACACCACAAAGAGAATGGTATTCGCATAAATATCTTCGGAACAGAGCACGGAACACCATAGATATAAGCCGTTATCAGCTAAATTTTAAAGCCTATATAAAAAAACGCGATTATTCGAATCTTTAGTAAAATATTCACTTCACTGAAATCACAGATTAGGCGAAATCACAACTATAAAACAACGGAATTATATACAAACTGGATGCCGATATGAAAACACAACTTCATAAATACGGGAAAAGTATATAAAACTTAACACTTATTCAAGCACGTTGAGATATTTCAGGTCCCTTACGAAAGCTCTAGCGCAAAAACCTCTGCAAACCGGCTCAAACCCTTGACCTCAGATAAACAAGGATCCCGGAGGTGAGGAAGTCATGGTCGCCGTTGAACTGCTTTGTTGTCCTTTGAGACAAGTAACGCCATCTGGATTCTGGTTTTGTAGTCAGTATTTCTCGAGATGAATCGTCATTTTTAATAGCAGATTCCATTTCTACTTGAAAATTCGTAGTTAAATAATGCATAGTATACTTTTTAAAATGTTAATCTGACTTGAATCATATGCAAAATGGTTTATTTTTACATTTTTAAATCTTGAAAGCACGGGGTGGGGGTGGGGGTGGGGGTGGGGGGAAGACGCAACTCCACCATCCGGTCCAATTACCTCAAACTGAAAATAACAAAAGACAATAACAGCGTAATTTGACCACTGTAGCTTTCCCTCCCTTCCCCTCGCAGTAGCATTTCGGACCACAGGAAGGAGCACAGAGAAAGGAAGGAGAAACAGAAAGAAGGAAAGAGAGAAAGAAAAGAGGAGCACAGAGAAAGGAAGGAGAAACAGAAAGAAGGAAAGAGAGAAAGAAAGCAAAGAAAGAAAGAGAAACAGAAAGAGGAAAGAAAGAGAAAAGAGGAGGAGAAGAGAAAGGAAGGAGAAAACAGAAAGAAGAAGAGAAAAAGAGGAGCACAGAGAAAGGCAAGGAGAAAGGAAGGAGAAACAGAAAGAAGGAAAGAAAGTTTGAGAAAGAAAAAAGAGGAGCACAGAGAAAGGAAAGAGAGAAAACAGAAAGAGAAAGAAAAAGAAAGAAAAGAAAAGAAAAAGGAGACAAAGAAAGGAAGGAGAAACAGAAAGAAGGAAAGAGAGAAAGAAAAGAGGAGCACAGAGAAAGGAAGGAGAAACAGAAAGAAGGAAAGAGAGAAAGAAAAGAGAAGCAGCAATTCGGAACTTCTGTTTCAAAGCTTTCATGTACCGAGGAAGGTTGCAAGACTTCATAAGGGTTCATATTGTACATCACTCTTAATATATGGTTCAGTTTATCAATGAAAGTTTCTCTAAACAGTCAAAAAGACACGCCTTTCACTTTACACTTTGACAAAAACAACACCATACAAGCACTTTCATACAATACAAGTCATATACATACATGAACTTTCATTAAAAGTAGGTCGAACTGTAAGGAAACTTAATTTTAGGTCAAGCATACTAGTATTCGAACTCCACGTAGGTCACACTACGAAAACGATTCAACGCTTCAACATAAGTCAACTTGCAAATGTACTGTATCTAGCTAAGATCAAAGTATTCGTGTACATTGAGTCAGTGTAAATCAAACTACGTATTAATTGAGAATTCGTCGAATTACGTGGGCTAAAGCAGATGACCTCTATAATCTATAACAACACAACGTAGGACCAATAGAATAGAATAGAATATAGAATTTAGGCCAAAGGCCAAGCGCTTTCACTGAATAAAACAATATTCCACCAAAGTTACTATACAATACAAATATAAACAGGTGTGGAATAGGGGTGAATGGGAAGGAAAGACAGACCAATAATTATTTAATTATTTTCATTAAAATTGGCACTGCACTTTTTGTCAGCTCGACAAATGCGTTTCTGTCTCTTCCAAGGACCCACTTCACATTCAGCGAAAAAGTAACGTTACCTATAATCAAAGGAAAAAGTTCAGTTACTTCTAAGAAATTGTTAACTTCACTTGGATCAATTAAACACAGTTCAAGCAAATTAAAAAATCACTTTCGACCTTTTAACTCAATTGAGTTTAAAGCTAGTGCTAAATAAGGAAAGATTTTTCATGGGGCCTTTTGACAATGATCGGCCAAAGCAAAAGCAATGACTACTACCCAACTGGTATAACAAAGCACCTTGGAAACTTTTGTTTTACTCACCCAAACAGAGGCTGACGAAGCACTTTACAAAAGTTAATCCATGAAACAAACAAATATATACAAATAATGTTTGTATCCACTAGGACAGCGTCGAGCCTGCATCCCGTGAATACTCAATATATTACAATCATAAAAACAAAACTTACAACTGCCATTCAGATAGCAGTTTTAAACAAGCATGACAGGATGTACTGTCCTGCCCATTTAAATCTACAGGAGAAGCAACAACAGCTCTAGCCATACTCACCACATTCTCTTCAGCTTCAAGAAGCGCTTTATTACGCTCTTGGCATAACCGAGCCGCTTCCCTGTTTCCACTGGTCTTATGAACCTGTGGTTCAGTGGGAACTGATTCTTTGGACTGGCTTTCACTCGGACCATCAAAGGTCTCCGTTAAATAAATGAGGTTGTCGACATGACGTCTGACAACTTCCCCATTAGCTTTACGCACGTAAGCAGCAGTAACCTCATTTAGGTCATTAACCTCTACCTTTAATACAACTCCTAATGGGTAATCAAAGGGTTTGGAGAAATTACTCTTTATACATACCAAATCGCCAACCTTCAATAGAGTATGTCCTTTCTTGGAATATCTACCTTTCCGATCAATGGACTGATGTAACAAATTGGCTACAAATTCCTCTCTATACAATTTCTCCAAATTATGTCTAACCTTCTTAAGCTTATTGTTTTAGAAAGCAAAAGCTTTTGATTATCTCCAAGTATTTCGTCAGTATAGTCCCACGACTCTTCAAATTCAGTAGAATTAAGTTGAGGAATAATACTAACACAAGGAACATCATAACCTTTTATAACCATCTCTGGAGTCAGAGGTACAGGAACACAATGGTTCGTCTCTAGTTTAGTCAAAGCAGACTTAAAAGCAATAGGTCGCTTATTAATAAGCATTTTACTCTCACTAATTAAATATTCAAAATCAAAGTAGTCCAAAATGTTATTTCTTATACTGGAGGTTATTATCCTCTTTACTTGTTTAACCATTGACTCGACGAGTCCACCAAGTTTAGGAGAATAAGCAGGATATGGGTGAAACTTCATAGCCCGAATATTATATTTTTTCAAAAACTCTATACATTCTGCGTCGTTTAAATACGATACAGTTTGCTCAACTCCAGCTACAATTGGACTACCATTGTCACTAACGATCAATGAAGGGATACCATACTCAAATATATGGAGCTGTATAGCTCTGAGAAAAGAAGCCTTCTCCATTGACCTACATAACACCAAGTTAACAGCTCTGGACCATAAACATGAAATTACGAGTACATAAACCTTAGACTTTTGTTTTGCACTATCTGTGACCATAAAAGGTCCACAATGATCAACACAAATATTCCTAAATGGAATAGAATCAGGGTTTATCCTAAAATCTCTGTATGCATTTTGATTAATTTTATATTACGGGAATTCAACCTCTTGCATACCAGACAATTATTCAATACTTTTTTAACAGTTACAAACCCATTAGTTATCCAAAATTGCTTCCTTAGCAGACTCAAAGTCTTATATATACCAGAATGACCAGTCCTAACATGCATGTCCCAAATAATGCTTTTTGCAACAGGGCAATCCTTTGCTAATAGGATAGGACACTTCTCGCTGTAAGAAGCTCTTAAGTTCTTCAGTTTACTTTGTACTCTTATTATATTGTCTTCGTCCAGAAAAAGGTTAAGCTGAACCACTAACTGGTCTGTACATTCTCTCTTTAACAATGATTCGTAAGAATTTCTAAATGTTGATAGCTGTGCCTGCGAAATTAAGTATTTAAAACTCGATAAATATTCATTTCCAGAATTTGGTAACGACTCTGGCTCACCACGTGTACATTTCCACTTTAACTTCAAATTATTCACGAACCTGAATACGTAACTCAGAACCTTCACCGCTTTAGAAAAGCTTGAAAACTTAGTTAACGGAAATAGTGGTTCGGCTTCAGACAAATTAACCTCAACTGGAAAACTACGCACAGGTTCCTGGTCTGGATAGGGAACACTAATTCTAAATTCGGAATCAATATTGTCAACAAATTTAGGACCAGACAGAAAACATGTATTACGAAGAGTTTTTTCTGATACACACCTCGTCAGAACATCAGCAGGATTACGAATGCCGCCTATATGACAAAAAATTACCGAATGTTTCTCGCACAAGCCAGAAATATCGTTCAGTCTATTATTTATGAAAACATTCTTCTTCTCAATTTTGCCAAAATCTATCTCTTTTGACTTTATCCAATTCAAGGTAATCATCGAGTCCGTGAATGCATATATCTGATCTATCTTAATTGGTCGAACAGCACAAGAAATATTGTCGTGTAAATCCAGACTAGCTTTTACAGCAAGATGTAAAGCTATAAGTTCCAAAACGGGAATGGACTTAGTTCTTAGGTTTTTAGAGATTACGGAATTCTTCGCTAAAACTAAATGCATATTAGAAGTGATTACTTCGTGAAGATAAATTGCACAACCTAAAAGTTCTTTACTAGCATCTGCATAGACAACCAAATTATACATACTCTCTCGGTCCCCTATTGAGCGGTTAACAACCACTTCGTTGCTCTTATTTATTTGCTTAGAGATTTTTCCCCATTCTTTACGCTGCTCTGGAGTCAACTGATCATCCCAGCGTATTTTACTATCTATTTGAAGTGTATGCAAAAATAATCTTGCTCTATTCAAGATAGGAATGTTTATACCAAAGGGATCAAAATTAGATTGAAAAGTGCTTAGAACTTTCCTTTTAGTGTTGGCTGTGGGATCCAAGTACAGTTTACGTGTTTTAATAGTATCATTCTTCGTATCCCAGTAAAGACCAAACAATTCCTCACAATCCTTTTCACTCTGTAGTTGATACTGCTTGCTTACGTTCGGTGAATTTGTATTGAACTGTTGCAATTCGAACCCATATTTATTAAAAACTTCAGTAGCTAATTTCAAAGCCTTGATAAGATCATCCTCACTGTTAGAAGTACAGGACAAATTATCCATATATGATAAATCATATAATGACTTCCTAATCTCTGTTAACTCAGGATCTTCGTCACTTGCATTAAGAATCAAAATATAGTAAAGTCCAAGCATTAACAAGAACGGCGAAAATCGCATTCCAAATGGTACTCTACAAAATCTATACCCAATGATAGAAAAATCACCCTTGGACACATCTTTGAACCAATAGCTTATCGGTGTCTTCCCTTCTAAGTAATAGCTGTAAAAATGCTTTCTTCAAGTCAAAAGTTACTAAAAACTTATCAAAACGAAGAAGTAATGTCGCTACTTGAATTTTATGATTTAAGTTAGGTCCTACTTGTGAACATTGGTTATGAGACAGAGACCTAGCACCAGCATTTTCACCCAAATTGGATAAGAAGACTACTCTGCACTTAGTGGATTCAACGTTCTCCCGAAAAACTGCATTATGAGCCAAAAATGATGCGTCATTATCTCTAGAATAGGCGGCTATGTTATCAATACGTTCTATGATCCCATCCATTAATTGTTGATGGATAACCTCATCATACTCTTTCAATTTCTCGGGGGAAAGTTTCTTTCTTTGAGAATTTAAAATACTCTTAGCTAAATTGTAATTTGGAGATAAAAGAGGTGCAATTTCTTTTTTCCAAAGACAAGGCATAATTAACCGTCCAGAATCACTCTTAGGGTTAACATTACATTTTGGGTCGTTACGAAGTTTGCAAAGATAGCTGAAATGCCACTTGTTACAATGTCTGCATTTACTGTTAAATTTAAACCTGCAATCTTTAGTTTTATGAGAACCATAAGTACAGTTTGTACAGCAATTCAACTGCTTTAGTTTCTCAATCTTACTCTGTGGAGTTACATACACCGAACATTTGAAAATTGGGTGATCAACGTCTCCTTTATCATCTGCCAAACATAAAGAACATTCCTTAACTTTAGATTTCTCAACGTTACTATCGACAGCAGAAGCTAAACAACTAAAGTTCGACTCTACCTTCGAAAGTACCTTTTTCTGTGCATTATTTCCATTAAATTTCTTAGATATGTTTTTATATCTTTCTAAAGCAGAAAAAATATGCAAATCTATTTGCTGCAACGACGGCTTGTTAGAGCCAGTAATATTCATTAACTGATTCTTGAAACAGTCATTAAGTCCATTCCAAATGAAAAATTGCAAAACAATGTTTCGATCTATGTCTAAAGCCTCAAATTGATTACATATAATTCTCATATTACTGATAAAGTCATACGGATCACTCTGATACGTTAGCTTCAACTCTGATAACTGCTTAATAACACTGTATTGTTGAGACAAAGTATCTGCAAACGCTTTCTGCAATAATTCCTTAGCTTCTTCATACGAACGGTTACTACAGTCTAGAGAATTTACTAGCTTAAGCGAGTCCCCTGATAGCTGTCTTGTAAGAAGGGCGAATTTAACGTGAGTACTAAGATCGCACTTATCTACAGTTGCTTCAAATTCCCTCAAAAACTTTGAAATATCCTCGCCTTCTCTATTACCGAATGTCGGTAAAGGTAATTCAGGTAATTTAAGCTGTGAAACTTCCGGGCGCGAACGATCCGAAATTGACGCCTTAGTCTTTAAGAGAGAAAGACACTTATTCAAACGATCGTCATAAACGAACCAAGTATCCATTTCCTCACTCACTAATTCATCGCCGTCGACGAGATCACCTGCGCTATCCCAAATTTCATTTAAAATCTCTTTATTCACCTTGTCAAGTTTCTCTTTAAGGTCAAACAACACGTTCATATGCTCCTTAGCATCACTTATAGACATCGAGGAAATAACACTTTCTATCCAATTACCCTTCTTAGTAACTTGCTGCCTTAGGGCTGCACGAAAGCTGCGTAAAACGACGCTCTATGGCGACATCTTTACCGAGAGTTTAAGGAACACAAATTTAAACTTGAATGCAATACACTGAAAACTTAATGCAATACTGAATATTTAGTGAAATACAATATACCGAAATATTAGCGAGTGACGTGACTCTGGAACGTAACCAACTCAAGGAATTTCAACACTAAACAAAACTCAAGGAAATTGGACCTCGCAACCAATCCCATCCTCGTCGCCATTTTCGAAAAACAGTGTAAGAGAGCAATTTAACATTTAGGTCAAACAAACTTAGTTCTAAAAAAGAACACTTTTAATTTACAATTAAATTAACAATTGTAACTACATTAATAGTGGGGACTGGCGACTAGGATGATCCTGGTACAGCAGTCATAAACGTTGAAAACTTAGCGCGGACGTCCTCTCTCCGTTAGAGAACCTGCATTTCGGCCCGCACTATTGCCCCTTAACTTTCGAAACGTCGGAAGGCCCTGTAACCCATTACATAAAACATTGAAAATTTGGAATGCACGGGTTACAATATAAATATGTAAAATATAATAAGTAAATTTCCTAAACAATTTCTTGAAAGTTATGAAATGTTACGGAGATATCAATAGTTATATCCCCGCTGGAAACCTCAAATTTACTCATGTTCGAACTTAATTTGAGCCCATTATCGTAGATTACAAAAATTTTAGAATTTAAGACTAAACATGAGACCATTCCGATTTTATTGTAAATATGGGTTTGGTTGCAAGACTTTGGTTATGAATAACGTAACTAAAGTTAAAAGCTTACGAAGCAAATGCACCTCACTTATAGCAAACTTTACCTCAACTGTTAGCCAGTCCTTTAGGTCCATAATAAAGTGGTGACAAAGGTAGCGGTGGTGATGGAAGTTAATATTCCACCTCTTGAGTAGTGGATGGTGAAGACGGTGATGAGCATCCCAGAGAGGTTACGTCCAGAGCCACGGTCCCCCAATTAACGTGAGCCAGCCATTGTCACTCGGCTGTCAAAAATTTCTTTTACGGAGCAGACAGCTTGCTTCTGCTTACCCTCTCTCTCAGTCCTCCGTCCTTTTTTTTCCTCTTCAGGTCGCTCACTTCCGACAATGGTTTTTCAGCCTTGCCATAAGTGGGGAACAGCCTGAACAACCTGCCAAGACTTAAATGACATGGCTCAAGAATGGCTTGTTTCTCCTAAATTGTCCCAAGAGGCAATTCGTATGTTTGCAAGTAAATGCATTTGCTTTGAACTAAGAAACAAACTATTCCAGAGCAGGAGAATTAATTAAATATTTAAAAATTACCACAACCAAACTCATTAATACCAATAATTGCGCATTACCAACTCGCAAGTGGCACTCGGCAGATACCCCCACCGCCAGTTGAGTCGGGTCAGGCAGTCTTCTTGACAAGGGGTCCGGAGGTGCAAGCCCGTCTGGATGACCAGGTTTGGCAACGGCAGAGATTCCTGCCCCAGCAGGAGATCCCAGCCTCCCTCAGAGTTTTGTTCAGGGGGCCCGCTGCCCACCAAAGTGCTTGCTTGGGCAGCCCTCCCAATTTGTGGGGTGGTCTGCCCGCTTGCACGCCCTGCAGCGGTACTGCCCCCTCCTGAATCTCTTCGGGAGGAGGAGGAAGACTTGGTGGGCCAGACCCTTCACAATTGGAGAGGGCTGGCCTGCAAAATAGGTTGTTGGTGCCCTTCCGCGACCACTTTGGTGGGCGGAAGGTGGAGGTTTGTCAGCCTTTAAGAGTTTTAGATGGGGCCTCCGTGGAGGAGGCACGTGGGTGGATGGAGTGGCGCTGGTGACGGGCTTCCCAGAGAAGATCCTGACCCAACAAGAAGGCCACCGGGCCGAATTCCACCTACCACGCCAAGGCGGTGGGGTATCGTGCCCCAAGGTGTCATAACCTGGAGTTGGACCGTGGGGAACGGTAATGGTGTGGCCCTCTATCCACTTCATTTCCCACCAGGTTTCTTCGTCAACCATGGCACCGGCTGGCACTTGGGCCCCAGTGATCAGGCTAATATCTGCCGCAGTGTCTACTGTGACCGGAAGGGTCACTGGCAGGCTAGTGCTCTGAAGAGGGGCCACCGAGATGAACTGGGTTTCCAGTCTCGGGGGTAAAGGATCCGGTGCGGACCAGCAGCAGAAAATGAAGTGCTGATTAGGTTGACAAATTTGTGGTGGGGACATGATGTGACAGGCCGGAGATCCAGCATTGTAGTGGCTGGCAGCCCCACAGGATCTGCACGGGCCTTTTGGATGGGCTCGGTGGCCTGCAGTAACTGTTGGAGGAGAGGGCTGAGCGGATGAATCGGGAGCGGAGTTCTGGCTGGTAGGGTTAGGCTGCTTATTAGTGCCGAGTTTGTATCGGCACTCAGCTTCAGCGTGGCCCCTTCTTGCAATAGTTGCATATGGTCTTACTAGGCAGTCCATTCTTCGGCGCAGTGGAGTTCGAGAGGTAGGCCGGAGGGATGATTCGCTTTGAGAGGTGCTATGCGACTGATTGAAGGTTTCCCACGAATCAGCCATGCGACAAGCTTCCATAAGTGTGGAGGGCTGTTTATCGTTAAGATATACTGCAAGGGGCCCTGGCACACATTGGAAAAGGTCTTCTAGCATGGTCCGATTGAAAGATCCTCAAACGTCGTGCAGGCCAAGGAGTCGAACCAGCGCCATCGGACTGGGTTTTGTGACATGCCCATTCCGTCCAAGACCAGCCGACTTCCTTGGCAAGACCTCGGAACCGTTGTCTCCATTTTTCTGGGGTTATCTCGTGAGGCCTTGGTAATGACTCGACGAACTTCCGCCATGTTGCCTCTCTGGCTCTTCTCCAGTGAGCGAAGCGCTGCCTTGGCTTTTCCCTCCATATGCTTGGCTAGTATTAAGGCTCTCTCCGTCTCCCGTGGTGCTGTAGTTATCGAAAAGAGCCTCGATCTCCTCCAGCCATGCTTCTGGCTCGTCCTCAGTCCACTTGGGGACTAGGGAATTGATGCTCGAAATTGGAGCGTTTGATGCAGCAGGTGTAGGACTGGAGGCTTGATGGCTAGCCATAGCTTCTGCATTCTCCATTTTCGCTCTCTCAAGCTCGAGCTCCTTCTCTTTAGGGCTAACTCAGTTTCCTTGCAGGCTAACTCATGCTGTCTCCTTCTTTCTTCTCTTTCCTCTTCATATTGCCTTTGCTCGGCTTCATACACCCTTCGTTCTTCTTCATACTTCCTCTGCTCGGCTTCATACTTCCCTCTGCTCGAGTCTTTCTTCCTTCTCCCGCTTGGCCAAGTCGTCCACTTGCTCCTTAACCCAGGTAGTAAGTTCGAGCCAGTGAGACCTGCCGCCGTCCCCAGCCCCAGGAAGGTTTTATAATGCTCTGCTGCCATGGTTCTGGTGGGGAAGGGCGTCTAACCGGGTCGAGTGGGCGTACTTGGGCAGCGAGGAAGTGTCTCTTCAATGACGTGGCACCCTTTCAAAAGGTGGCACTGTAGTTTGGGTGTGCCGTGTACAGGTCACACTGGTGGCACTCAGTATCCCTAGGCACTGGTGCAGGTTAGGTTCCAGAAGAACCTTCTCTTCTGTGTTCCTTTTTGTTTTTGTTTTCCTTAGTGGCAACTAGGGTGCCAATGTGTTCCTAGGACCCTCTACTGGAGTCCAACTAGGCTATATGGGAGGAAAGGCACTCTACACCCCCTGCAGAGTGCAACAAGAGAATGAGAGAGAAAGGGAAGGTAAAGAGAGAGAGAGAGAGAAGAAGTAAGCTATTCAAGTGATGAGTGCTGCAAATTATTGGCACTGTGGAATAAAGTGAATTTGGGTTTTTTTTTTTTCTTAAAGATCCTCGTGAGTGGCTGGTCCCAGTACCGGCCCCAGTGCTGGCCCCTTCTTTTTTCAGAGGGTGAAAACTACTGTTTGCTTCGGTCTGGATAGCAGGCCTCACTCGTGACCGACAGTTTATCACTGTATTGTAATTACTCTTAACTTGTCCTCATCTATTGTGGGACAGAGGTGTTTTCTTTTAATTGGTTTAAGTATTCGAATTAATTAGCCTAGTGTCGGCCGTTCTTTCTTTGAAGAGGGTCACGTACACTTAGGTTAGGAATGCTTACTTGAATGACGAGAGAGAGAGAGAGAGAGAGAGAGAGAGAGAGAGAGATTTTCAGTCATTTTCAGTCAGAATTTCTTGCTGCTTGAGAACATGTAAACAAAGATTTTATACATGCACAATGGCATGGATCTTAATAAAATGATATAGATGCGTCGTCTTGGCTTCCTTAGGGATTACTTTATTATCTTAATTTTCCCGGGAGCCGACGTCACAAAAGTTTATCGTAAAAATTTTAAATTTTCTTTATATGATTTTATAGTAGGTATTCGTATAGGAACTTGTTATTACTCCTAACTAAGGCCTATCTTTCCCTGCCTAAATTGTCTTTTGTTTTTTTCCTAGCTAAGATATTAGGAGGTGGGTTCGCTACGAAAAGCAAAAAAAAAAAGAAATGCCCCCCCAGAGTGTCTCGGGCAGAGGTCACAATAACAAGGTCTTTGAGATGGCGGCCAAGGTCTCGTCAGGCCTAAATTTCAAAGACAACCTCGCGGCGCGTAGGAAACCCCAAAATGGCCGTTCTCTCACAAACAGTTCGAACAATTCTGAATACCCGCGCAGACACAGCGGAGGAATCAAAATGGCGGTTATTTTCTTTTTCAAACAAATTCAAAACAACGCAACAAATGCAGGTATCCAGATTTTACTTTAAATATACCAATCATGCATAGCGTTTTCGTTACGGATGGAAAACTAAATTACCAGACAACTTTTGTGTCTTTGTTATCGTATTCCTCACCCGGAGATTAAACAAAAGAATGAAAAGAGAGATGCTGGCTTGCCTGCGTAAATTTACGTTGCTGAACGGTACCTTTATTGTAAAATTACTATTTCAGTTCGTTTGCTACTTCACTGACACGGTTTTGAATGATTCCCGCTATATGCAAACAATAACGATCGGAATTGCCGACGCGATTTCTAAATTACTTTGTGTACATGAAACAGGCTCCGCTTTTTCCGGCCTTAAGATACGTTACTTGAACGACTTCTCTCACGGTCCGAACACGGTAAAATGCCCTTTCTTAAACGACACAAATTGTGATTCGCTCTGCTCTCGAGTTGCACCCTTTCCTACGCTAATTCTCGCTACACTTGTTATACTATTCTCTTTACTGCTTATTATTATGCCTCGTTCCTTGTTTGGAAGAATGGAATGGAGTTCGATATCTGACTTTTATCTTTTTTTTTTTTTTTTTTTTTTGGAATTAATGTAATTTAATTTCCTTTTCTCCAGATTCTTTCTCTAAAATGTACTTTAGATTCTCGCAAGGTCGCCAATGTTACGTGTGTGAGTCTTGGTTGATCATGTATTATTCAATTTACGTAATTTTTACTGCCCTGCAAACCAAGATTACACGTAACCTGTCACTTGAAGCCAAAAGTTAACCTCAAAGACAGACGTTAATTAGCCAAAGGTCGCCAGTTAAGGGTTATTAACCTTAACAAAGAATATTTGAGATGAATTTGATTTTAAACATAACGGTTCTTCCAAACATTCGGACGCGAGGCATACAAAAGCATCGAGATTTAACCTGATTTTGCTTACCCTAAATCCTAGGTATTTTACTGGAATAACGTGGTTGAAGCTAACAACATAATAATTTGGCTTAATCTAGACTTCGTGAAACATATACCGTAAGTGGTGGCTGAAGGGGAACAAAGGAAATTTGAAATACAGAAAACAAAGGATAAAAGAATGGGCGAAGTTTTGAACAAAAAAGCGACTTTACCTTAGGACGAACGTTGTGCGCATCAACGACCGACGTGGAGTTCTTGCAATTGTTTCTTCACTTCACTAATAGAATAATAGACAAAGAAAGGGGGAAGAGGTCCAACTGGACGTGTTATCTCTCCGAAAGCTTGGTTCTCTCTGTCGTTCCCTGACCGAGCCTAGGTCAAAAACAGACACCCCAGGTGTCCACGTTCTTGTTAAAAACATTCGCCAAGAGACAGGTAGGAAGGAAAAAGGGACCTTAGGACCACCTATTCTTAAGGCTGATAGGGAAATTTTCCTATAGGGTAAAGGCCTAACTTACCTATCCCGTTCTCCAACGGACGTTAAGGTTTGAACTGAAGGCAGCACTAGCGTGGGACAAAGCAATTTCCTGTCTCAGTCAGGCTGATATTTCTATCCCTAAATGTTCGAGGGCGAACAGCGTAAATATTTATAAAAATATATAATATATATATATATATATATATATATATATATATATATATATATATATATATATATATATATATATATATATATATATATATATATATATATATATCAGCTTGCTGTAAGTTAGAAAAATTTATAAAAATAAGAGAGAGAATTATGGAAGCCTGGGGAAAAAGAACAGGTTTTTATGCTTTGCCTTGGTAATCTACTGGTTTTCTTTCCACCTTAGAGGAGGGACCTCCTTATAGTGAACCTCCTATGGGAGAGACCTCCTTATAATGAACCCTCATGGTGGCTACAGCTCTCTAAATCGGTTGTCTCACCTTGTTATAGCGCCAGATAGTTAGGGCACCATAATCCTAGTTATGGCGCTGTAAATTCGGAACATCATCCATAACCCAGAGCTGATTTTTTTATGAATATATTTGAAAAAGCAACGTAAGTACGGAACACTGTAGGCTGAGACAGCCGTAACCCAGGGATTACCTGTATATACATATATATATATATTACAGGGTGTATATATATCATATATTATAATATATGTTAATGTATATATACAGTATATGTATATATATATATATATATATATATATATATATATATATATATATATATATATATATATATATATATATAGTCAGTAATACCCGAACTTACATGTGATTCAGGTTGCGTGAATTCACAGACACACAAACATTTTGTTGGAACCTAATTAATTATCATACATGAGTTTTTCACAGATATGCAAACATTTGCGATTACTAAGAAACCCTGCAAAAGTGTTTATGTTTAGTTTTTTATGTAATTTATGTTTTCAAGCTTTAATGTGTAAATTAACATTAAATAATAAAAGTAATAATTCTCTCTCTCTCTCTCTCTCTCTCTCTCTCTCTCTCTCTCTCTCTCTCTCTCTCTCTCTCTCTCTCTCTCTCTCTCTCTCTCTCTCTTGTGTTATTCTCTCAGTCTCCGTAATAATTGATAAATAATTTCACTCTCTTAAGTAAGGACAACCCTATATCTCTCTCTCTCTCTCTCTCGTTCATACTGTAGATAGCTCTCACACATTTTTACAACTTATTATTTCTCTGTACATCTTTACCAGTACGGTTGACAGTGAGTTTAAATTAAGCCAACTTTTAAATGAAATTACAGCAACTTTAATTTCATTTAAAAGTTAGTTTAATACTGAATTTCCATCTTTTGATATCTAACGTAAGATAACTTCTCTCTCTTTTGATATCTAACGTAAGAATAACTCTCTCTCTCTCTCTCTCTCACGTTATTCTCTCTGTCTCTGTAATATAATTCATAAATGATTTAACTTGATGTTTCAAGTAAGGACAATATCTCTCTCTCTCTCTCTCTCTCTCTCTCTCTCTCTCTCTCTCTCTCTCTCTCTCTCTCTCTCTCTCTCGTGTTATTCTCTCAGTCTCCATAATAATGGATAAATAATTTCACTCTCTTAAGTAAGGACAACCCGTATCTCTCTCTCTCTCTCTCTCTCTCTCTCTCTCTCTCTCTCTCTCTCTCTCTCTCTCTCTCTCTCTCTCTCTCTCTCTCTCTCATTCATAGTTAGCGCTCACACATTTTTACAACTTACTTCTCTGTACATCTTTACCTGCACAGTAGATAGCTTAAATTGATTTAATTTTACCTGTACCGTCTACGAAGTGTAAATGCGCTAGTGTGGCAAATACGTTCTAAAACATAGAGACATAATAACTAAGAGTTGTATTGGTCAAAATAAAAAACACTGTTTGTTCATGAAAAAATATTTCAGAACAAAGGAAAGAGACGTAGACTAAAGAAGTTATTAAAAAGAGGTTGAGAAGACTTCTAAAAATAGATCGGTTGGAAGGGGAGAGAGACAGAAATTCTCTTCCAACTCTCTATATGTATGTCAACCATTTATTTCTTTTTTTTAAAGTAATGTATTAAGCTAACTTTTAAATAAAATTACAGTAACTTTAATTTCACTAAAAGTTAACTTAATAATTTGGGAGCATGATTAGGGTCATATTTAGTATTTGAACCTTAGAAATAAGCATTTATTAGCATTTTTAGAGACCGTGCCAAACTTAGCAAAAATTCGCCTTGCTCTAGGGGTCTGGAACCTAACCTCACATAAGTTCAGGGTATGACTATATAATATATATATATATATATATATATATATATATATATATATATATATATATATATATATATATATATATATATATATATATATATTATATATAGATAGATAGATATATAGAAATAATCAACCCACAATCACGTGTGGAACAGAAATAAATTCCTGACTCACATCAGGATCGAATGCAGGTCTTTCAATTGAAAGGCAAGGGTGCTGCCACTAGGCAAGTCTAGAAGAAGTTGGAACCTTAGAGCAACTGCATTTTATATATATATATATATATATATATATATATATATATATATATATATATATATATATATATATATATATATATATATATATTGTCTTTAAAATGTATATCTTTCCATGACAGCTACAACATCTGGTCTAACTTAAACTCTCTCTCCCGCTACTACGCTATTATCAAGGAAGATATTACTAATTCTAAATTATATTAAACCCCCCATATTCACAGGAGATGCGTACCACATCCCCCCATGAACAGCTAAAATCCATGAATACTTAAAAACCCTCTAAAAATACTTAGAACTGCCTATTTTGATAGTTCAAATACAAAAAAAAATAAAAATGCTTATACCTGAGTATTTTAATTTAGTTATATCACAAAAATTGCATTTAGTCATGAAAATATGAAAATGCAGTAATTAGTGAATATTTCTCAGTGAAAAATACTGCAAATGGGCGAATTTTCCACGATTAATGTGTATATATGTTCCATAGAGAAATCTATGAATAGGTGAGTCCACGAATTGAGAACGTGAATACAGAGGGTTCACTATGTATATACATATATATATAAATATAATGTATATAATGTGTATATATATATATATATATATATATATATATATATATATATATATATATATATATATATATATATATATATATATATATATATATATTTTATATACTCGTATATTATAGCGCTTTGTTTTACCAAAAATCACTCATAAATCTCCTCTTCAAGTTTCCATAAGGCAGTCCCTTGTTTACGACGGGGGTTCTGTTCTTACGCTGCATCGTAAGCCGAAAATCATTGTAAACCGAAAAATTGTAGAAAATCGTCAAAAATCCTAAGTAAACTTTACTTTTCATGCTCAGGATGTATTGAAAACGATGTAAACTGCATTTTTATTGAGTTTTTCATCAAAAAAAAAATCCAAATTTTTATTATTCTGCTGTTTTGAAGCCTTATTTCTTCCATCGGATCGGCGTATGATGCTTCATAATCCTGGAACATGCACCGTAAACCAGGATATAATTTCTGATGAATATATCTTAGAAGCGTCGTAACCTCGGAACGTTGTAAGCCGGACCCGTCGTAACCCGGGGACTGCCTGTAATACTGATATGAAGTCCACAATAGGGTGGAATCATACCAAACCTCAATAAACAAAGCGCAAGAATGAATTCAAGGGAGGAGTGAACAAACACCACAAAAAACCGTAAATTTAATACAAAAATAAACAGATAGAAATTACACATGAACCTCTTTAATACAGGTGATAAATGAATCGCTTTCACTTAACCCTTAAACGCCGACTGGACGTATTGTATGTCGACTAAAATTGTCTGTCGGGTGCCAAGTGATGTACCGTACGTCGACTACAAAAAATTTCAACCTTTGGTCAACTTTGACTTGACCGAAATGGTCGAAAAATGCAATTGTAAGGTAAAACTCTTACATTCTAGTAATATTCAATCATTTACCTTCATTTTGCAACAAATTGGAAGTCTCTAGCACAATATTTCGATTTATGGGGAATTTTTGAAAAAAACTTTCCTTATGTCCGTGCGGTAACTCGGCCGAAAATTTCAGAAATTCTTTCGTCATTTTGTTGTAATTTTTGCACCGTTTTATATTAGCCGTTACATAACATTTTATATATAAAAATGTGTGCAATTTCATGTAAATACAACAAAAAACAACCCATGGTTGTAGCTGTTATCAGTTTTGAAATATTTTCATATGAATCATGATAAGTGCCAAAATTTCAACCTTCAGTCAACTTTGACTCGACTGAAATGGTAGAAAAACGCAATTGTAAGCTAAAACTCTTACATTCTAGTAATATTCAATCATTTACCTTCATTTTGCAACAAATTGGAAGTCTCTAGCACAATATTACGATTTATGGCAAATTTTTGAAAAAAAACTTTCCTTGCATCCGTATGCGGTAACTCAGCCGAAAATCTCAGAAATTCTATCGTCATTTTGTCGTAATGTTTGCACCGTTTTATATTAGTTGTTACTTAAAGTTTTATATATGAAAATGTGTGCAATTTCATGTAGAATACAACAAAAAATAACTCATGGTTTTAGCTTGTATCAGTTTTGAAATATTTTCATATAAATCACGATGTGCCAAAATTTCAACCTTTGGTCAACTTTGACTCGACCGAAATGGTCCAAAAACGCAATTTTAAGCTAAAACTCTTACATTCTAGTAATATTCAATCATTTACCTTCATTTTGCAACAAATTGGAAGTCTCTAGCACAATATTTCAATTTATGGTGAATTTTCGAAAAAAAACTTTTTCCTTATGTTCGCGCGGTAACTCGGCCGAAAATCTCAGAAATTCTTTCGTCACTTTGTCGTAATGTTTGCACCGTTTTTCTAATAGCCGGTACATAAAGTTTTATATATGAAAATGTGTGCAATTTCATGTAGAATACAACAAAAAATAACTCATGGTTGTAGCTTTTATCAGTTTTGAAATATTTTCATATAAATCATGGTAAATAGAAAAAATTCGACCTTCGGTCAACTTTAACTCGACCGAAATTGTCAAAAACTGCAATTGTAAACTGAAACACTTACAGTCTAGTAATATTCAATCAATTACCTTCATTTTGCAACAAACGGGACGTCTCTAGCACAATATTTTGATTTATGGTGAATTTTTGAAAAAAAAAGTTTTTTACGTCTGTGCGTTACGAATTCATGCATCATTTTGTGATACTATTTTCTCTGTGTTGCTTTGATCATTTTACAGTTTGTTATATACCAAAATCATCGCAATTTAGTGTACAATACAAAGAAAAAAAATAACTCATTAGCTTTAACTGTTTTGCTCACAGAGCGATTTGTATACAATTACAGGTAGTGCTCGAGTTACGATAATTCGACTTACGATAATTCGCTTTTACGATGGGATTAGCAATTAATATCAATACGACAATATTTTGAAAATACGTATTTTTAAATTTCGTGGGCGACTGGCGCAGGCAACAACGCACAATCAGGCAGCGTCACGGTGTGCGCGATACGTTGGCCGAGAGGCTGGAATAGGTACATTAATTCAATGAGCTGACCTCACTTGCCCTCGTTGTGTCGGAAGTTAAAATAGGTCAGTGTTCGTTTGCAATTTTTGTGCGTTTGTAAATACAGGTAGTGCACGAGTGACAATAATTCAAGTTTACGATGGAGTTAGCAATTAATACCGGTACGACAATATTTAGAAAATATTTTTAAATTTCGAGCGGGCACAAGCAACAGCGTACACTACAATTGCCGTAGAATCAGGCAGCAAGAAAGACCAACTTACAATAGACCAACTTCTTTTTCTCCATCTCTTTATTCCATCTTCTAGTTAAAAAAGTAAGAGAATAATAAAAGCATTGTTAGTAACTTTATACTCTTGCGAAAATCGTGCAGCCATAAACAACTGAACGAGACTCTGTTGTTTTGCTAATAACCAAATCGGATAACAACTGTTTTGCTTGTATTTCAACCATAAATGACGGTTAAACAATTATCGTAGTTATATTAAAAATGACGTTAAGTACTGATATATTTTTACACTACCCTTATCCGCTTTGGAGAAAAGATCAGCAAGGAAATATACCGCTGCAGTAAAATTAAGCTGCAAGTTGTAGCTGACGCTGAGAAAAGAATGTTCAAGCTGCTAATGACTATAAATTATCGTACATTGGCAACATGGATGAAACTCGACCGCAAATAAAATTGGAAAGTATTTTAATCAAAACTACTGGACATGAAAGAACACATATTACTGCTGTTTTCACGCCGATAAATGATACATACGAAAAGCTCGTGGTATGATGATGAAATCAAGAGAAAATAGCGAACTGAATCTTGATTTTTTTGTTTACACAAAACAAAGGGCCAGCCGCCAACGTCATCTACTAACGAAAAAATGGCTAAAATAATTTCACAACGAGACATATTTAAGTTATATTTCGACATAAAAACACTTCGTATAACGAAAAATACACATGTCCCTTATAAATAAAGTATCTAGAGATTCATTTACGCTAACTTGAAGCAAGATATACCCTCTGAACCGAGTTAAATGCATCGAAATAAAGACCGCGTGATCGATTCCGAAACCAAAACATTTGATCGCTATGATCGGAATTTATAATGCAAAAGCAGTATAAGAATATTTACGATTGGATACAGTGTAGTAAAGCATAACATTTTAAAAGATCCATGGAAAAGATGCACATTCGTTATTTTGATGTTTGTATAATACGGCGGTGTTATGTGAAAATAGAATACAGTATAATGGGTATAATTTTTTAAGTTGCCAAGAAGACTCCAGCCAGCCACTTTTGCGCAAAAAACCATTTTGGGTTTTTCATGCAAATATAACTAGGAAATGATAGGACACCAAAAGAACCTTAAAATACCTATACTGTATAACTTAACCTAGGGGTGTTTACTGGTTACAAATTTGCCGTGTTAGCTATGGAGAGGGGGGGGGGCGTATTCTTACCTTGTAAGTCGTAATTTTATTAATTTTTTATTTATCATTTGCCCATAGTGTTTATGGGGTTCAAAATAACGAGAATGAAGAACTCTTTTAAAAAATGTGGGTTACAATTCTATAGCGTGTATTGGCAACTTATAAAATAATACCGTATAATGTAGGCTAGGCTACTGTATATGATATACGAAAGTGCAGGCCAGGCCTTGTTTGTTATTCAATTTCTCTTAACACTGGCTTATCATGTCAGTCTGCATCAAACCTGCAGAATTAGCTGACACTAATTATTACTATACCATATATGTATAAAGTATACTGTGTAGTGTAGGCTAGGCTACCATATATGTATAGATGGTACTGTTACCCTAGTGTAGGCTAGGCCATATTCGAGTTACGATTTTTTCAACAAACGATGGGTTTTTTGGAACCTAACCCCATCGTAAGTAGGGGAATACCTGTATATATATGAAATTTTTTTTTGTGCTGTCATATATTTCAATATTTATATATGATAATTATATTTTTTTTAATTTCTGATGGTTGCATACTAAACTTCAGGCAATGAGAAAAAAAGGAGCCAAAAATGAACTCTTAATCTTAAAAACTAAGCATGCTGTGATTTTTTTGAAAAAAACTTTTTTTCCGCTTCGGCGCTAACTCCCTAACGCCGCCGGCATACGGCAGACACTTTTGTAAATAGAGGCTCGGCATTTAAGGGTTAATAATAATCACCCAAAACACACCTACCCCTAAGATAGCTACTAAACACTCAAAACCAAAAATGTGGGGTTCCAGAAAGGAGGAGGAAGTCACAAAGGAAGAAAAACCTAACATGTTACAAACTAATTTTCCTATAAATAAACTTGTCTCTTATTAGTTTCTTGAAAAAATAAATTATTTATATTCTCCTTGAAGAATAAGGGTATCCTCCAGCTTAATCTGCTGTTGCATCTTGAAACAATCTCGACTGTAATGTCCTACTCTTCCACACTTGTAGCAAACAACATTAGTTTTATGCATCTGTCTTAAGAACAGACTAGAAGGTGAGGGTTTAACATTCCACTGCTGTGGGGTATATCCTGGCTTTGTACTAGTATAGTTATTAGAAGGGTTTCTCACATCACTGTTCTTAAAACTCGACTGAGACCTATAACCTTTGAATAGTTGGTTCTAGTACCTGACATTATAATTTTTTTTGCTGGACATTATGTTATAGTCCTCCTCAGAGTAGCAGCTTTATCAAGTTTCTTCACCCCCCTCTCTCTCTCTCTCTCTCTCAAATAAGCTCTTATATGTTCAGAAATTCCTCTTAGATATTGCTCTAAGACCTCTAATTCTTCAAGTTCGTCCATAGACTTAACTTTAACGGACTCCAACCATCATCTAAAACATCTTACTTTATAGGCATAATCTAAGAAAGTAACCTTGTCATCCTTCTTCAGAGATCTGAATATTTCATTGTTAAATTCAGGGGTCATCTGGTAAACTTGTAACACATTGTTATAGAGGGATGAATAAATTTGTTTTTATTTAGCATTTCCCAACGTTTTGTGAGAGAGAGAGAGAGAGAGAGAGAGAGTGTGTAATTGTCGTGAGTGAGTGCTTCGGTTGTTGGAAGAGGGATGAGGTCGTTAGTTTGTTTGCGGCGCTGTCTGTCTGTCTGTGGAATATGTGAAGGATTTTTCAGTTTTTCTGGGAGTCTTTAGTCAGAGCTAGTGCCGGTCAGTGGTTCTTGTGTGGGGACAGTTTTTTGTCGTATGCTTTTCTGGGAGTTGTTGGTTTTCTTGTTGTGTGCTGTTTATTTGTGTGTGTGTTCTGTTTCTTTTTGTATTTCCTTGTTGTGTTTGTGGTTGTTTATGTTGTGGTTGTTTGCGGCGACCTTTATCCATCTCCAGCAACCGAAGATCAGGGTGAGTGTTGTTTGTTGTTTTGTTTGTGGGTTAGAATTCCGCCACATAATATTTGGCGCCCAACGTGGGGCTGTTGTAAAATAGCCGTTAAGATTGTCTGTGGTGGGTCGAGTGAGAGTAAAAGGTCAGGATGAGTGAGGTAGAGAAATTGAGAGAGGAACTCCAGTGGCTAGGGAACTCCAGGGCAGGCTGGAGGAGGAGAATGGAAAGCTGAGGAGTGAGAATGAGGAGTTGAGGAGTCAGTTGGAGGAGATGGGAGGAATGCTAAGAAGTGCAAAAGAAGAAATGAAAGGGGAGATGAAAGAGTCAGAAGAGAGAATGGAAGAGAATGGAAGAGAGGATGGATAAAAAGTTGGAGAGAATGATGAGAAGTGTGGAAGAAATGGTGAAAGGTATGTTCAAGGGTGTTTTTGGAGAAGGGGCTGTTGGAGGCAGGTTCTCTGGAACGTGTGAAGGGGCAAGAGAGAAAGAAAAGGAGGAAGAAGTGAATGGAAGCGTGAGTGATGAAAGTGATATGGGAATAGGAAGTAAGAAACGAGGGAATGAGAGGCAGGGTAAGGAAAAGGGGAATGAAAAGCAAGGGAAGGAACAGAGGGAAAGTAAGGATAAGTCAGGGGAAGAAAAAGGGAAGAAGGGAAAGGGAAAGGAAACTGGTAAGAAGGGTAAGGAAGTGGGGAAGGCAGGAAAGAAGGGAGAGGGTAAAGGCAGTAGTGATAGTGAGGTGGATGGAGGTGAGTGGATAAAAGTGGATAAAAAGAGGGGGAAGAAGAGTGTAATGAGTAAGATGAATGTAAGTGCAGAAGTGGACTCTTTGTATTCGGAAGAGGGTATGAAAGGACAGAGCGAAAGTAGCGAAAGTGAGAGTGAAAGTGAGAAAGAAGTGAGAAAGGCTATGTATGTGAGGGAGGTACCCGGTGTGAAAAGTATAATGAGTATGGAAGTAGGGATGTGCATGATTTCTTTAGGGAGTATGAAAGGTTTTGTCAGGATAAGTATGGGGAAAGTAAGAGAGTGTGGGCACGAGAATTAGGAGAGTATTTGACTGGGTTTTACTTGATATGTATAGGGTGATTATGAGTGTGGGGATGTTGAGTATGACAAGGTGAAAGCTAGATTAGTTGAGCAAGCGAGGCGTATGAAAGCGAGTGTTAAGTATAAGAGGAAGAATGAATTTGATGAGGCAAGAATGAAAGCTGGGGAAACCTTGTCACTGTATGCTTGTAGGCTGGAGACGTTGGCAAGGAAGAAGTTTGGGGATGATGGGATAGATGAATGTAAGGAGTTAGTACGGAAGTTGTTAGGGACAGTGCCAGATGGAGTTAGAGAATTTGTGAACTTGAAGCGGAAGGAGAAGAAAAGATGGACGAATGAAAGGTTGACTTGGGAGAAATTTTGGAAATTGTAGAAGATTATGAGCTTGACAGGGTTATAAAAGAGAGCAGAAGTGTAAGTGTAAGGGCTGGGGTAGATGAGAGAGTACCAGAGTTGGAAGCTTTAGGGATGCAGTGTTGAGGGGCCCAATGAGAATGGCCGATAGTGTAATAGATAGGAGTGTAAGAGCAAGTAATGTAGAGGTGCCAGTGAGGATGAATGATGGGTTTGTAAGGGAACAACGGGTTGGACGGGTTAGGGATAGTAGTGTACAAAGGGGAAGGTCGGTGAGTGGAAGTCGAGCGAAGTGTTTTAGATGTGGAAAGGAAGGACATACAAAGAATGAGTGTAGGTGGGCTATAGGAGCGTGTTTCGGGTGTGGGCAACCGGGACATTTGGTAAGGGAGTGTACGAAAGATAGGGGGGTTAAATGCTACAGGTGCGGACAGGTGGGTCATATTGCTAATGGTTGTAGGGGTACCCGAGTGAATGTAATATGTGGCAACTGTGGTAAGAATGGGCATTATGCGAGAATGTGTTCAGAACCGAGAGCAAAGTGTGTCGAATGTGGAATGGAAGGGCATGTATCAAGTGTATGTAGACGAAAGAGGGTGACTGTGACAGCGAATTCGGGAAACTGAGTGTGAAGGGGGTCCAAATGGGTGGATCCTCCAGGATGCAAGCGGTGCGTGTGATGCATGCGTGAGGGTTGTTGCATGAGGAGGTTTTGCTGGAAAGACTGACGAGTGCATGAAGCAATTTGTTTTGATAGAGTATGGCAGAAAACGTAAGAAAGGGAAGAACGTAAGTGAACGGAATGATCGTAAGTTGTGTGATAGGGTGTGAGTGCCAAAGTGAAAATGAGTGATAAAGCGTGTAATACGGATGAATGGGATGGTATGAATAGAACGTATAGCATATGCGGGTTTGATATAACTGAGTTGACTGAACGTGTAGGGGTTAGTGAACGGTTGGAGGTGAGCGAGAGTGTAAGAATAAGAGAGCGTAGCAGTAATATACGAGTGATTGAAAGCATGAATGAATCGTTGCAAGAATTGGAAAGGTCAATGAGCGAATGGGATGGGTTAGTTGAAGAATTGGGGAGGTATTTGGGAACGAGTTAGAGGGTATAGATGAGATTGTGGATGAAATTGAGAGTGGTAATAGTGAAGAAGATAGCGTGAATCTGAGAGAGAGAATGGAGGAGAAAATGTAAATCTGAATCTTGCTGGAAGAGAGAGCGAGTCTGAGAGAATGATTGCGTGTTGTGAACGCGATCTAGAGGACCTGCTAGTGAGCATCCGTGGGTGTTGCGTGAAGGCGATTTGAAAGAGGTGTGAAAGGTGTTGGTTGGGAAATGCTAAAAAGGGGGAGAAATATAGAGGATGAATAAATTTGTTTTTATTTAGCATTTCCCAACGTTTTTGTGAGAGAGAGAGAGAGAGAGAGAGAGTGTGTAATTGTCGTGGAGTGAGTGCTTCGGTTGTTGGAAGAGGATGAGGTCGTTAGTTTGTTTTGGCGCTGTCTGTCTGTCTGTGGAATATGTGAAGGATTTTCAGTTTTTTCTGGGAGTCTTTAGTCAGAGCTAGTGCCGGTCAGTGGTTCTTGTGTGGGACAGTTTTTGTCGTATGCTTTTCTGGGAGTTGTTGGTTTTCTTGTTGTGTGCTGTTTATTTGTGTGTGTGTTCTGTTTCTTTTTTGTATTTCCTTGTTGTGTTTGTGGTTGTTTGCGGTTGTGGTTGTTGCGGCGACCTTTATCCATCTCCAGCAACCGAAGATCAGGGTGAGTGTTGTTTGTTGTTTTGTTTGTGGGTTAGAATTCCGCCACATTGTGTTTCGGTACACTGTATTCTTTACACTGATCAGCTGATAAGGTTAAATAGGCACTTCTTGCTTTACCAGTTACAACACTCTGTGATAAGACTGACCATTTATCCTCTGGCCATCCCATACCTGTAGCTACTTTTTCAAAGTGCTCAAAAAACTCATCTGGAGCTTCTTCTGTAAACTTTGGAATTAACTTCTGTACCCTTACTACATCAAAGACAGAGTCTGCATTACCTTGGACATAGTTATATGGGTTTGCAGATAGTATGGATCGAGCTCTGATTAACTCCAACTCCCTTTCATGTATTACTCTTTCTCTATCTTCTTTTTCTTTATCACCCTGCATCTGCAGCTTAAGTGACTTTTCTTCTGATTCCAGCACCTTCAGTCTCCCCCAATTTTCTTCCATTTCTAAATGTCTTAAGTTCTGCCTCTACATCACCGTTCTCATTCTCTTGCCTTAGCTTATTTGTAAATTCTACCTCAGCTGCATTCAAGAATTCATATGCCTCCTTTAACTCTCCATCTACTTTACCAGAGTTTATTAATGCTTGGATTGCAACACTTGATTTGTGCCTCAATCATATCACTAGTGACATTACCCCCACATACCACTGCTAAGAGAGTCCACTGTGCCTTAGTCAGGTGAGATTCAGATAACTTTCTGATGGTTGGAGTTCCTAAAAATTCCTGAACTTCAAACAAAGCCATTTTCTGTAGTTTACTCAACTAAATAGTTTACAATACACTTCCAAAACAACTATATGGTCACTCTCCTACCAAAATATATTCCTAACACCACCAGTTTAAACCATAAACCAGAGTGATATTCTGTTTAGTTCTTCCCGGACGATGAACACCAAATATTTTGTTTTAATTCTCCCGGGTCTGTCCACCAAATATTTTGTCACGAAGTGATCAAGTACCTGGTTATTACACAAATAATAAAACCAAAAAATTTACCTCACTTCAGCCAGACACTTAAAACCTCATAACAAAAATATTAAGACTGAATACTCTAAAGGTACAGTGATCCCTTAAAACTTGCTTAACACTTGAAATCAAGTTATGGGTGATAAGCTATAAACAGATGAGGGGGAAAAAGGACATCACTCTAACAAATACAGTGAACCCCCTGTATTCATGGGGATGCGTAACCCCCCCGTGAATAGCTAAAATCCGCGAATACTTAAAACCCCTCTAAAAACACTTAGAACTGCCCATTTTGATAGCTGAATAGCTAAAATCCGCAAATACTTAAAACCCCTCTAATAACACTTAGAACTGCCCATTTTGATAGCTTAAACCAAGAAAAACCCTGTAAAAATGCTTATATCTGAGTATTTTAATAGTTTTATCACAAAAAGTGCATTTATTCCTGAAAATTATATGAAAATACAGTAATTAGTGAATATTTCTCAGTGAAAAATACAGTACCGCGAATGGGCGAATTTTCTGCGAAAAATGGCTAGATATGTTCCACAGAGAAACCCACGAATGCGTGAGTCCTCGAACCATGGGAACGTGAATACGGGGGGTTTACTGTACTATAATTGTTTCCCTGGTTCTATTTCACCTAGATAAGTCTCAGGTGAACAAACAGATATATCACTTACCGTGTGCACACACACACACACAAATATCTCTAATCACTGGTGGTCAAAATGAAACTGTGGTTTTAAAACTTCAAACAGACAAATTTATTTCTAAGTTCAAAAGTAATAAGCAGAGTTCACAATCTCAAAAAGATTCACTATTACTTGACAACAGTGTAATATTTACTTATTTCTTAACCAAGACTAAGTCACAAAACTTTAATTTATCATGAAATCACTTTAATTAAGTAAAATTCAAACCATTAACTTTCACTCAAATTTTAGATATAAATCTGAACATCTGCAATTATTCCAAGTGTTCACTAAAATATTATTAAATGGGAATCAATACAGGTACTCACTGAAATCTCAACAACAAGTATGCACTGAAGTCTAAATGATGCAAACTACCATCAACAAAACTCTAAGTTATCACCAACACAAGTCTTTAGGTAAATATTGTGAAATTATAAACATTTCAACTTGTGTGAGTAATATGAAAACACAAACACATAAGAATGAAATATGCAAAAAATGGAAATGTACCAACAGCAATTCCACTAAGACAAAATATGATTAAAGATTATATCAATCTTTCAAGAGATTACCTTCACTTTAAAAAAAAAGCTAAACTCACATCTTTCTAAAACTTCCTCAAAGACAACACTGCCAAGTCACAATTATTTGCACTTAGTAAATTATAGTTAGCAGCAAGACACATTAGAACTCACTATAAGAGATATTATCCACCTCTTATCAAAATAATAATTCCCTATCACAATAACAGTACAAAACATATCAAGTAAGAATCTTGCCATCTTCAACAGAAAATAGTAAAACACATTTTCACAATGCTTGCACAATATAAACACCTTAGATCATTCTTACAAAATGTATACACTTCGTGGGTGAATTTGACAAGACTTATATTTTTGTGGAAGGAGGATAACTAATACTTTACATACCCTTAGACACAATACTGAACCAGAGAGAGAGAGAGAGAGAGAGAAAGAGAGAGGACTGCTATCTTTGAATTCCCCAAGGCAACTCCTGGCTCTCTCTGATTTCCCTTTATATATATATGGTGGGTCCTAAAGGGTTACTAACTAGTCCCTTCAGTCTTTGAATAATGGATTTCTCCTTCCAACTCTCAATATATATAATACATAAAGTATACATACATTATATATACTGTACAGGTAAACATATATGGTATATATACAGGACTGGAGCTACAAGCGCCTTATCTCAAGATTGACAGCATCCACCCTTTAGGCTGGACACCTGGGTAAATAGAAACAAATTTGCTAACGATCTGGCTCAAAACTCCTGTCAACTTGTCAGACTATCTCCCCTCCCTTTTCCTTCTTCTCAGATTATGGAACACATAATAAGGCATAGAGAAAATTAAGTGTTACAGGACAGGCATACAGAATAAATATGTAACAAGCATTCGGCCGATAACTGTCATCTCGTCAAGATAAGCAAAGTGGCCCGTCCAATACACCCACCCAACTTTGTCAACACAAGATGGGGTTATCTGATAATGCTTCAAAATATCTCTCTCTCTACAGCATTTAAACTTTAATTTCCACGAACATGGTGTGTTATAAACATGAATCATTATACATTGCAAAGTCACCTCAAAACATATGACATAAGCTGAAAATTATATCAAAATACAGAACACAAGAGACATCTGTAAGAAATAAAGACATGATGACATCTCAGAATCTTAGACATCAAATCAAAACATATACATAACCTCATATTATAGTAATAATATATATATATATATATATATATATATATATATATATATATATATATATATATATATATATATATATATATATATATATACCTCATGATATTGTCTTTGAAATGTATATCTTTCCATGACAGCTGCAACATCTGGTCTAACTTAAACTCTCTTTCCCACTACTATGCTATTATCAAGAAAGATATTACTAATTCTAAATTGCATTCTTAAGTTACCTAGATCATAAATTCTTATGAGATCTGACATTACGCTACATACGATATTTCAACAATTATTATTATCACACAGAACACATAACTAGAATAGTAAATATATCAATATTTACTGTTCTAGTTACCATGTGTAATAATAATAATTTTTGAAATATTGTATGTACTATAATGTTAGATCTCATAAGAATTAATGATTTAGGTAACTTAAGAACGTAATTTAGAATTAGTTATATCTTTATTGATAATAGCATAGTAGCGGGAGAGAGAATTTTAAATTAGACCAGATGTTGTAGCTGTCATCAAAAGTGCTTTGTTTTGAGTTGAGACTGGTGCTTGGTTTCCTATTAGATTCGCGCGTTGACAAGTGAGAGATGACAGTTGAGTTGTGTAAGATTTTTGTCTCATACGAAAAGAAGACGAATGATTTCACAATGTTACATGTATTGTTCTATTTTAAGATCAAGGGGGTTATTGCACCAAAGCACATGGTAATTGCATCATGTTTAAGATTGCATAGTTCTGATCAGGTCTCATGTGACAGGAAGTGATGTCATGTTTCTTTTCTAGAATGTTCCATGAAATTTTTGCTCTTTGACCCATGAAATTTTTGCTCTTTGACTGGAGATGGGATTCTTTTCATGATAAGACCGTGCTTGTTACATTAATTGTAATCTCTCTCTCTCTCTCTCTCTCCAAAAGAGAGAGGTTATTAATGTAAAATATTTGTGTGGTCATTGATATTAATCTTAGCTTTTGAGATCTGATATCAGTAGTAAAAAGTGTATATATTCATAACGATGCCTGTCAAAAGTGCGTGGGTTGTGAATCTCGAGTAGCTGCATTTGAGGTGGTTTTGTGAAAGTTTTCACAAGTTTGTGTAAGGTAAAGTGAATTTTACTTATTATTACCATGGTATAATAAGGTATGTTAAGAGATTTTTGCATTAGTGAAATTGTTTTTGGTAAATCTTTTTTGTATTTTTGTATGTTCTTGTATATGCAGTCACTTAATTTTTTCACATTTTATATTGTTGTGATTTAACATTTATTCACTAAGCATTTTAAGTATTTCTTAATAGTTTAACATTGCATACTTGATCTAATTTTCATTTACTAAGATTTTCTTTTCAAATCTTGAGTAATTCTTGATAGTTTAAATTTTGCTTGATTTAATTTCTTGATAAATTAACCTTTGTAATATAATGCAAGAATTAGTTACATTTTGTGTTGTTTTCAAGTAATAGTAAGTTTTTTCAGAGTGTGACTTCTGATTATAAAATTTGAATTTAAAAATAAATTTTGGTATTTAAAATTTTTAAAACAGTGTTTCATTTACTGTCTGCCAGTGATAGAATCATTTGTTTGCATAAGGCATAGTGAATAAACATGTTTTTCCTGTAGTTTTGCTGAAGTGAGTTAAGACCAGGGAAACAGTTAAAGTTATTTGATGGAGTGATGCCTTTTTACTGTAGTATATTTCTTGTTTAAATGTTGACACCTCACACTTGTTTTGATAAACTTAGTCTGATTTCTCACATGATTAGTAAGATTTTTTAAGGGATCACTGCTGCTTTAGAGTACTCAGTCGTAAATTTATTGTTATTAGAGTTCAGGTATCTGGCTGAAGTGAGGTAAATTTCTGAATTCTATGATCAGTTGTGTACTTGGAACACTTCATGACTACAGTAAACCCCCCGTATTCACGTTCTCACGATTCGCGGACTCGCGCATTTGCGGGTTTCTCTGTGGAACATACATACCCCTTATTTGCAGAAAATTCGCCCATTCGCTGTATTTTTCACTGAGAAATATTCGCTAATTACTGTATTTTCATGAATAAATGCACTTTTTGTGATGAAACTATTAAAATACTCAGGTATAAGCATTTTTGCAGGGGTTTTAAGTATTCGCAGATTTTAGCTATTCGCAGGGGATGCGGTACGCATCCCCCGCAAATATGAGGTGTTCACTGTATATATATATAATATATATATACATATATTGTCATGAAGCATACCAAGTACCTGGTTATTACACAACTAATCACCAAATTAAAAAATTTACCTCACATCAGCCAGATACCTGAACTCTCATAACAATAAAAAATTACGACCGGGTACTCTGAAGGTAACAGTGATCCGTTAAAAAGCTTATTAATCATGTGAAAAATCAAACTAAGTTTATCAAAACAATTGTGAGGTATCAACAATTACACAGGAAATGTACTAGAGAAAAAGGGCATCACTTCATCAAACAACTTTTAACTGTTTTCCTGGTCTTAATTCACTTCAGCAAAACTAAAGGAACAAAACATGTTTATCACTTTGCCTTATGCACACAATTAATCCTGTTCACTGGTGGTCAATAAATGAAATGTTGTTTTTAAAAACATTAAATAGAAAAATTTATTTTTGAATTCAAAATTTATAATTAGAATTCACAATCTGAGGAAATTTTACTGTTACTTGAAAACAACACAAAAATTTAATTAACTCTTGAGTTAAATTATTGAACAAAACTAATTCACAAAACTTTAATTTATTAAGAAATTAAGTTAATCAAGCAAAATTTAAACTATCAAGAATTACTCAAGATTTGGAAAGAAAATCTAAAAAAATGAAAATTAAATCAAGTATGGAATGTTAAATTATCAAGAAATATTTAAAATGCTAAGCAAATAAATGTCAAATCACCAATATATAAAATGTGAAAAATCAGGAGATTGCAAACACAATAACACACAAAAATACACAAAAGATTTATCAATAATAATTTCACTAAGGCAAAATTTCCCTAATATACCTTATTATACCATGGTAATACTAAGTAAAATTCACTTTACCTTACACAAGTTTGTGAAAACTTTCACAAAATCCACAAAACATGCTTTTTTGTCAGGTGCTGTTACCAAATACACTTTTCCTACGTTCAGATCTCAAAAGCTAAGTTTAATACCAATGACCACACAAATATTCTATGTTAATAACTTCTCTCTTTTGAAGAAAGAGAGAGAGGGAACCAATGCTAAAGGTCTCTGAAATCAGAATGAGAACACTTTAGGGTTCCAATGAAAAATGAAACAATCAGACGACGTCAGAACAGTGCGTGATCAGAGCAATGCAATCCCACAAAACATGACGTAATCAATCAAGATATGTGCATTTACCCTCAAAAGGTGCAAGTGACTCGACCAAAAAATCACACGGGACAGAGCTCTTAACGAAGTCTCAACATGATCAAAACAGACAGCAACTGGCCAGCCATAAACGGCACGCTTTCAAAACGAAGACGAAGAACCATAGTTGGTTTCCAGAACAGTACATGAAACATTGCAAAATCATTCGTCTTTTTCTTGTAAGGGACAAAGCTTTTACAGACTCAATTGCCATTCCTGCGTAGTTAACTCACTATCCTTGTGACAGCAACTGAACCAAAACACGGCATACCAAATCACGAGTACAGAACACTTGTTGCTAGGGGACAAAACACTGATCACATACTACGTTGTTATTAAAACGTACAGGCAGTTCCCGGTTAATGGCGGGCTCAGTTAACAGTGATCCGGTTTTATGGCGCTTGTCTAGCGCCAAAAATCGGCAATTTTCAGCGCTGAAAATCGCTGATTTCCACTTATCGGCGCCGATAATTGGGTATTGGCGCCAATAAATACCTAACAGAGGTGCCAGTAACTGAAAATCGGCGCTTTTTGATGCCAACAAGCCCCGAAATTCGCCGAAAAAGCACGAAAATTGCCAATTTTCGGTTAGCAGCAATTTTCGGTTATCATCACACCCTCAGAACAGAACCCCGCTGATAACAGAGGACTGCCTGTATTACCAATTCTAAATTATGCTGCTAAGTCATCCAAATCACCAACTCTTTTGAGATCTGACACTACACTACACATGATACTTCAACAATTATTATCATTACACATAACACAGTACTGTATAAATAGAAGAGTAAATATATCAATACTGTGGGATGATATATTTACAAATTATAAAACAAAATCATGAATATATATATATATATATATATATATATATATATATATATATATATATATATATATATATATATATATATATATATATATATATATAATATATACTAGGTTTTGATGTGGGAAAAACCTATTTTTGGTAGCCACTGTGAGTCAAAGGAGTTACACTGTCATGGTCCCCCCAGGCCTCCATAAGGTAAACCAACCAATTACAAAGAATTCTCAGCCAGATTAGAGCTTGTTGGCACAGTGATAGAACATACAGGAAAGGACTCAGGACAGGAGGGCTCTATCTCCTGTCATACATTGATTACCTAGGCTGTACATCATACTCACACAGATGTTACAAGAAGTCAGTGCCATCTTCATTACTGGCCAGGTCTGTGTAAGATAATTGTTCAACCCAGTCCCATGCCTTTTCGTCAGGGAAAGTGGGTGGGTGTGAGGACACAACAGCTACCGGAAATAGGTTTTTTGTACGTTACAACCTGCTTCTTGATAGCTTAGCCACTGTTCATCAAAGGAGCTTACAAAAGAAATTGACAGGTGATGAAATGGCTTAGCTCCCAATAAATCAGTCCCAACAACCCAGATTAATTTTTGGTCAGAAGTATAATCACAGGTTAACCATTTTCTTTATTCCAGGTACCCATAGGGATTGGCAATAAAGAACAGGGAACAACACATGAACCATTACATATATTTCTTGTAGTTCAAAGGTGGCTTACCTAATTATGTTGGGCCTGACTGCAGGATTATTGCGCCTTTGTCAGCAATATCTCAGCATGACCACCGCTCTCATGGCAGTAGTGTTTCAGGAATTTTTTGTTTAAGGGAAAGTCACAGGTTATCAACAGTTTCTTTATTCCAGATACCCATTTGGGTCTGGCAGTAAAGAACAGAAGACACAAACCTATAAATGTATGGATATGGTTCTATATTGATTTACTTAATTATGTCAGGTCTGGCTGCAAGGTTATGGTGCCTTCACCAGCTCAGGAATAAAGTAGTGTCTCTAATAACCACTCTATACACTCGAAGACTTCTTCAAAGGAAACGTTTCCAAAGAAAGTTAATGATGTACTCACCTTTTGGATCTCATGTGACTTGGGAAAGGAGTGAGGTTTTGACTTTTAATAAGGGCCACTAAAATAGTTCTTAGCCCATGTAGAGAGAGTGGTTTGTTTGTGCTAAGGTATAGGATAAATAGGACCATCTGGGATGTTTGCTGTGACATCTAGGTACAGTAAATTAAGTGCTAGAACGGGGCATAATATTTTATATGAAATACTGACTTCTTTATCAGACAAGGGTATTGTTGCTGTAAAAAACAGGTTTTCATGTAGGAAAAACCTATTTTTGGTAGTCGCTGTTTAGTCCTCAAGGAGTTACCTTCCATGGTCTACCAGAGCTCCATGGTGACCAAACTAATATCAAAGAATTCTCTCTAGTTGGCTCTTGGCCAGGTATTGTGTCATAATGATTAACATTATAACACGTGATGGAGTATATATAATGGACTCAAGATAAGAGGGCACTTTCCTTACCTTCTGCAAAGCTGAAACCCAGTTTTTCCAATGTGAAAAGACCCTGAAGAAAGAGAGAGCGACTATTACGCATGCGCATCCGCCTCTTGTTTACAATCGCTCATTAAAGACCATGCTGAGCCATTACTCTCTGTTGGTCAATGCAGGTTGATCCCTTGCCCAAATCCCATGCCTTTTGTCAGGAAGTGGGGAGGGTTTAAGTGACTCATTAGCGATTAATAAAAAAAGGTTTTTCAACGTCAAAACCTGCTTTTTGATAGAGTAGTCACTTGTTTCGTCCTCAAGGAGCTTTACAAAGAAATTGACAGGTGATGAAAAGGCTAAGCTCACTTTAATGCCAACACCCCAAAGGAAGTAACATTAATTGTCCAGGTCAAGCCACAATAGATTCTTAAGTCCCATACTTTATTCCAACATTCTTCAGGCGATACTGCTGAACAAGAAACTATACAGGAACTTATGTTTTAGGGTGTAGTTCTACAGTGGCTTACCTAAGCATGCTGGGTTTGGTTGCAGTATTGTCATTCCTCTCCCAGTGATAGTTAGCATACTCACCTTCAATAAGACTCCTGGTTTCTACTGCAGCACCTAGGGGTTAAGACTAGCCATGCCACCTACTGATACACAGTGTAGTCGAATTTGTTCGAGCATGTGGCAATAATTTAACTGATGACCACCCTGTACATTTGGAGACTTCTTCAAAAGAGACATTTCTGAAGAAGGCCAACAGTGTACTTACTTTCCTAACATCATGTGACCTATGAAAGAGTGTGGATTTGCCTTTTTAATGAGAAACACTAAGCAATCATTCTCAGTCTTGTAGGAAGAGGGTTAGTCGCAGTTAGGTGTACGAAAATAGGACCTTCTGGGATGTTTGCCGTGACTTCTAGGTAAACCTTAAGTGCTTGAACCGGGCATAATGTCGTGTCTGCTAAATTGAATTTTCTTATAAGAATGGATTCCCTTTTTAAAGTATCCATATTCTTTGCCAGGAATGATGGGCCAAGGGACAATAATAATTGATGGTCAGCTATTTGCATGATGCACCATCCCCATCTAAGAGAGCCCAGTTCACTAATACTAGCTCCTGGTGCTAATGCACGTGCATTTGTAGCATGTGCATTGTAGTTGTATTGGGTCCGCTGAATTGAGGGGTTGATAGAAGTCTAAGCACGTTGTTTAGGGGCCAAGCAATTGGAAGCCTTGGGAGTGGGCCTTTGTAGAGCAAAAGACTGCAGAAGGGAAGTGACAACTTCTATAGTGGAGTCAGTCCTGAATCCATAAAACAAGGGTTCCATTAATGCAGCCTTGTATGCCATGACTGTTGTAACCGCAAGGCATTTGTCTTCAAAAGAGTATATAAGAAAAATTGTGTTTCTATAGAAATCTCAACTGGGCTCTCAGTATGGATTTAATCTAACCATATCTTCCATATGGACTGGTAATGCCTGATAGATGATGTCTGTAATTTTTTCACTAGGTACCTAGCAATGTTGGGTGAGTAATTATCACGATATTTTTAAAAAATCTATACGTGAAGGTCTTGGCTCAGAAATGAGGATGCATAAGAGACTTCCCCTCCTACTTGTCTGTGATAGAACAGTGGACACTAGTGGAGTTGATCTTTTTGTCCGTTGTTGAAGTAATAGGAACCAATGCCTGTTTGGCCAATTTGGAGCTATTAAGTACCCTGTTCCTATGAAGGTTAGAAGTTTACTCAAAACCTTCAAAATCTGGGACAGTGGAGGAAAAGATATCGTCCTCTCCTTGTTCCAGTCTTAAGAAAGGCATTCTTGCTGTTGCTTGACTTCCCAGGTTTGGAGACACATATGTTAGGAGTTTGTGATTCTAGTATTTAGTGAACAGGTCCACTTCCAGTTGTGGAAGCATGCTGGCTGTCCAACATCCACTCTGTTGAGGTTGTCGTTTTCCTTGATAGAGAGTCTGCTATTACAATGAGACCCCCCCTGTAAGGTGAACTGCAGACATGTGCCACTTCCTTGCTTGCGCCTTCTGAAGGATGTCTAACATTGCCATATTGAGAGGAGGTGAACGTGATCCGGACCTTTTGATGTAGGATATTGTGGTTATGTTCTCTCTCTCTTCTGGAGGTTTGAGTTTTTTGATAGACAAAAAGACAGCCATCAGCACCAGGAAATTCATATAAAAATTCCTGATTAGCTGATCACCTCCCTGCCACCTGACAATCCTCCCAACCTGTCAATGAGGAATCTGTGTATATATCACTCATACAGACGGAGGAGTCAGGATGACCTGTTTCGCCAGAAATTCCCTCTGAATCCAAGGCTGAAGTATCTCCCCAATTCTTTTAATCCTTTTCCATGAGGTCGGTCTTGCATCTTTTTCCTTGCATGCTATAACCAGAATTTGTTCACATTTTTAGTTGCAATCGATGTATTGGATCCATTACTGATGAGAACTGCAGCAGGCCCATCATACGTCTTGATTGCCATCTGAAACTCTGGGCTGTGCAAGAACTTTTTGAGGACTTGCCTATTCTACTTTAAGTATGATGGGAGACAACAGGCCCTGAAGAGTGTCCCAACACAGTCCCAGCCACTGAAAATAAACTGGTTGGGCATGAGGCAGATGTTTCACATTTATTATAAAACCCTTTTGAGGTACTGTAGTCTGTTGACCATTGCTCCCAGGTTTTTCAAACACTTTTCTTGTGGGCTCCCAGGTCTTTTTGTTTGAGTTCTCGAACGAATACTGTTGCTAATTTTGTAAAATATTCTTTAGGCAGTGTTTAGCCCAAAGGGCATGACTTTGAATCTGTATGTATCTTTTCCTGTCTGGAACCTTAGGAAGGGGCGGAAGGGAACAGTTGTAGGGATGTCCCAGTGTGCATCTTTCAGATCTATAGAAACTGTCTGAGTCCCTTTTTGGAATGATTCAATGTACTTAGGCAATGGTAATTATCTGAAACTTTTGGCAAACAATGTGCTTGTTCAATGTTGATTGGTTGAGGATCACTCTTCTTTTGGAGGAATCTTTTTGAGGACACTGAAGAGACGTACTTGGTGGCGAATATACGCATGTTTCTCTATGGGCCCAATTAACAGGGCCTTTCTGTACATATAAATAATGCTTCCCCCTCCCCCCCCAGGGAAAACTTCCATTGTCATCAAAGCTGACCCCCAACCAGTATAATTCCTCTTGGTATCTGCCTCCTCCTTTGCCTTTGCCTTTGATAGACATTCCAAGTGTTGTTTTCTCCTTTCCCTATATTTTGCTTCTTCTTGATCTTGTGAAAAAGGATGGCCTTGAAGTAGTTGTTGTCCTGCAGGAATTGTCCCTTCTGGACACTACCTGTTTTTGAGGAAAATTTGGGGCAATTTAAGGCTCATAGGATTTTGATCAAAGGAGCTCTTTTGGGGTTGGGTAAAGGGAAATTTTAATTCGTTGTTTCGAATTCCCTTTCCCAGAAAAAATACACTGTACACCCTGTTGGTGGGCATGTCTGCTGAGTTGAGCCACAACATACTCCCCCAAACAGGTAAGTTGTTACAGAAGGGGCTAGGAATGTAAATAAATGCAGTGACATTGAGAGTGATTTGCAGGAGCTTCAATGCTTCCAGGATTTGCACTTTCTTTATGCATCATTCTAGGAAGTCAAAGAGTGCTTCCCACTGGTTCCTATAAGACTTCTTTTGGCCTCAACAGCAAATTTATCCTGGATCTTCTGAAGCCTTTAGTATAAATCTCCAGCAAGGTGGTAGAGGTTATAATGCTAAGGAGTCGGAGCCTAGCATGAAATTCTGACGAGGCTGTCCTGAGAGTCTTCATAGGGGTCCCAAACCATGAGTAGCTATATCTAAGTGAGTTTTTTCCATTTAAAAGGAGTTGTAGCATTGCCCATTCCTAGTGGAATTTCCAAAACTGGGATGACTGTGGCAGATGGTTTTAATTCTGCCATTTTCTTGTTTTTAGTCACTACCACCCTGGAAAGCTGTCTTCACATAATATTTTTGAAAGTGAAGGGACAGTAGGCTGGGGCTACTTAGAGCACTTGGGGTCTTATCTGAAATGGAGGTAGAGATCCATTTTTCATTGACCTGGTAAATGGTGATTTTCTATAGCTTTAATGCTATAGGCACAAGTAAGACTACCATTTCTGTTAGTGGTTTCTCCAAGTCTGGTGAAGATGGTACCAGGTGCCATTCTGTATTAAGGAATTCTGCCGTTTGTAAAATCTACGTGTACAACTTCGATCATAGTTTTTCTCTACACTACCACTGCCATCGGAGAGAGTACATTGCATGCCTCGCCAAGGTTATTAGTATCATCAGGGGTGAGTATTGGAGCCCCTATTATGTTTTGATCTGAAGTTGTCTATTCCGAACTGATCCATTTGTTGTTTCTAGTCGGAATTCTAACATCAGACATTGTTTGGGCGGCATTTGTATCTACACTCACTTTTCGGTTACAGGATGTAGTACTTTTACACTTTTGTGTACGCACTTTGGTGCATACATGACTGACTGACTTTGCTTTTCAGAATCATGCTTCATGTCCCGTATATAGTGCCGTTCTGTGGCAAGGACATCTTCGATGGTACTCAATTTACTTATGAAACTGACCAAATGGCGCAAACTGTGTATCCCTTTTGGGGGAACTTACCGCAAACTGTGTATCCCTTTTGGGGGAGCTTGCCACAAACTGTGTGTCCCTTTTGGGGGAGCTTGCCATAAACTGTGTATCCCCTTTGGGGGAGCTTGTGCAACCTAACTGAGCTTCAGCAACTAAACTGTAACTGCCTGTTAATCAAGGAGCAGAAGTCCTGGGCAAGTTACTGTACCCTTCCAAAAATGTAGACATTTCAGTCTGTGTTAAGTGGATCCCAGTATCCCTTTTGGGAGAAAGAGCCTATTCAGCAGTGATAGCTGCGTGGGGAATAGAATTCCTTTTGGGAGGTTTCTCCCATGGCTAGCTAAAATTTGTGTCCCTGAGCCTTCTGGGTTCAGCAGGGCCATTTCGATGGCAATGTCCAATTTATATTTTTAACAAGAATGTCAACTCCATGTAAAGATTCCTCTACTTCCTCTCGGCAGGGTTAATCTGGGAGGTATTGGGACTGATGTTACTGGGTTTTGGCCCAAACATTGATGTTAGTTCAGAGGAGTGGGTTAAAGATCTACAGAGTTCTGCCAGAAAGATATAATTCCCTTCCTTACCCCTACTGAACCCCAGGACCCATTGAGACAGTCAAAGGAGTTTTGTTTGTCCTAAAATTGTTACCAGGGAGACATTGCAAATCTGCCACATCTGCGGTAATTACAAATTCTCCTTTGTTTTATACAAGGACTGTGGTCATGGCAGGTGGTATGGGCCGTAGCCACTAGCAAAAAGTGAACCGAGCAATTTGCTACGGAACACTTGAACTGAGGATCCTGCCTAATGGCGGCCCTTTAGTGACAAAGCAAGTTGTTATTAGAAGCTAGTTAGTATTAATTGTGTTTAAGTGAGGGACACATCTGAAGTTCCTCATATAGTTTCCATATTACAGGTTTAACTTGATTACAAGTGTGCAGTTGTAATACATTTAATTAAATATCTATGTTAAACCCTCTTAAGGTTTAGGGTAGTTTTCATACCTGTATATGGCTGTATTACTTATACTCTGTTAGTCCTTTTGCAATGGCCAAGTGAAATTTTTAATTCCAGTTGTCATGCCATTCAGACTAACTGGGTTATGAACTAATTTTGTTTAACTAACTCCAAACTACTGTTTATATAGTTTAGGTAATGATTCTAGTATAATCTATTTGGGTAAGCTATGCATAGAGGATTTCTTAGAAGGTCCTTGCTAATCTATTTTAGCTTATATTTACAAATTTAAAAGATATAAACTATACAGAAAATAATTCATATAGTCTGGGTTTTATGTACGAGACTTACTTTCATCTGATATTCGGTCATTGGGTTGCTTTTAGGCTAATAGTAGGATATTCCCAGTGGGGTTCCTACTTACATGGTCAGGTTACTTGCCTGTTCTAGGTTTATAGCACCTTTTAAGGATATTATAGGCTACATAAGACCCTACTAGCATGTAACCTAAAATATGCTACCGAGTCATAAAAAACTAGGTTATTTTATTTAGTCTAGGATACTGTTTATGTATAATCCTAGCCTTATTTGTTCTTTCTTGACCTAGTATAGGGTAGTGCCTAATCCAGATTATTATTTAATTCACACTTAAGTGTATGGGTTACATATCACACAATTGTATCTACCTTAGTATGTTGCTCAAGGGTAGGTTACCATCTCATCTAGCACAGATTATGATTTCATCTAGTTCTGATTACTATTTCATCTAGTCCTAGGTTACATGGTCTAGGCTAACAATTTAGTCCAAAAATGGGATGTTTCATGAAAAGTTATCACTTAACTTGATATAAGGTAATGCCGAGGCTTGTCCTGGATTATTTAGCTCATGCTTAAGTGCACAAGCTTATATAAAAGGGAAAAAATTTATACTAATATGTAGCCTTATTGTTAGGCTAACGATTTACTTTGCCCAGATATTGTTATTATCTGATCCTAGGGTCCTCGGTCTAAGCTAGGCCACTTAGGATATGTAATCCAAGGACATAGGCTACAGACAACATTCACTATTTATCTAGTCTGAATTATTCTCACTTACTGCCTAGATTATTGTAGACATAGTATAATCTGAAAGGATTTTCCATATTAATAATAAGTTTTGGAACATTTCTTTTAGTTAAAACATTTAGTTAGAATTTAAAACAATTTTTGTTTTGTGAAACTAGGTAGGCTAGCAATCAACGAGCCGGGGGTTCCGGCTCTAACACACAAATTATAAATTCCAAACGTTTAAAACAAAAACTTTTAACTGGAAGTTAATATTGAGCACATATCTTGCTATTTTTGATGTTTCCATGATCCTCAATAATGAAAACGGAGAAAAAAGTCGACTTTTTTCGTAGCACTGGTAACGACGTGAAACGTTCGCTATAGAACAAACAGAGATAATGGCTCCTTGGTCTTTTAACGGCCCAGTTGTAAACAAGAGGGCGGATGGCACATGTGCAATAGTCATTTCTCTTTCTTGCAGGTTCTTTTGATGTTGGAAAAACTGGGTTCAGCTTCGCTGAAGATAAGGGAAAGTGCCCTCTTATCTTTGAGTCCATTATATACTCCATCACATGTTGTAATGTAAATCATTACTACTCAATACCTAGCCAAAAGACCAACCAGAAGAGAACTCCTTGAGGACGAAACAAGCAGCTACTGTATCAAAAAGTTCCTCATTCTTGGCCAGGGATGAGAGGACAGGAGACAACAGTAAATAATAACTAGGTGTATGAGTGGTGAAATGTCTTTGCCTAAGGGAGACCAGTACAGTAATCTGAACTCCTGATGCCAAAGCAGTCAAGAAGCCTGCCTTTTGCAGCACATGAATTGAGCAGATGACAGGATTCTAAGAACCTTGTTCAGGGACCAGGTAATGGGAAACCTTGCAGGAGCTGACCTTTGCAGTGTAAAAGACTGGAGAACGGAATTAGCATTTTATGTATTAGAATCAATTCCAAAACCGTAAGGCAAGATTCTACCAATGCTGCCTTGTATGCCATGTTTGTGGAAATAGCAAGGCACTTAACCTTAAAAGATAATAAAATGTAAAACCGTTTCAATAGATTTCAACTGAGCTTTCAGTGTGGAGGTAATCTAACCACATTTCCCCGTACTGACTGGGATGTTGGATAGGTGAAGTCCGTAGTTTGTATTAGGTACCTAGCAATGTTAGGTGAAATCATCTTCACAGTAGACTAGTTTTAAAATTCCACATGCAGGTCACGGCTCAGAAAGGAGGATGCATAGACGACTTCCCCTCCTCCTGTTTGGGATAGAACGACAGACAGCAATATAATCTGTTCTTTTGCCTGTTGTGGAAGAAATAAGGAACCAATTACCATTTGGCTGATTCAGGGCTATTAGGCAAGTGATTCCATTGAAAGCTAGTAGATTGTTCAAAGCTTTTGAAATCTTGGACACTGAAGGAAAAAGATATATCGTCCTCCATTTGTTCCAGTCTTGTAAGAATGCATCTTTTGCTCTTGCCTGTTGTTGATGGTTCTCACTTGTGGCAAACTGGTCCACTTCAAGGTTATGGAAGCATGTTAGCAATTACTGACTTGAGAGGAGCTCAACATGAGCCTAACCTCTTTATAGAAGACATTGCAGTCATATTGTCTAAGACCAACAAAATGTGAATCCCTTTTGGAGGTTTCAATTTTCTGAAATGAAAAGACAGCCAGTAGCCCAGGAAGCTGGTATGGCACTCCCTTTGAGCAGGTGACCATCTTCCTCCTGACAGACAGTCTTCCCAATGGCCTCCCCAACTTGTCAAGGAGGCATCTGTATATATTATCACTCATTCGAACGGTGGAGTCAGGTTGGCTTGTTTGCCAGAGACCCCTTCCAGGTCCATGAACAGAGTATCTTCCCAGTCTCAGATAAAGGCAATCACAAAGCCTTTTCCTGGCATGTGAGAGCTAGACTCTGTTAAATCCTGCAGCCTCAAACTCAGGATTAGATCTATCAAACTGTAACAGGCCCAGACTTTGCTCCAGTTGCTGTCTGGAAAAGCTGGGCTGTGCAAGGAATCTATTAAGTTCTTCCTTATTCTGGTTTGAGTGCTTTGGAAAGAGGCAGGTGGCTGCAAAAAAGTCCCAGCCTCAGAAAAAGTCTGCTGGATGTAAGGTGGAACTGTTCCTATTAAGAAACCTTTTGACTGGAGTCTGTCACCTACCACTATCAGGTTTCATCAGCACGCTTCTCTTCTGGCTCCCCAGATTAGCCAATCATCTACGTAGGCCACCAGTTAAATCCTTCATTCTTGAGCTCCCATAAAATAGGTACAGTAAATATAAAAATTTATGCAAACAATAGGTTTGTTCAGATTTGACGGGTTAAGGATCACCCTTTGTTTGGAGGAATGCTTCATGGGGACAGTGGAGAGTGGTGGCAAATAAAGCAATCTTTCTCTATGGTTCCCTTTTAAAAGGGGATCTGGTTTTTGGAAAAAACTACTTTAGAGGAGGGGAAGGGTGAGACCATCTCTACCCTATCCCATTGTGAATTATACTGTGTCCCCAAGAGGAGGACTTCCACTGCATGTCATGCTGTAGAAGACAACCCCAACCATGCAAGTCCTGTGGGGCTCCGCCTCTTCCTTTCTGTGTAATACACAGTCCAGGAGTTGATTTTTCTTTCCCCTGGTAGGAGTGTCGTGTTTGCTTTGAAAGGGGTGCTGATGCTATTGTTGTCCTTTCTTCTGTTGTTGGAGGGGTCCTTTATTAGTTACTGTATGCTTGTACGGCTCTGATTCACACCAAGCTTTCCTATGCTAAGGAAGTGAAAACTCTCAAGGGTATTGTTTCCCAGATTCTCCTTTTTCAAGAACAGTATATATTGTGCAATTCTGTTGTCAGGTTCATTCAGGGAGTTCTGCAGCAACACTCTTCAAAAGGGTCCCAACAGAAAGGGAAAGAAAGCAGTAGGGAGGTTACATTAGGGAGCAAAATGTTAGAGCCCACCAGTGCTTCCTTTTAAGCTGTAATGTGACACTCCAGAAAGTCATAGAGAGCTCCCAGCAGGGTCCACATAAGTGTTTTGGCTACTGCAGTGAACATTGTTCTTGAAGACACTGGAAGCTCTTTAATTACTGTAGGTGGAGCGTAGCATAAAATTCAGCCATGGCTGTCCTGAGGTTTTTCTTGTAGGGGTCCCAAATTGCTGGGTAGCCATGTCCAGTAGGAGCTCTTTCCCCTCAGAAGGGAGGAAGAATGTTGCTCATTCCTCTGTAGCACTATCAGATGCTGGGATGGTGGAGACAAATGGCTTTATTTTTGCCATAAACTCATCACAAGTGGCTTTATTTCTGCCATAAACTCCCCGTCATTACAAAATTCTGAAATTCTGCCTTCACATGATTGATTGCTTCAAAAGTGAAAACAGAAGGCTGATGCCTTTCAGAGAGGTTATTGGTTCTGTAAGGTTGTTATTGTACTATTTTCCATTAAAGTGGAGAAAAGTTGCTTTCATGGCTTTCATTAATATGGTTGTTTCTGTTTGGCTTTCCTTGCTATATTATTAGGCAGGATAACCATCTCCTTCAATGTTATCTGAATTCCTACTGACGGGGACCAAGCACCATTTAGTATTGGGAAAGGCCACTCTGTCCCAAATTTGTATATGCTCAACCTCAGTCAGTTTTCCTTTCATTAATGAGGTATTTTCCATCTGGTGAAAGGATGCTCACTTAGGTGTTTTGCCAAGGATTATCAGTATCATTCTCAGGGGCAGATATTGGTGCCCATACCACATTCTGATTTGAGGTTTTATTTTCTGGCCTAGTCTTAGTTGTTACCAGCCAGAGCTCTGAGAGTAAGCAGACTGTTTCTTATTATCCATTCTGATTTCAACAGGGGATCTAGACAACTAATTCAACTTCTTTTTTGGGGTTAGGTTTTTAATTTTCTGTAAAAGAAAACAATTGGGATGGCTGTTTGTCTGTCTGTCTGCACTTTCTGTCTGCCCTCAGATCTTAAAAACTACGGAGGTTAGAGGACTGCAAATTAGTTTGTTGATCATCCATCCTCCAATCATCAAGCATACCAAATTGCAGCACTCTAGCCTCAGTAGTTTTTATTTTATTTAAGGTTAAAGTTAGCGGTGATCATGCATCTGGCACCGCTATAGGCACCAACAACACAGGCCACCACCAGGCTGTGGCTGAAAGTTTCATGGGCCGCAGCTGAGAGTTTTATACAACATTATACGTTTTACAGAAAACTTGATTGCACCAAAAAAACTAAGGTGCATTTTTTACCTTTTAATTATCCTGTTCCCATGACCTAGGACTTTTGGTGAGAACCCTATCTATGCCTGGGCAGACTGTAAAGCCTCTCAATCCTCAACTTTAAAGGATGTGAAATTTTACTTACTGTATACCCATTTCCATACCCAGGACACCTGAATTTTAGGAATTGTGGATAGCATCTCTATGCTGATGCTCAGTAGCAAGTGAGTCCTCGAAGTAGTTACACTCTCTTGGGGTCATCCTTGATATTGTTCATGATTTCCTCCTGGAATTCTGAAAGGAGTGCAAGCGGAATTTTCCCATCAGGGAAGCCTGCATGAACTGATAAGCCAAGGCAGTCATATCACCACTGCCTGGCAGTATAGAAAGTACAGCAAGCTGAATTCCCTATTAGGGAAGCCTGCATGAACTGATGAGCCAAGGCAGTTATATCATCACTGCCTGGCAGTATAGAAAGTACAGCAAGCAGAATTTTCCCATCAGGGAAGCCTGCATGAGCTGATTGAGCCAAGGCAGTCATATCATCACTGCCTGGCAGTACACATATATATGTATCACACATACATACATACATACAGTAATCCCTCAGTTATCCACATTCACATTATCTGCATGCAAGTGGCACCTAGGCACCCAAGATGTATGTATAATATATATACAGTTTATAATACTTTAAAAAATTGTGCTCCGATGGTTGGTAATGTTGCGTGGCCCTAAAGAAGTATTGGTAGCTCTGTTTACAGGTACTGTATAAATTCTGCTGAGAAGGGGTTTTGGGTGGGTAGGAGGTCCAGGAAAGACTTTCTGGGGAAGGGGGGGAAGGCTGGGCAGGAATGGAGGGGAGAGAAGTTTTAGGAATGCTGCCTACAGGAACAAGTAAAAGGGTTGTTGGGCAGGGTGGCTGGGGAAGGAGTTTCCTGGGTATGGAGGAGGGGGGGAAGGCTGTGCAGGATGGGTGGAGATGGGTAGGCGATCGTTTGACTTCTTGTGGTTGTTAAAAATACTTTGTTTTATGTATTTTCACATTTTTTTAACACTTTCCACTCTTGCCCTAGCCGAGATGAAAGTAGCTGCGACTCCAGGTAGTAGCTGATATTTGGGAAGTCGGCTATTCTGCATTTTTGCTTGGATCAAAAAAGCTATTATATATGGTTTGTTAAGTCTTGCATTAAGAGTTGCTATTGATTTTATGGCAGGTTAGTCGACCATGTTCTGCCCCAGATGTTCCAGTAGTTGTCAGGCACCCAGAAGTTCGCTCCTCTTATGCACTGAAGGATACAGTAGACCTTTACTTTGAAGTGCGTTGTAGGCATGCTGTAGAGTTTTTATGCTACATCAATGGCAGAAGTCTTAATGGTAAGTAATTATCAGTGTTGTTGTACAGTATATGTAGAGTAATAAGATATTACTGATCTAAAACTGATATTTATGGAAATGGATTACTGTATTCAATTTTACTAATAGAGTGCAGAAATATGTCCTTGTTTTATCAATGTTAAGGGTTGTGGAAAAATTTCCTGGTCACAAATTTGATTTAGAAGACCAAACTTTAAGCAGCCAGGGGATGGCACTTGAAAACTGGAGTGCTAAAATGTTGTGTTGTACTCAAGGCTTCTATGCTTTTGTCCTGTGTGTTAAAATTATACATCATCACAGTTTTTTATGAAGTTTATATTACAGCATTCCAGCTGTCATCATTATTACTTTATAAAAATGTTTCATTAGTGTAATTTATAGTAGCATTAAGTTTATTGTATTTATTTCTAAGAATGTTTCAGTTGTATGATATACCTTTGGTATTAAGTGACTTGGAGACACCTCTGCAAGTATAACTATTGTAATAAATTCACAACTTTGGGAAGGTTGCTGAATGGGAGCCAGATGCTAGATATTCCTTGTTTGAGTAAAAACTTGTCATCAAATGTTTCATGTGTAGGAGTAACTGTTTTTGTTTTTCTAGGGCTTGGCAACAAAGAACATAAACTTAACACAAGCTTATAACTATGTACAGTATTAATATATGGTTCTAAAGTGACTTACCTAAATATGCTGGGTTTGGTCGCCGTATTGTTGCATCTTTCCCAGAATATCTTAGTATAACCACCACATCAAAAAGACCCTTGGTTTTCTGCTGTAGCTAGAATGTGATCAGGACTTACCATACCACCTACTGATACACAGCATAGTCGAATTTGTTTGAGGTCGTGGCAATAATGTTTAAGGAATACTGTTTCTGATGACTACCTTGTATACTCGGGGACTTCTTCGAAAAAAACATTTCCGAAGAAAGCTAACGATGTACTCATCTTCTGGATGTCATGCGACTTAGGAAAGGAGTGGGGTCTGCCTTTTTAATAAGGGACACTAAAATTATTCTCAGCCCATGTAGAGAGAGTGGTTTGTTTGTGCCAGGGTGTAGGAAAATCGGACCCTCTGGGATGTTTTCCATGACCTCTAGGTAAATCTTAGAGGTTGAATTGGGCATAATGTTTTATCCGAGAAATTGGGTTCCCTTATCAGAGTAAGAGATTTTCTCGTAAGGGGTTCTCATTCTTGGCCAGGAGTGATGGGCTAGGGGACAATGATAAATGATGGTTAGCTGTATGAGTGTTGTCCCCATCTAAGAGAGGTCAGTCCACTATTGCGAGCTCCTTATGCCAAAGTAGTCAAGAAGATTGCCTTTTCCAGCATATGAGTTGTGATTTTAATGGGCCCACTGAATTGAGGGTTGACAGTAGTCTAAGCACCTTATTCATGGACCAGGTAATGAGAAGCATTGCAGGAGCAGGTCTTTGCATTGCAGAAGACTGGAGAAGGGAAGTAACAATTTCTACGTTAGAATCATTCCCAAATCCATAAAGCAAGGGTTCCGACAATGCTGTAAGTACGCCATGATTGTTGTAACAGCAAGACACTTGTCTTCAAAAAGATATACTGCATAAGAAAATGTAGAAGTGCTTCAGCAGAGACCTTAACTGGGGGCACAAGTATGTATCCATATTGTTGTATACTGGTAGGCATCATAATGTTACACCACTCAATTAGGACAAAGCTAACTGTATACTGTAAATGTAATTTGTAAATTTATGATTTGGTTACCGGGTTTAGGCTACTCACAAGCCGCAGGTAAAGCTATAGGCTACATAAGAAAGTACTTCAATGAAAAGTTTTTGCCAAAGGAAAAAATTTTTAATAATCTGGGTATGCATAAATTAGATTATATCTGCTGAAAGCCCAGTTTAGATCTGTGTTGAAACGCTTCTACATTTTCTTGTACAGTGGACACCCACTTTTGTGCGCTTCACTTTTTCACACTCCACTTTGTTGCGAATTTTTGTGGAACATATCTTACATTTTGCATGGGAACTTGCGCCAATTCGTGAATTTTTTCGTAGAGCAGTATTCACTAATTACTGTATTTTTCTTTTAATTTTCATGACTAAATACATTTTTATGATAAAAAATTATTTACTAATTTTCAAATATTAATAAAGTATTAATGTAGACACATTTTTAATACAAATTAAATAAATCTGTCTTACAGAACATTTGACCACAAATCACTCTCTCGCTGAGATAGCAGAGAGATTGATTTTTTATGCATGTATGTATTTGTTTTGTACAGTATAGTTTTATAGATAAGGGTGATGTTACTTTGTAATTAATTTTTTCATATTTTCCATGCTATAATTATACAACTTTTTGCATTTCAGTAAAAGCAGACTGGAAAATAAAATGAAAATAATTAGCGAATCATCGTACATAAACTTATTAAACTCATTCTGTGGCTCCCCACCCCAGAATGAGCTTAACTGGTTTACGATGAATCGCTAATTATTTTCAATTTATTTTCCAGACTGCTTTTATTGAAATGCAAAACATTACATAATTATAGCATGGAAAATATGAAAAAATGAGTGACAAAGTAACACCATGTTTATCTATAAAAACTATACTGTACTGTATAAAACAAATAAATATACATGCATAAAAAATCAATCTCTTTCTTGTCTCAGTGAGAGAGAGAGAGAATAAAAATACATATGCACATTAAAATTATTTAATACACTAGTGACAGTAATTGTTTTTCGCAGAGTAAAACAAAAATAGAACGATTTCACTACTACGAGAGAAAATTACTATGCTTACTTATACAGGGGTAACTTGATTAGTGGTCAGATTTTCTGTAAGACAGATTTGTTTAATTTGCGTTAAACATTTTATAGATATTTTGCCGTATTTACATTAATATTAATACAGTGAACCCCCTGTATTCGCGGGGGATGCGTCCCATACCCCCCCGCGAATAGGTCAAATCCGCGAATGCTTAACACCCCTGTAAAAACATTTAGAACTGCCCATTTTGATAGCTTAAACCAAAAAAAAACCCTGTAAAAATGCTTATACCTGAGTATTTTAATAGTTTTATCACAAAAAGTGCATTTATTCATGAAAATTATATGAAAATACAGTAATTAGTGAATATTTCTCAGTGAAAAATACCGTGAATGGGCAAATTTTCCGCGAATGATGGCTAGATATGTTCCACAGAGAAACCCGCGAATGCGTGAGTCCGCGAACCATAAGAACGCGAATATGGGGGGTTTACTGTATTTGCGATTGTTAAATCTTGTTATAAGCATTTTAGGGGTGTATATACCTAAGAGTAACAGTTGTATGGGGGTAATCTAAGATGACTTTGGGTGTTTTGGGGTGATGGTTTAGGGTGTATTTTTGTTTGAAATATTAAATTGCTTTAGTATGATAATTTAAAGTATATTTTTGTTTGAATTATTACATTTGGCAGTGAACTGGTAAAATAGGCAGTTACAGTGAACCCCTATATTCGCGGGGGATGCGTCCCACACCCCCCTGCGAATAGGTCAAATCTGCAAATGCTTTAAACCTTTCTAAAAACACTTAGAACTGCCCATTTTGATAGCTTAAACCAAGAAAAACCCTGTAAAAATGCTTATACCTGAGTATTTTAATAGTTTTATCACAAAAAGTGCATTTATTCATGAAAATTATATGAAAATACAGTAATTAGTGAATATTTCTCAGTGAAAAATACCGTGAATGGGTGAATTTTCTCTAAATGATGGCTAGATATGTTCCACAGAGAAACCCACGAATGCTTGAATCCACAAACCATGAGAACGCGAATACGGGGGATTTACTGTATAAGCATTTTAGTTTAGGAGTACAGGGTATTTGACAGTTATAAGCACTTATAAGCATTTTGAGAGGGGATTTTGCATTTCTGCGGATTTTGCGTTTTTGCGGTGGGTTGTGGAACCTATCCCAGCGAAAAAGTGGGGGAGCACTGTGTATCTTTCTGAAGATGTGCCTTGCTGTTACAACAATATGGCATACTTGCAGCATTGTCAGAACCCTTGCTTTATGGATTTGGGATTGATTCTGACATAGAAATTATTTCCTGTCTCCGGTCTTGCATTGCAAAGACCTGCTCCTTCAAGGCTTCTCATTACCGGGTCCATGAATGTGAAGCTTAGACTTCTGTCAACCCCTCAGTTCAGTGGGCCCAATACAACTACAACTCATATGCTGCAAAAGGCGATCTTCTTGACTGCTTTGGCATCAGGTGCTAGCATTAGTGAACCGGCCTCTATTAGACAAGGAAAATACTACATAACTTATACAGCTAACCATCATTTATTATTGTCCCCTAGCCCATCATTCCTGGCCAAGAATGAGAACCCTTTGAGAGAAAATCTCTTATTCTGATTAGGGAACTCAATTTGTCAGATAAAATATAATGCCTTGTTCAAGTACTTGAGGTTTACCTGGAGATCACGGCAAACATCCCAGAGGGTCCGATTTTCCTGCACCCTAGCACAAACAAACCACTCTCTCTACAAGGGCTAAGAATAATTTTAGTGTCCCTTATTAAAAAGGCAGACCCCACTCCTTTCCTAAGTCACATGACATCCGGAAGGTGAGTACGTCATTAGCTTTCTTCAGAAATGTTTCTTTCGAAGAAGTCTCCGAGTGTACAAGGTGGTTATCAGAAACAGTATTCCTAAAACATCATTCCACAACCTCGAACAAATTCGACTACACTGTGTATCAGTAGGTGGTATGGTAAGCCCTGACCCCATTGGCGTTACGCTGGAAAACCATGGGTCTTGATGTGGTTATGCTAAGATATTGCTGGAATGGTGCAACAATACTGCAACCAAACCCAGCATATTTAGGTAAGTCCCTTTTGAATTATATCCTAGTAGTTATAAGTTTGTGCTAAGTTTCATGTTCTTTGTTGTCAAACCCTATGGGCATCTGGAATAAAGAATGTGATTTATAACTTAACCTTACCCAAATTTTCATCTGGGTGTTGGGATTGAATTTTAGGAGCCAAGCCATTTCATCACCTGTCAATTTCTTTTGTAAGCTCCTTTGAGGACAAAGTGACTACGCTATCAAAAAACACTTACTGTATTGACTTAGGAAAAAATTATTTTTGGTAGCTGCTGTGAGCCCTCAAACCCACCCACTTTCCCTGAAGAAAAGGCATGGGACTTGGGTGAATAATTATCCTGCATAGACTTGAAAAAGAGTAATGAGTGAAAAGGTTGGCGTGAAGTGGGTTGCTGCCTTGATAGATGGCCAACGTGCGGGGCATTGTTGCCACATCTGTGGGTAAGGAATGGGAATTGAACCTAGGCAGCTGCTGTAGACAAGAGAAAGAACCCTCTTGTCTTGAGTCCTATATTCTATTAGTGTCAACGTGCATTATACTGGCCAAGACCAACTAGAAGAGAATTCGTTGCAATTGATTGGTCTATCTTTAGGAGACCCTCTAGGGACCTTGATAGCATCCTTATGGTTAGATTATATCCATGCTTAGAGCCCAATTGAGATCTCTGTTGAAACACTTCTACATTTTCTTATATATCTTTTTGAAGATAAGTGCCTTGCTGTTATAACAATCATGACATACAAGGCAGCATTGTGGGTACCCTTGCTTTGTGGATTTTAGATTGATTCTAACATAGAAATAGTCGCCTTGGTTATAATCTAACCATAAAATTACTCTCAAGGTCCCCAGAGCAGCTCCTTAGATAGACCAGTCAATTTCAAAGAATTCTCTTCTAGTTGGTCTTGACCAGTATAGTGCACGTTGACACTGATAGAATTAAAGGACTCAAGACAAGAGGGCGCTTTCTCTTGTCTACAATGGCTGCCAAGGTTTAATTCCCATTCCTTACCTGAGGATGTGGCAACAACCCCTCACGTCGGCCATCTATCTTGACAACAGTGCACTCAATGCCAACCCTTTCACTCATTACTCTTTTTCAGGTCTATGCAGGTTAATAATTCACCCAAGTCCCATGCCTTTTTGTCAGGGAGAGTGGGTGGGTTTGAGGACTTACGGTGACTACCAAAAATAGATTTTGCTACATTAACAGACTTGCAAAATACACTGTATAGGCTCTTCTTGGAAAAGGGGAATCTGGGAAACTACTCTTGAAAGTTTCCTCTTTCTAAACCTAAGAAAGCTTGGTATGAATCAGAGCCATAGAAGCTTCCAGTTATTACTAAAGGATCCCTCTAGCAACAGAAGAAAGGACAATGAAAGCAGCAGCACCCCTTTCGAAGCGGACAGACACTCCTACCAGGTAAAGGATAATCAACTCTTGGACTGTGTATTAAAGGCAAGGGAAGAGTTGGAGCCTAATATGACTTGCATAGTCAAGGGTCGTCTTCTGCAGCATCACATGCAGTGGAAGTCCCTCCCTTGAGAACTCAGTATAATTTTCAGTGAGATAGGGTAGTTATGGTCCCACCCTCCCCCTATAATTTTCAGTGAGATAGGGTAGTTATGGTCTCACCCACGCCCTCCTCGAAAGGAGTTTTTCCAAAAACCAGACCCCTCTTAAGTTAAGTATATCTTAGTTTAACCAGACCACTGAGCTGATTAACAGCTCTCCTAGGGCTGGCCCGAAGGATTAGACTTATTTTACGTGGCTAAGAACCAATTGGTTACCTAGCAACGGGACCTACAGCTTATTGTGAATCCGAACCACATTATAGTGAGAAATGAATTTCTGTCACCAGAAATAAATTCCTCTTATTCTTCATTGGCTGGTTGGAGATTTGAACTCGTGGCCTTAAAAGTAGGCCATAAAGAGAGATGTGTTTATTTGCCACCACTCTTCAGCATCCCCAAGAAGGATTCCTCTGAATGAAGGGTGATCTTCAACCTGTCAAGTTTGAATAAACACATTGTTTGCATAAACTTTTCTATAAACTGTACTCATTTATTTTATGGGAGCTCAAGAAAGAAGAAATTTAACTGGTGGCTTACTTAGATGATTGGCTAATCTGGCGAGCCACCAGAGAAGTGCTGAAAAAAACCTGAGAGTGGAAGTCGACAGACTCCAGTCAAAAGGTTTCCTGATAAATAGGAACTAGTCCTGCCTTACATCCAGCAGACATTTTCTGAGGCTGGGGCTTTGTTGGGATACTTATCGCAGGCAGCTGTCTCTTCCCAATAGCACTCAAACCAGAATAAGGAAGGACCTGAGAAGATTCCTTGCAAAGCCCAGCTTTTCCAGACAACGGTTTGAACGAAGTCTGGGCCTGTTAAAGTTTGTGTCTGTGGTAGATCAAATCATAGGATTGCAACTGTAGGGTGTAGAGAGAGTCTGGCTCTCGCATTCCAGGAAAAGGCTTTGCAATTGCCTTCATTTGAGATTGGGAAGACTATGTCCGTGGACCTAGAAGGGGTTTCTGGCAAACAGGTCAACTTGACTCCCGTTTGTACGAGTATTTACGGATGATGTCTCTTGGATGGGATGAGGAGGCCATTGGGAGGATTGGCTTGTAACAGGTTAATAGTCACCTGTTCTGAGGGAGTATCACATCAGCTCCCTGGAGCTGTTGGTTGTCTTTCCATCTCAGAAAATTGAAACTTCCAAAGAGACACATATTTTTTTGGTCCTAGACAGTATAATGTCAAAGTCTTTTATCAAGAAGTTGGGGTCACTCTCAGCCCCTGTCAAGTTAGTAATTGCCAACATACTTCCACATCTGGAAGTGGATCTGTTTGCCACATGCTAGAACCATCAACTTCCATTGTGTGTGTGTGTCAAATAGAGGATGATGTACCACTTTTCTCCATTATCCCAGATTTCAAAGGTTTGAACAATCTACTAGCTTTCAGCAGAACCACTTAATGGCCCTGAATTAGCTGAACATTCATTAGTATTTTTATTCAGCAGTGGATGAGAAAATAGATTCCATTACAGTCCGCTGTTCTATCCCTAGACAGGAGGAGGGAAGGTCTTCTACACATTCTCCTCTGTGAGTCATGACCTTCACATGGATTTTTTAAATGTCTGCCATGAAGATTATTTACCTAACATTGTTAGGTAATTAGTGCAAAAACTGTAGATTCCATCTATCCAACATAACAGAGTGTATGGAAAATGTGGTTAGATTACTTCCACACTGAGATCCCAGTTGAAATCTATTGAGGTGAAGTGTCTTCCTATTACAACAATCATGGCATACAAGGCAGCATTATCGGACCCCTTGCATGGTTTTGGAATTTATTCTATATAGAAATTGTTAATTCCCTTCTGCAGCCTTTGCACAGAAAGGCCAGCTCCTGTCATCCCTTCTACTTAGTGGGCCCAATGCAACTACAACTCATATGCTGCAAAAGGTGGTCTTTTTGACCACTTTGGCATCAAGAGCTCAGATTAGCGAAAAGGGCTCTCATAGACCGGCAACATTTCATCACTCATACTCCTACTTGTCATTTGCTGTTGTCTCCTGGCCAAGAATGAGGATCTTTTAAAGGGAAAATCCCTTTTTCTGATAAGGGAACTTTTTATTTCAGATGAAACATTATGCCTGGTTCAATCACTTAAGGTTACCTAGATATCATGGCAAACATCCCAGGTGGTCCTTTTTTTCCTACACCCTAGTACAAACAACCACTCTCTCTAAAGGGACTAAGAATTATTTTAGTGTCCCTCATTAAAAAGGCAGACCCTCACTCCTTTCGTAAGTCAGATGACATTCAAAAGGTGATAACATCATTAAATTTCTTCTTCCTTCAAAGAAGTCTCCAAGTGTACTGGGAGTTATTAGAGGCAGTATTCCTGAACTGGGAGGCCACAATAATCCATGAAACACTGCCATGAGAGGGGTGGTTCATGCTGAGATATTGCCTGGGAAGGTGCACTAATCCTGCAGCAAGACCCGACATGATTAGGTAAGTCACCTTAGAACCGCAAAGAATAATACATACATAGGTATTTGTGTTGTTCCCTGTTTTTATAGTCAAATCCTAATTTGACAGTAAATAACCTGTGACTATACTTCGGACGAAAAATTTATCTGGATTGTTGGGATTAATTTATGAGGAGCTAATCCATTTTGTCACCTGTCAGTTTCTTTTGTAAGTTTCCTTGAGGATGAACAGCAACTGTGCTACCAAAAATCAGGTTTTGATGTCGGAAAGGCCTAATTTTGGTAGCCACTATGAGTCCTCAAACCCACCCATTTCCCATGACGAAAAGGCATGAGACTGTTGTGAATGTTTATATTGTGCAGACCTAGCATGTAAGGAGGAAGATAGGCGACATAAGCACCATCGTTGCATCTGTGTGAGTAGGATGTAGGGAAATCCGAGGCATTTGTTGTGACAGGAGATAGAGCCCTCTTGTCCTGAGTCCTTTATATTCTATCACAGTGACAACAAGCACTATTCTGGCTAAGACCAACTATAAGAAAATCCTTGAGCTTGGTTGTCTGTCTTATGGAGTGCCTGGGGGGACCATGAGAGTGAAACTCCGGTGAGGGCTCACAGTATGTGTGTATACCAAAATTAGGCCTTTCCCACGTCAAATCCTGTTTTATCACCTAATTCATATAGAACAACACAACAAAAGAAATATTGGAAAGAATTTTTATCCTGCTAAGAAATATGTATGTAGGCCATGCAGTTATACTATCAGTATCTTTATTATTGGGGGTGCAATAAGAGCTTCATTCAGTTAGGGGTTATGAAGATAATGAATGATAATGATGAAACATAGCAAGGTGGAGAAATATTAATAAAAAGTAAATCCTTCTGATAAAGAGTAAGACAAATCTCACAGTAAACCACAGTATTAAATTTTAGATAATGAAATCCCATAAGAGCCTTTTTTGTATTTGCCAAAATACAAGAATGTTGATCTAAAGGTGCATTTACATGGTCAAACAGTTTGTCCAACATGCATTCAGGTTGTTTGTCAATAGGTTTGAAGAGGTGTCACATAGTCAAATCAAATTTGCGTGTAATGTGTGTGAGTCGTGCAGTTGAGAAGCAAAGATGCCCCTGGATTAAGACACCGTTATTGCCATTGGTTTAGCGGTGGAACTAAGGAGAAAAAAAAAAGACCTAAGCGGAGAAAAGATTGGTTGTGAAAAAGAGACCAAATTTCTCATGCAAACTTGCTTGTTGATTTGAGATTTAAGTCAGAGGACTTGCGCAGTTGTATGAGAATGGATAAGGCAGCATATTTAGATCTGCTGAGGCTTACCACTTCTTCTTTTGTTAAGTACAAGGATGCAAACATAAGAAAGACCATTTCACCTCATGAAAGGTCAAGTGCCACTTTGCATCTTTTAAAGCAACAGGCAGGGCACTTCAGGACTTGAAGCTTTTAGCTGTTATTTCCACCAGCACTTTATCTTCAATCATACCAGAAACATGAGGCAGTTTATTTTCTTCATAACATTGTCCCATGAGCAAACAACCCCTTGTTTTTAGTTATCTTATTAGTGTATTCATTAGATTTCCCTAAAGGCGTATGTTCTTTGTATATAAGGATAAATTCCGTTAAACCTTCCCTCTTATTCCTCTTAACTTTATTTTCCTCACTATTCATACTTGAGATGGGAAATATAGATGGGGTTACAAGTCAAGATCTGAATAGCTACTAAGGTTTGATGTTTGCCAATCATTCACATGAGCAAGTGTTTGTGGATTACTTAAGCCCCGCCCACAAAAGTCAGGCTGAGCTGGACTTCCTTCAGACCGTTTGTCAATGGTGTTTGCCAATCAGGTACTCCATTCACAGTCAGATTTCACATGTTGGGCAAACCAGGTTGGACAAACCATTTGACCGTGTAAATGCACTTTAAGAGTATAGATGATGAGATATGTGCTTGGGAGGAAAACAAAATGTATATTTAAATACAAAACAGGAATATTAGAAAATGCTATTCCATGGGGAACATGAAACCATTTACTTAACTTTCCTGTTCTGTAAATAGTTGCAAGATTTTGGTGATAAATCACTGGACAGCGAAAAAACTAGAGCTTGGAAAGTGGCGTTTACTTTTAGAAAGGCCTAAGAGCAATGAATTCATGGGGCTCAGTCTACCTGTACCATTGTTGCTACATCTGTGAAAGAAGGGTGAATCAGGATCTTCAGGAATGTCTCTGTAGGCAGGATGAAGAACCTTCCCAGTCTGTTTATATTCCATCACTGTCACAACAATGGCACTATTTGGGCCTAGAGTGGTTATGAGGTATCAGTCAGTCTTATGTAGCCTCAGTGGGACCATAAGGGTTAACTTCTTTGAGAGTGAGCAGTGGCTATGCTATCAGAATATATAGTTTTGGTTTCTTATATTATTAACATGTTAAATATCAATATTTTTTCACTGCCAGTGATCCTGATAACTTATAATGAATTGATAAATATTACCTACAAATATGCTAAGTTGTTATACTTTGGGGAAACTCCCTCCCTATGGGACATTCGTTGAATGCATAAATAACTTCCTAAGGTGGGCCCCAAGACTGATGAATCATACCATTAGGTCTTTATAGGTATTCAGTGAACTGAAAATTAGTCTCAAAGTACACATAAAGATCTTTTTATTGTTCCCTAGAAAATTGTTGACACCTAGGCAAAAATCACAGTGCTGGATAATTTATTGAGCTAAAAAATGTCCTTTTAATTGTACTAATGACTTATTCCAGAATAAGATAAGACATGAAATATGTATTTGCTTGAAATTAAGGATGTTATTCTATCATAGGAGACTACTGAATTATTTTCCAAATTGCATACTTGTTCCTATTATGATTTTTTTATTCCAAATGGATGTACTATTGGCAGCAAAACTGGAATAACAGTTTTCCTAAATCTTCAGACACATGTTCAATAATGCGACATCTAGCAACTCTAGAAAGGGGGCTGAGCTTCAAGATCTTATCATGTTTGTTGTTTGCTTGATTGTCTTGTACTTTAAATCATAAAAATTCTAGTTATAAAAGCATTGATATCTAAATGGAGTAATAAGCTCTTCATTATTCATTCTAGTTGCATTTGCAGCAACAGTTCAGAGTAAAATAGTCAATCTCCTGTCATGCCTACTGTGTGACCTTACTCATAAACGAAGTTATGACACCAAAATAAAATGGAATGCATATGCAACAGGATACATGATCTTAAATAATTTAAGAAAATGTTTAAAACTAGTAAATATTGTTTTTGTGTAGTACTACACCCAGAAACCCACACTCTTATCTTTTATATCTCTATGAATAAATCCATCTGAGAAATTCCAATTACTTCATATATGCACAGTGCTCTCAAGTATCAAAATATTTTGGTCTTGCAGATTTAATATATATTCTATGATATACTTTGCATTGTTTAGTCATATTCTAGAGTAAATTTAGCAAGATTTTATGTTTTCGTAAAAAAAAAAACTGAAATTAGGTGAACAAAAGCTAATGAAAACTGATGCTTAACTTCTGTTGCCCATAGTACAATATATTGCAGCCTTTTGTGTTATTTGTGGCCAAATGTTTTCTTTTTCTTAGTGTTATAATACAAATTTTCAGATTGGTATTTAATATTGTACAGTATACTGTATTTAATTTAAATCCCACAGATGTCAGTAGATTGGGGACTGTAGCAGTATCAGATAAAGTGGGTGATTATACTCATGTGTTAAATGTACATTATGAGGTCAACAAAGAAGACTGGTGTCATGGAAATCAGGGACCCATTGTTGTGCGTTTGGAAGCCCATAGTCAAGGCTACTGTGCTACCTCTTCAGTTCTAATTGAAGTCAAAGGGTCACCTCTTAACCAACAGCTTTCAGGTTCGTTTTTATACCTTCAGTTAGTAGTATTTCCTTGAAAAAACTATTAAAGAGAGGGTCAGTGTAAAATAAAGAGTGAGTTTAAACATTGTTCTGTTCAGTCATTTCACGTTGTTGCATACCATATGGTTCTGTTCTTTTTCCTTTCTTTCCACTGTACATACTGTACTAATATTGACCTCTATTCTACTCTGTTTCATCATAAGCCCATCAATCATAAACATGCCTATATTCATGTTCTGTGATTGTTCTCAGGTTTACCAATATTTTGTCTGTGAGGCAGGAGGCAGTCTTGCTGTGTATGCACCCTGTGGGTCCTTAATTGTGTCTCAGTCAATAACCTTGCATGTTTTAGCTTACAGTGCTGTAACAAAATCTGTGGTCATTTCTCAGGTGTTTACTTCAGCAAAGATTGCTATTTCACACCTTCTGAATATTTATTTTTTTCATTTTCTATATTAATTTCCTTCAGCCCTTTTTCTCTTTAGTATTTCAGTGATAGAAGATTGCATTCTACAGTTATTCAGTCACCAAGGTTGTCATTTATGTCACTGTCTTCGTGTATGGTTAAATGCATATACTGTATATAAGTAGATGAGTTTTTTCATTATCCAGACAATTTACACTTTTGCTATATTTGCTTCATTTCAGTCTGTGATTACAGTATTATGAATATGATTTCATCTTGTCATCATGTTGTGAGTGTGGTGAAGGTTTTGTAGGTCAAGTGTATTTACAAGACTCTCTTAGTATTGACAATCAGCATAGTTATCTTCAGGTATGATAATATTTAAGTTTTGTGGTCACTTCATATATATGTTACATTTGTTGTTACCTCTAATTGTGCCTCACTACTGTGTGTGTATATATATATAATATATATATATATATATATATATATATATATATATATATATATATATATATATATATATATATATATGTATGTGTGTGTGTGTGTGTTTGTGCATGTGTGTGTATTATGTATATATATGACTGTGAAATATTTTCTGTTAAAACAATTCCATCAAATATAAGGAGCCCATAAAAATGCCAAAATGTAGAAAGTAAAGGCTATATTTCAGAGACCAAACTGTCTCTCTCCTCAGGCAAATAGTGAATGGAAAAAAGTTACAGAAAAACAGTATTTATACCAGAAGGTCCACAGGTCACCGTTACGTCACTCCAGTCAAATGGAGTGACATAATGGCTGACATGTGGACCTTCTGTCACTTTTCAGTCATTTTCTATTTGCCTGAGGAGAGAGAGACATATTGGTCTCTGAAATACAATTTAATTTTCTATAATACATATATACCTATATATATATATATATATATATATATATATATATATATATATATATATATATTTATATATTTGCCTGATATATATATGTATATATATATATTATATATATATATATATATATATATATATATATATAATATATATATATATATATATATATATATATATATATATATATATATATATATATATATATATATATATATATATATATATATATATATATATATATATTATATATATATATATATATATATATATATATATATATATATATATATATATATATATATATATATATATATATATATATATATATATATATATATATATATATATATATATTATTGTTACAAAGTGATCAAGTACCTGGTTTTACACAAATAATAATACCAAAAGTTACCTCACATTGACCAGATACTTGAAACCTCATAACAAAGATGTTTGACTGAATTTCTAAAGGTACAGTGATCCTATAAACATACTTATCACTTGAGAAAATCAATGTAACTTTACCAAGTTATGGGTGAAGCAACAGTTAATAAGTTATATCCAGACTAGTGGAAAATGGGTATCACTTCAACGAATACTGTAGCTGTCTCTCTGGTTCTATTTTACCTAGATAAGTCTCAGGTGAACAAACAGATACATCACTTACCTTGTATACATTCATTAATGTCTCTAATTACTGGTGGTCAAAATGAAACATTGTGTTTTAAAAAACGTTAAACAAGCAGGTTTATTTCTAAGTTCAAAAGTTATATGCAGAGTTCACAACCTCAAAAGATTTACTATTAATTGACAACAGTGTAAGGTTTAAGTATTTCTTAATCAAGTTTAATTCACAAAACTTTAATTTATTAAGAAAGCAATTTGGTTAGGTAAGATTCAAATCATTAACTATCACTCAAGTTTTAAGCATATACCTGATTAATTAAACACAAACATTCACCAAAATATTACTGACTGGAATCCACACAAATATTGTCTAAAATCTCAATAATAAGTAGGCATGAACAAAATGTTAAGAAATCACCAGCACAAAACTTTGAAACACAGTAATTATAAAATTATAATAATACGATAACACACACATATAAGAATGAAATATTAAAAAATGGAAATATACCAACCACCAAAAAATATGTGTAAAGATTATATCAATCTTTCAAAAGATTACTTCACTTTAAAAAAAAAAAGTTAAACACGTCTTTCTAAGACTCTAGACAACACTGCCAAGCCACAAAGACCTATACAAATATATATAATTAGCAGCAAGACACATTAGAACTCACAATAAGACATATGTTCATCTCTTATCAAAATAATAATTCACTTTTCACGTAGAACATCACTTTAATTCTTAACATAACAAAAACCAGTAAACGTCACTTTACCTTTTGTAATTATTACACCATTACACACCTTCCTCAGTGATTGCCCAAAACAATATTCCAGATCACCTTTTACAAAAGTAACACATTCCTGGGGTGAGTTTTAACAGGGCTTTTACAAACAGTAAACCATCAGTAACCCTTATATATATGAATGGGATTACTGAGAGAGAGAGAGAGAGAGAGAGAGAGAGAGAGAGAGAGACCCTATTTCCAGCAAGCTCTCTTCCTGACTGACTGCTTCTTACACAGCACTCCTCTTAAATCTTCAAAGCCCTCCCAGAATACATGATACATAAAGTATACATGCATTTGTTATACATATAGGTATACATGTGTATGTAAAGAATACATACATGGCTGGAGCTTCGAGCGCCTTATGTATGACTGACATTTCCTGGGAGACTCACACACCTGAACAAACAAAAGGAAGTGCTTTTAGACCCCAAACTGGCTGGCTGTCAACATGTCATCTCCAACTCTCTTACTGTTCCTCATTCCATTACTCAGTTTACAAAAAAGAATAATCACAGACAGCTAATAAACATGGGTTAGACATACATGATAAATGTATAATAGGCAACTCGCCGATTGGCTGACAGCTCATCACGATAATACAAGAGGGCTTGCCTTTAAGCGCAAGTTACTGGACACCTGTGTAAATAAGGAAGTGATAAGATCTTACCCTCTCTGTCCACAACACAGCCTGTTAAGAATTCGAGTTAACAACACTCAGTATACGCAATAATATACTACTGTAAACAAATGGAAAAACACATCAAAGCATTTTAAAATTACAAGATACACAATTTATCTGTACGAAAAAGACATTTTAAAATTACATCTTCACAACAAATGATGAATCTGCAAGCAAAACATTAAAAATTTTCACAGAGACATAAAACACTTGTAAAATGGTTATATATATTATAACACCTTATAATAATAATAATATATATATATATATATATATATATATATATATATATATATATATATATATATATATATATATATATATATATATATATATATATATATATATATATATATATATATATATATATATATATATATATATATATATATATATATATATATATATATAATATATGTATATATATATATATATATATATATATATATATATATATATATGTATATATACATACATATATATACATATATACACACACATTATATATATATATATATATATATATATATATATATATATATATATATATATATATATATATATATATATATATATATATATATATATATATATATATATATATATATATATATAATCTCAAAGGCGAAGGGAAAGGGCACCATTGTTACAATTCGTTTATTATGCCGACATTGCACGACAGTTGCTATAGTCGCATTTTCAAGGCTGCAATGATTAAAGAACTTCTTATAAAAAGTCACATTAAATTATCGATATACTGTATACATAAATTATAAGACAAATAAAAACGGGGGGAATAGGCACAGGACATACCTAAACCATAGTAGTAACAAGACTAAAACAAAAGAGCAAGAAAGGACGCGAGAAGAAAAACATAAACAAAGGTTAAGCAATGAACAATTGTACAGAGGTTGTTTGAGTATTTAGTGTTGGGACCATCTTCTGTATAATAATAGATTCTAATATATTGAGGTCATTTTCAATTTGGGCTCGTCCTATTATAGAAAAATCTTTATAATTAATTTGTAAGAAGTTTTTTAATCATTGCAGCCTTGAAAATGTGCCTATAGCAATTGTCGTGCAACGTCGGCATAATAAACGAATTGTAACAATGGTGCCCCTTCCCTTCGCCTTCGAGATTGTATCCTGAGTCGAGACTCATCCTACTTGGATATATATATATATATATATATATATATATATATATATATATATATATATATATTTACTGTAATATATATAGTGTAATATGAAGATATATATACAGATATATATATATGAGTGTCTTTACTGTAATACACAGTGTAATTTAAGAAGGCCCATAAAACACTATTTGAACGTTGCAACCATATATTTCGAGCACTTCCTTCTGTGCCCCTGTTCACTGGTAAAATATGGACAGATGAAATGATACAGGAGTATATATACAAAGCATATGTAGGTGTGGCCTTAAGTCTCCGATGGTATGCAGGTGACCGTTTCCCAAGAAGGAGGGGAAGCAATTCCCTAGTGGTTTTTGGTCTCATTAACTCCTGTTTTGCGATTCGTCTGGTGGTTGTGTTTCCTGGTGCACCTGTTTGAGAAGAGGTTTAAGGATTAACCTGTCGATTTCATTCACTTTCCAATGTCCTCCTGACAAGTTCATATTGTTGGTTTGATTGATGATAGCAGATTCCAGCATCTTTCTTTTGTATGGACAGCTACTTTTGAAAATCAGCTCTGCCCCGCTCCAATTTATGGAATGGCCTCTATCCCTGATGTGTAGAAAAATCCCTGAACTCTCCGAAGCATACTGCACTGATCTTTTGTGCTCTGTTACTCTTTGCGAGAGGGACCTGCCCGTCTCTCCCACGTAAACCTCATTAAAATTGCTGCACGGAATCTTGTAAACTCTGGCTTCTTCCCCTTTTTTATTTAAGTATATGTTAATGAGCGAGCTCCCAATGGATTTGGGATAATGGAAGATTAAAGGATTGTTAGACCTGAGTTGTTCTGTGGCTTTTTGGATGTTTTTGTCGTACAGAAGTTTTATTTTGTTGTTAAAATCAATTTGTCTGTTGTGAGTGGGACTTTTGTAGTATATTTTATTCGCTTTGTTCATAGTCTTCTCGATAATATGTGATGGGTAGAGCAGTTGCGTTAGGTGTTGGCGGATCGTGTTAAATTCTTTATGTAGGTACCCATTTGAACATATTCTAAGCCCCCTGAGGAATAAGTTGCACCGTACCATGATCTTTACGGAGACATCATGGTAGCTTAAGAATGAATATAGGAAACAGCGAAAGTGGGTTTCCTATATACTGTGAAGGCATATCTGATCATAAGAGAACAGAACAGATATTTTCTGAAGTCCTCGATCATGATATGATTTTGGAGGTTTTCGAGTGAGTCTCATGTCAAGGCCTCTAGCCAGAGGCTGAATGCTCTACTCTTATAGGCCCAGTCAGCCCAGGTTTGGCCAGCAGCCTTGGGAAGTCCATGCCACTTATGGTGCCAATATTCTGAGCAGAACTAGTAGGCCTCAGCTAAATCTCTCCTGACTGCCGAGAGGTCTCCTTGTTGATTTTCTTCCAGGACCATAAGGCATCCTTCCCTTTTCCCTTCATGTATCATGCCAGGAGTAGTAGGATCTTCTGAGTGTCCGTCACTTCGTACTCCCTAAATGCAGACTCCACCTCACCTAGCCACCTCAGAGGATCAGCATTGTCCCAAGGGGGAATGAGCTGTGTGATGGTGGAGATGGCAGAGAAGGCCGACCCATTTGGAGGAGCATTGTTGGCTGGTGCTTGAAGCTGAGCCATCTGGTATTCATGCACTCATACTCTTTCTGTTCTCATTGCTCCTTTTCATGGTGATGCTTACTTTCTCTCTCTCTCTCTCTCCTGTCTCATTCATCTTTTTCTTTCTCTCGTTGCTCCGCCCTCAACTCACTGTTTCTGTCTTCACGTTCTTTCTTAGCGGCTGCTACCTGCGCTTCTATATATGCTGACAAGTCTGCTCCCCCATAGCCTAGGTGCTCTCCACATGTTATGATGGTGTCTGGTGTTCTAAACTGCAGGTACTGGTCCTTCCAAAAGTTATCACGACTACTCCTTTGGGAACAAAGAAATTTTAGAAATCCAAGCGGTGCTGAACTGCACTCAGAAACTCATAAGGATTTGCTGGCCGTGCAAGGAATTGCACAGAAAGGAAAAGGGATTGTAGTACTCTGACCTGTTCAGAAGTAAAATAAAAGGTGGGGCTGTGCAGAAATACACAGTGACCAGGAAGTGCACCTGCAGGAGGCTACACTGTTGTGGGTGTACCTGCATGGGCTACATTGCTGCTGATGAGTGAATTAAGCATGTGGTGCTTATTTGCTCAGGAGAACAAACTCATTGATGGGTTTGCTAGCAACAAGGTAATATGATTTCTGCAAGAATGTAGGTTTCCTCTTACAGAAGAACCATCTTGCAAAAGATTATTGCATGCATGGACAAATCCCTTAAGGTTGCAGGGGTTAGGTACTGCCAGGTGCCACATGTCTAGGTGTGCTGGGGAGGCGTTAGGTTACCACTGAGCGCCACTCATCTGGTGTATCGGGGATTTGATTACATGCGAGGATGCAAACCTAGTGGGGGGGTTGGTGACATGTAAAAGGACTTGGGCAATCCTTTAAGGTTGCAATTAGGTTATGTTACCGCCAAGCACCATGCATCTAGGTGTGTCGGGGACTGAATACCTCTTAAGTTTGCAGATCTAGTGCGGAATTAATAGTACTGTATGCAGAAAAACCTTTTGTAGCAAAGCAATGAGACTGGGAGTAACTGGTACTCGTATAGGAACTGCTAATGTTAAGCATGCAATGAAATGGATGATTAATGCTTCTCCACCAATGAGGCTAACAGTTTGAGTGTTATTAGAAATATAGCAAAAAAAAAAATGACCAAACATCTCTCTAGCAATGGACTGGAGATGTTGCGTCTTCCAGAAAATGATCGTAGCAGGAAATTCGTCTACTGGGGTTTTAAGAATTGAAATGAAGGTTCTGAAAATCTTCCTCTCTCAAAGGCTTAAATGGGTTAACACGAGTTAATAGAGATAGATCGAGGGCGTTAAGCCGTCTAGAATGGTTTTAGCAGAAAGTTCATCTGCCAATAGCTAAGAATGATAACTTATGAAATAGAAGTTCTGAAAAGTTAATCATCTCGAAATTTTAATGAATCATTTGAGTTAATCCCACACAAAGCACTAACATGCACATCTGCTACAATGAAAATATGAAATCACGAAACGATTTGAATAGCAACCAGCAAAAAATATCTGATTCTATTGCTTACAAAGTTATAGAAAACACATTCTCAAAGAGAACAGGACGTCAACCATAACAAACGTGCTCACCGCGTGACTTTGCAATAAACAAATGTTTTATCCTAGTACCTGGGAACCATTGGTTCATGGCTCAGGTGATCATGTGACTCAAAGCCATGAGAACAAAGGGGTACACAAGGGTATAATTCTTTGTAACTTCACAAATTTATACAGGATATGGAACACACATCATATACAAAACACGAGAAGGCTATGAGAGTGCTAATTGTACATGCTAGTGATAACAATGAGTCAGGCTATGGTAAACATATGAATGCAGTACAGAAATTTTAAAAATTCACACTAACACCTTTCTTTGCAAATTTAAATACGAAAAACAGGCAGTCACCAGTTATCGGTGATCTGGTTTTACAGCGCTTGTCTAGCGACGATGACAACCAGATTTTCAACAACACTGATTCCCAGTTATTGGCGCCGATCTCCGGTTATCGGCGCTGATCCCCGGTTATTGGCAGCCCTGATCCTGGTTATTGGCACCGATAACTGGATACCAGTGCCGATAACCAGGGATCGGTGCTATTATCGCTGATGTTTGGTTGTCGGTGATTTTCGGTTATCGTCACGCTGTAGGGAATGGAACCCCTGCCAATAATCGGGAACTGCCTGTAAATGTAAAACACAGGGATCTTCACATTTTACAAGCATACAAACTTTAATGGGAAATTTAAATTTCTACCTGCTTTACCTATTTCCTGTTAGCATGCAAATATCCTACAAAAATTTATGAATCTACTAAAAAAAAGTTTTAGACTTTCTTTGCTGATTAATTCCACATTCCAAGCTGTGCAAATGATAATGATTACTTTAAGAGGTTCATCTTAGTCACCAAAGATTGGGGGGAAAATTATGTTTATGTTAAAATTTTAATGAAATCTATCTTAGTGGAACCTGGCAACTGGTCACCGCTGTTACATGCGGGGATGTAAGTCTAATTGAATAACTTGGGAAAGGTCGTAAGTAACAAGTAAATGTTACGTTAAAATGATTTATAATAACAAGTGGCCGATGATTTCTGTAAGAGTCATCTTTTGCGATGAGGAAGAGACATTCTCTACTGATGAGCACGGTAGTCTTCTTCACTGGTGACGTTTAACAATAACTAAATTAATATTGAACTTTTTGCCAATTTTAATTCTTTAGAAACTTAGATAACAAGAAATACTAAAATAGGCATTATATATTCAGTTAACTTCATAAGAGGCATCAAAATGATAGGCCTAAGTAACAATGAAAGAAATGAGAAATTATGCATAATACTGGCAATATGAGTGGCGCAGTGTAATAAGGTGCCAAGCAAAAATGATAAAAAGCATTTAAAGTTTGCCAACTATGAAAACGCTTATAAAAGAAAAACCAGCCAAACGATTTCTATGAATCATACCTCATTTTAAAGGAAATTTATTCGCCTATTACATATGCAAAAATCATTATAGTATGTTTTGTCATTTAGACAACCACAAAAGTGAGGTAATGTAAGATTGTAAAGTGTTAATGAACACAATGAAAATGTTTTCATACGGCAATTAAAGCATGTTTTTGTGAAAACAACCTAAAATATTTATCCTAATAATGCTCTAAAATTATTATTATAACATATCTGAGTAAAATTTCCATGAAAATATTATAAAAACAAAAACATCCTCCTACATCCACCCACGCACCTCCACTGGTTGCCGCTTGCCTCCTTTTTATATGATGTAGCAGTGAGAACTCGCTAAGGGCAAATTTCCCTTTGTTTTGCATGGATTTTTCAACCTTTTTGCCAGTAACATAAGGGGACAAAAAGTGTGTGTACAGGATAGTATGCTCGCTCACAATAAAAAAACCAGTTCGGCATTATATATTGTTATATATATTATATATATATATATATATATATATATATATATATATATATATATATATATATATATATATATATATATATATATATATATATATATATATATATATATATATATATATATATATATATATATATATATATATGTAAATGCAGTTATATTCTATGTATTACAAAAATAGACATGAAATCTGTTAGTCAGTTCAGTATATTTTATATTAAGTTTCACTAGTTCACAATATACATAGGATTAGTCATTCAAAAATTTGATTAATAATAATGTGCAAGGAAATCTTTACAAAAGTTGTATTTGTTGATGTTTGATGTTAATAAGGTTAATAGTTCAACTTATAATAGTCGTAGGCCTATGTCTACAAAGTTCACACATATGAAGGAGATAAAACGATAGTGATGGCATTTGGAGATGAAAATATTAAAACATAAGAACAGCGATGACCTCTGAAGTATTATAGTAATATCCTTTAATCAAGTAAAGTATGACAACAGTCAACATTATCAGAAAAAGCCCTGTTTAAGGGAAACTGCAGGTACTGAGTTGCCAGATGTCGCTATTATAAGCTGTTGTTCGAAAAATTTTGAAGTATGTTACAAAACATTTTTGAGTGATTGTACATAAATTTGAGTACCTAAGCTATAAGGTCAGTTTCGCTTCGAGCCCGATCGTGTGTACGAGTATACTTTGTATACGTGTGTGTAGGTGTATTCATACATGTGTATTCTCTGTGAACACCCTATGTGTATTCTCAGCCTACGAGACTTAAAACCAGTGTCTTATAAAAGGCATCAGCGATCTACTGGCAAGGGGCAATAGAGGCAGAACCAGACCTCTCTCTCTCTCTCTCTCAATAGTCCTGATATATATAATGGGAATAACAGACGAGGATCTGTTATAAAGCTTTGTTAAACTCACCCCAGGAGTGTGTTAATTTTGTAAAAGGTGTTCAGGAATATTATTTTGTATAAGTGTTGAAGAGGAGATATATATTGGTGTAATATTTACTAGAGGTAATGTGGTGACTTGAGTTTCGTTAAGTGATGTTCTTGGTAAAAGAGAATTGTTGTGTTTGAATAAATCTTAGAAAGACGTGAGTCTAACTTTTCTTTTTATTAGGAAAGTTATATAAAAGATTGATGTAATTTTTAAACACATTATTGGTGATTGTGGTGTTTTCATTTTTGTGTATCGCATTCTTATATGTCTGTGCTATCATATTATTGTGATTTTATTGTTGCCGAGTTTTGCTGGTGATTCTTAGCATTTTGTTAGTGCCTGCCTGTTATAGAGATTTTTGGAGAATGTAATGTGGATTTCAATCAGCAATATTTTGGTGACTGTTTGTAATTGTAGAACCAGGTAGAAGCTTGCCACTTAAGTGATACATAATAGTTTGATTCTTACATAATCAGATTGTTTTCTTGATAAAGCAAAGTTTTGTGAATTAAACTTGATTAAGAGATACTTAAGTCTTACACCGTTGTCCATTAATGGTAAATCTTTTGAGATTGTGAACTTTACATATAACTTTTGAACTTAGAAATAAACCTGTTTGTTTAAAGTTTTTAAAACATAGCATTTCATTTTGATTATCAGTACTTACAGACATTAATGAGTGTGTATAAGGTAAGTGATGTATCTGTTTGTTCACCTGAGACTTATCTAGGTAAAATAGAACCAGAGAGACAGCTATAGTGCTGGTTGAAGTGAAACTCATATTCCATTAATCTGGATATAACTTAATTGTTACCTCATCCATAACTTGATAAAGTTACATTGATTTTCTCCAGTGATAAGTAAGTTTATGGGATCATTGTACCTTTAGTGATTCAGTCGACACTTTGTTATGAGGTTTCAAGTATCTGGTCAATGTGAGGTAACTTTTGGTATCATCATTTGCACAACAGATTTGTTGGCCTATTTGTGTAATAACCAGGTGCTTGATCACTTCGTAACAATATATATATATATATATATATATATATATATATATATATATATATATATATATATATATATAATATAATTAAAATATATATATTGTGTGTGTGTGTAGTCTCCCATATCTGCAATAAAAAATCCAAGGCCTTGCCAGATAGGGTCAAAATTCAGATAAGGTAAAGAAAAAAAAAACACCCTACGGATCTATGGATGTAACACAATAACTTCGTACCCGTACTTCCCCTATGTTGTCAATACTGCATGACTGGATACAATAAATGTACTTATAAACAACTATAGCCAATTCACTCAAGGTAGATTCTTGGGCCTAAGAGACGTTTGTTTGGCGGCCTCTGATTGGCTGGTACCAGGAGGTCTGCAGCTCGCTCACTGTTTCATTTTAACGTTTGTAGCTCAGAAAACTTGCAATATGTTTATATTTCTTCATTTATCTCACGTTTTACACAAGATAGGAAAGTTCTGATCATACCATAGGATTCGTTATTAATTGTACAACTAAATCGTGATTTTCTGAAACCAGTAAGATAAAAACACAAAGGAATTACAACGAGTAGAAGTGAAGAGAAGCATTTCATTCTTTATACCTGTTTTTACATATCGTCGGATTTTGCATCATTGATGCGATCAAGATAAAATAAAACTAGTGTTTTCATACAATAAATTCACCCTGAATACGCTGGTGCTTTCAGATTTTAGGCAGCGTGTGATATGTGAAGAAAATGAAGAATATGTCGTATTATGTAGCAGCCGTACTTGACTCAGTTTGGCAGTAGTGCCGAGAGACGGTGATCTGCAAACAGCGAGAGCGTTGAGGCGCCGTTGATAGTTGCCAATTAGCGATATGAGAAGTTTGGAGTTTCGACAGTATTTACATTATGACTGTCGAACTTTTTCACTCCAATATCATATATGTCCGTATGTCTGGACATATCTGATAAGAAAAAATTAATAATCATATGGATACATCTGGTTGTGTTGGCTTCAATTTAGTCTAGATGAGAAATTTGCATTCTGTAGGCTACATGATAAATAACAGGCTAAATAATTATGAGTTCATTATTATGGCCGCTTGCTTCTCTGGTCAATAACACGAAAAGCTGATGGTTTTTATATGTTCATTCAATGAACGAAAGTACATCTTTTTATTTCTTACCATAAAATCTATTGGCGATGTAACGAATATAAAATTCTGTCTTTTTCAGAGTTTGTTTGAGCTGCTCTTACACCAGAACGTTTATTCCTCTATATACATGTTATATTTGATAATTGTGCGGGCCTGTTATTTATCATGTATCCTACAGTATGCAAATTTCTCACCTAGCCTAAATTGAAGCCAACACATCCAGATGCATCCATATGATTATTATTTTTTCTTATCAGATATGTCCAGACGTACGGACGTAATTATATGATATTGGAGTGAAAAAGTTCGACATTCATAATGGGAATTCTATGCCTTTATTTACAGAAAATGTAATGACATAACAATACGGTAAATATTGTCGAAACTGTTAACTTCTCATATTGCTAACTGGCAACTGTCAACGGCGCCTCAGCTTTGCAGATCACCGTCTCTCGGTTTCTACTGCCAAACTGAGTCAAGAACGGATGCAACATAATAAGACATATTCTTCATTTTCTCTTCACATATCACACGCACCTAAAATCTGAAAGCACCAGCGTATTCAGGGCGAATTTGTTGTATGAAAACACTAGTTTTATTTTATCTTGATCACATCAATGATGCAAAATCCGATATGTAAAAACAGGTATAAAGAATGAAATGCTTCTCTCTTCACTTTTACTCGTTGTAATTCCTTTGTGTTTTATCTTATTGATTTCAGGAAATCATGATTTAGTTGTACAATTAATACCGAATTTTATGGTATGACCACAACTGTCCTATCTTGTGTAAAACGTGAGATAAATGAAGAAATATAAAGATATTTCAAGTTTTCTGAGCTACAGGTGTTAAAATGCAACAGTGAGCAAGCTGCATACCTTCCAGTACCAGCCAATCAGAGGCCGCCAAACAAACATCTCGTAGGCCCAAAAATCTACCTTAAGTGAATCGACTATAAAAACACACTTTGGCATGCTTATAAACAACACAGAATACACTGTACAGTACTGCACACAAAATAAAAACAAAACTGAGCATTATGCTGTATAGAAAATTTATAAAAAAACTAACAGTGAAATTCTCTCTCTCTCTCTCTCTCTCTCTCTCTCTCTCTCTCTCTCTCTCTCTCTCTCTCTCTCTCTCTCTCTCTCTCTCCTGTCTGTGATATGCCAAAATTGTATATGTGGGCGTGCTTGAATAGTCTAATTTTTTATAAAAGAATAACTCAGAGAGAGAATGAGAAAGGCAAGCAAATGCACAGCAACTTGATGTATATGTTGATTGTAAATTGAACAGGATGCTATTATTTTGTGCTGCATTTTGGTACTTTCACATTAAAAATCTGTTAAACATTTAATTCATGTGTGTGTGTGTGTTCAGGGCTTTTTGAAGATGTACTAGTAATATTATTAGTAATCCCTCAATTATCCAGATGCACATATTCAGACACAACCAGACCCCATGGACCAAAGATATATATAAATAATTTTTTTAATTTGAAAAAACTGCACTGTGATGGTTGGAAATGCTTTGTGGTCTAAGGAAATGTTGGTAACACTGCTTACACTTATAAACAGATTGAGAAAGGGTTTTGAGGGTGTGTGGGGCCAGGAAAAATTTCTAAGGTTAAAGGGAGGAGGTTGGGTACAATGAGAGGTGAGCAGCAGTAAGGCTGTACTGTATGGGAAAATAAGCTAGGTAATTGCCTTTTGCATAAATATTTCAATTTAAAGTGTGATGGTTGTTTAAAAGCATATTGTGTTTATGGTTATGTAGTGTTGACAAGGTGGGGGAGTAAGGGTGAGGAGTTGCTGTTTTACACTGTTAGAGTTTTTTTTAATAAACTAGATCTTATCAGGATTTTGCCCTTATCTGAATGGGCCTTGGCTCTACAAATCCAGGCAGTCAAGAGATTAGTTTTGAATGGCATACAAAAACTTACGAAATCTTCACACCATTCAAAACCCATCGTAAGCTGCAGGAGCTTAGGTATCATAAATCAGTGTTTTGAAACTTTTGATAAATATGAAATGCACACAATTTACTGATTAACACCATTATGCTTATTACATTCCATTAAGGGGTATTAACTATATGATGTACGGTACCTTTGAATATGAGTAACTTGTAGAGGCAAAGTGACACATGCTGAGTTCTCTAAGGTGTGAAAATCAGCCACTGATTACTTGTAAGGTTCAGTGAGAGAGAGAGAGAGAGGCCAAACTGCAATTTTCATCGCTTTAGAAAAGTTTGGAGAGTTACAATTACTACTCAGTTTTTAAAACTTTACAGCTGAACGATGAGCAGACAAAATCTAAATGCTGCCTTATCTTTTCATCCTGTCTTAAACTCATATGGATATACAGTACATATTGTACCCAAAAGTGATTCTCTCTCTCTCTCTCTCTCTCTCTCTCTCTCTCTCTCTCTCTCTCTCTCTCTCTCTCTCTCATCATTTTATTGGTTTTCATCATTTTACGCTGTTAAAATTATGCCGAAACACCAAGAAATAAAAAATGAGAAATAATAGGGGAGAGAGGGAAGGTGTGTTTGTGTTATAGGTATGCAGGGGAGTTTCTTGTTGCAATACTGAATGCTTCTCTCTCTCTCTCTCTCTCTCTCTCTCTCTCTCTCTCTCTCTCTCTCTCTCTCTCTCTCTCTCTCTCTCTCTCTCTCTCTCTCTCTGTAATAATTCATAAATAATTTGACGTGATATTTTAAGTAAGGACAACTCTCTCTCTCTAGTGTTATTCTCTCTGTCTCCGTAATAATTGATAAATAATTTCACTATTTAAGTAAGGACAACCCTTATCTCTCTCTCTCTCTCTCTCTCTCTCTCTCTCTCTCTCTCTCTCTCTCTCTCTCTCTCTCTCTCTCTCTCTCTCTCATAGTTAGCACTCACACATTTTTACAACTTCTTATTTCTCTGTACGTCTTTACCTGTACAGTAGATAGTTTAAATTGATCTAATTTTACCTGTACCGTCTACCTCTATGAACTGTAAATGCACTAGTTTGGCAAATACATTTTAAAACACGTAGACATAAAAGCTGAGAGTTGCATTAGCCCAAATAAAAAACACTGTTCATAAAAAAGCATTTCAGAACAATGAGAGATGTAGAATAAAGTTCTTAAAAACTAGGTTGAAAAGACTTCTAAAAATAGATCGGCCGGAAGGGGAAAGAGAAAAATTCTCTTCCAACTCTATTTTTATGTCAACCATTTATTGCTTTTTTTAAGGGTAAAGTATTAAGCTAACTTTTAAATGAAATTACAGTAACCTTAATTTCATTTAAAAGTTAGCTTAATACTTTGGGAGCGTGATTAAGGTCATATTTAGTATTTTAACTGTAGAAATAAGCATTAGCATTTTTAGAGATTGTGCTAATCTTACACGAAAATTTGCCCTTGCATGAGGGGTTCTGGAATTTAACCTCGCGTAAGCTCCGGGTATGACTAATACAGATTTTACACATTTTTGGTATGGTAATTTCAATAATTATTGATTTTATTGTTTATGTACCAACTAACTTACATCAGCTGATAGTGTTATTTAATTTGATAGATTGGGGGTCGTCTTATTTGTTGAACACACCTCTAAACCTACATTTTTACATGAAAAATGGGGTCGTCTTATATGCCGACATATACAGTATATATATATATATATATATATATATATATATATATATATATATATATATATATATATATATATATATATATATATATGAAAATATATATATAAAACACTATTTATATATTGAAACCATATATTTATTGTTTCTGTATATGTTCACTATAGAATATGGACAGGTGGAAAGTTACAATGGTATATATACAAAAACATGAAGGTGTGGCCTTAGGCCTCCGATGTTAAGGAGGTGGCGTTTCTTAAGAAGGAGGAGATTGACCAAATTCCCTAGTGGTTTTTCCTCATTTTTTGGCGATGGATCTGGGGTAAGCTTGGGTCATCTTCTTCTTTTTAAGGTGTCAATGGCGTCCGACTTCATATTGTTGGTTTGATTGATGATAGCAGATTCCAGCATCTTTCTTTTGTACGGACAGCTACTCTTGAAAACCAACTCCATACCCAGTTAATGATGCCCTGTATTTCTAATATGTAGGAAAATTCCAACTCCCCGTAGCTCCCTTTTGTGCTCTGTTATTCTTTGCGCAGCGATCTAACTGTCTTGGTTAAATGTCATGACAATTTACTACGGTATCTTGAAACTCCGTTCTTCCCTTTTGTTTTTAAGTATCGTTAACGGCGAACTCCCGATGGATTTGGGATAATGGAAAATGAAAGGATTATCAGAACTGAGTTGCTCCCTTTTGGATGTTTTCATCAAACCTTTATTTTGTTGTTGAAATCTAATTGTCTGTTGTGAGTGGGACCTCTGGATATATTTTATTTGCAAATGTCTCCTAATCTGTGATAGAGCAGTTGCGTTAGGTGTTGCAGGATTTAAATTCTTGATCAGGTACTCATTTGAACATATCCTAAGTCCTCTGAGGAATAGGTTGCACCCTACCATGATTTTCATATAGGCGTCCATATTTAAGAAATGAATGTATATACAGCGAAGGTGGGTTTTCTATATACTGTAAATGCATACCTGTTCTGTTTTCTTATGATCAGTACATCTAGGATATAGTTTTCCGTCCTTTTCCCATTCTGTTTTAAATTTTATGGTCGGAACTACTATAATTAAGCCTATTAAAAAATTCCTTAAAGTCCCCCAGCTATTGTCCCAGAAAGTAAAGATATCATCTCGTATCTAAGCCAGATCATGTTATGGGGTTTGATAGATACAAAAGTTCTGTTTCATATATTCCATGTACAAGTTTGCTAGAAGGGGTGATAGACTTCCCATGCTACAGCCAAATTTTTGTTTGTAAAAATTACCATTGAAAAGAAAACACGTTGTTAGTTACACAGAGGTTGATAAGTTTTAAAGTTTTATCTATGCCAAGAGAAAATGGTCTTCATATTTTGTAACTTCCTCTAAGAAAAACAACAAGGGGGACTTTAGTAAATAATGAATCGTCTAGACTGAGCAGTTTGATGTTGTTTGAGGATGTTTAAACTATTAAATTTTTGTATGAAATCTTCTGCATGTTTGACGTGGGAGGATGAGAAGGTTCTAGAAAGGGTGATAACAAGTCTGCGAGCCATTTTGATAATTTGTACATGAAAGAGCCCTGCCATCATATTATGGGGCGTAAACTCCATCTTTATGTGTTTTTTGGGAGGCGAAAAATAGGGGAGAGAGGTTGATTACCTTGAATGTCTCTAGTAATTCTATGTCTTTTTATTGCCCCTATGGTTCTAACTGATTTGTTAAACTGAGCAGCAATATTTATTGTGGGATCTTTCGTTAATTTGTCGTAGGTCTCCACAAGAGATCGTTTAAAGTTCTTGAACTTTTTCAAGAGTAGCTGTCCATTAAAAGAAAGATGCTGGAATCTATATCATCAATCAAACCAACAATATGAACCTGTCAGGAGGACATTGGAAATCGGAGCCATTGATAATAATCCTCGCACCCTTTTTGAAGAAGATGACCCAAGAAACGACCGCCAGATCCATCGACTAAGCGGGAGCTAATGAGGCCAAAAACCACTAGGGAATTTGGTCAATCTCCTCCTTCAAGAAACGCCACCTCCTTAACATCGGCCTCAGGTTCATGTTTTTGTATATATACCATTGTAATTTCCACCTGTCCATATTCTACCAGTGAACAGGGCACAGAAACAAGTGCCAAATATATGGTTTCAACGTTTAAATAGTGTTTTATGGGCCTTCTTACAATCATATTACACTGTAGTATTACAGGAAAAGACATTCATATATATATATATATATATATATATATATATATATATATATATATATATATTATATCATATATATATATATATTATATATATATATATATATTTTAGTTATATAATATATATATATGTCTTCTTCTTCGTTTAACGTGCTTTTCCCATTTTTATATGGGGTAAGCATGATGCCTTCTTTTCAAGGACTTTGATTTGGTTTTGGGGTAGGCCATAGCCTCTCCCATCGGCTGCCCTGGCTGACACTCAGGTGTTTGTGTGTTTGGAGATCGATATCAATCCCCAGCTCCCTTTCTGCCAGCAGTGAGGAGAACTGGTTGGTTAGGTCGACAGTTCGAGACGTGTGAGGTGTCTGTTATGTTTTAGAAGATGTTGGAGTGGCTTTGTTTATGTGTGTATTAGTCTGTAACACCCATTTGCTTTCAGCAAACCTATCCGTTGATTACAATAATCCTGGGGTGTCTCACGATAATAAAGTTTCTGCCTTCTCTGACCAGTTGCAGATTTAATAAGTCCACGGACCTCTGAAGTCCTAGGCCAGCTGTTCTACCCCACTGAGGAATCAGGACTCCATATTTATATATATGTATATATATATAATATAATATATATATATCTATCAATCATATATACTCATATATTATATATATATATATATATATATATATATATATATATATATATATATATATATATATATATATATATATATATATATTCTTTATCACATCACCGTGATTCATATACAATCAAAAAGCTACAAACGTCCTTTAATATCAATTCACTCTACCTCGGAAATAATATATTTTCATATATGTTACCGAAGGGGATTTTTAGTTGATAATAAGTCCAACGTCCGTGAAAGTCGCCAGCAACGGACGAGAATCAGGACTACAGTGATGCATAACACAGTCGGCCACAAGAGGTATAAGTGAATAAATCTCCCATCAACTCACCCGTCGAACTCAGGTGTTTTGCGTTTGGTGGATATCCACCAAACCTCTGCCATGTGAGTGACCGTGTAGTGCATTGATGGGAGCCATATTATGACTATTTATCACATCACCGTGGCCATATACAATCAGAAAGTCACAAACGTCCTGATTCCTTCACTCTACCTCGCTGGTAATATATTTTCATATATGTTACCGGTGGACTTATTATCAATAATAATTCCACCGTCCGTGGTCAGACCAGCGATTATTTCGAGGAATCAGGACTTCTAGAGTGAATTGACTATTAAAGGACGTTTGAGGGGTATAAGTGATTGTATCTCCCATCAACTCACGGTGATGAACTCAGGTGTTTTCGTTTGGAAACGATATCCACCACCTCTGCCATGTTGACACGGTCAACATGGCAGAGGTGGGTGGATATCGTCTATTTAACACATCACCGTGAGTTTACAATCAGTTGAAACGGGAGATGTTATTCACTCTATACCTCGGAAATAATATGTTTTCATGATATGTTACCGAAGGAACTTTAGTTGATAATAAGTCCACCGTCCCGTGGGTTCGAAACAGCACGGACGAGGAATCAGGACTTATTATCAACTAAAATTTCCTTCGGCCATATAGAGAAAATAATAACATCTCCCAGGTACTCAATTGGAACTCCAGGTGTTTTGCGTTTGGATTGTATATGAATCTCTGCCATGTTGATAAATAGTCATTTATGGCTACATAGCCATATTAACGCATTATCACAGTCAACATGGCAGAGGTTGGATATCAATCTCCAAACGTCCTTTAACCTGAGTTCACGGGTGAGTTGATGGAGATAATATATTTTCTTATACCTCTTTGTGGCCGAATTTTAGTTGATAATAAGTCCATTCCGTCCGTCCGTCGCTGGTTCGACCCAGCACGGGACGGTGGACTTATTATCAACTAAAACCCCTTCGGCCACATATATAAAATATATTATTTCCGAGGTAGAGTCAATTGGTATTAACTCGTTTGTTTTCGATTGTATATGAATCACGGTGATGTTGATAAATAGTTATAATATGGCTACGCGCGACAAACGCTACTACACGGCCAACATGGCAGAGGTGGGTGGATATCAATCCAAACGCTAAAAACACCTGAGTTCGATTCACTCTGAGTTGATGGGAGATGTTATTCATACTTATACCTCTCTTGTGGCCGACTGCGTTAGTGCGTCACTGTAGTCCTGATTCCTCGTCCGTCGCTGGTTCGACCCCACGGACAGTGGACTTATTATCAACTAAAAATTCTCCTTCGGTAACATATATGAAAATATATTATTTCCGAGGTAGAGTGAATTGGATATTAAAGGACGTTTGTAGCTTTCTGATTGTATATGAATCACGGTGATGTGATAAATAGTCATAATATGGCTACGTGCGACAAACGCACTACACGGTCAACATGGCAGAGGTGGGTGGATATCGTCTCCAAACGCAAAACACCTGAGTTTGACGGGTGAGTTGATGGGAGATGTTATTCACTTATACCTCTCTTGTGGCCGACTCGCGTTAGTGCGTCACTGTAGTCGTGATTCCTCGTCCGTCGCTGGTTCGACCCCACGGACGATGGACTTATTATCAACTAAAAATTCCTTCTTCGGTAACATATATGAAAATATATTATTTCTGAGGTAGAGTGAATTGGATATTAAAGGACATTTGTAGCTTTCTGATTGTATATGAATCACGGTGATGTGATAAATAGTCATAATATGGCTACGTCGACAAACGCACATACACAGTCAACATGGCAGAGGTGGGTGGATATCGTCTCCAAACGCAAAACACCTGAGTTCGACGGGTGAGTTGATGGGAGATGTTATTCACTTATACCTCTCTTGTGGCCGACTGCGTTAGTGCGTCACTGTAGTCCTGATTCCTCGTCCGTCGCTGGTTCGACCCCACGGGACGGTGGACTTATTATCAACTAAAAAATTCCCCTTCAGTAACATATATGAAAATATATTATTTCCGAGGTAGCGTGAATTGGATATTAAAGGACGTTTGTAGCTTTCTGATTATATATATATATATATATATATATATATATATATATATATATATATATATTATATATATATATATATATATATATATATATATATATATATATATATATATATATATATATATATATATATATATATATATATATATATATATATATATATATATATATATATATATATATATATATATATATATATATATATATATATATATATATATATATATATATATATATATATATATATATATATATATATATATATATATATATATATATATATATATATAAAGGAGCCCATAGAAATGCAAAAATGTGGAAAATAAAGGCTATATTTCAGAGGCCAAACTGTCTCTCTCCTCAGGCAAATAGTCATTCACTATTTGCCTGAGGAGAGAGACAGCTTGGTCTCTGGAATATAGCCTTTATTTCACATTTTGGCATTTCTACGGGCTCCTTTATATTTGATGGAATTCTGTTTTAACAGAAAATATTTCACAGTCATATATATAAATATATATATATATATATATATATATATATATATATATATATATATATATATATATATATATATATAATATTATATATATATATATAATGCATGCGTATATATACAAATATTTGAAATTTTGTTTCTAAATGCTTTTGTCTTGTGGTTAACTCATATTCATGCTAGAAAAAATTCTATAGTTAGGTTTTGATATCCACTTGAATATTTATAAGTACTTTATTGAATTGCTTTTTCAGCCAGAAACAAATGGGCTCTTCTTATTGCAAATCATGAATACGAATCAGGGAATGACTTGAAAACGCCTCCTCAAGATATGAAAGCTTTTTCATCAGCCCTCACCAGCATTGGCTTTCGTTGTATGACCTGCTGTAATGTTACCAAAAAGGAGTTCATGGTCATTTTAAACCACTTTTTGACCTATTGTCAAAATGGAGATTATAGTAAGTAAATATAGTAAGTAAAAGTGTAGTATGTACTTATTTATTCTGTGTTCATTATTTTAACATATGGTGGTTTTAGCTGCTGGAAAAATATATTGTGTATTTTCAGAACTTCAGGTAAAAAATTCAAGAAGAAAGTAATTAAACTCCACCCATTTTACTGAATATTATTTGAAGTTATGATTATATTTTTTTGTGCTATTTATTTAGAGTAAAACTTAACTGTCCCATTGTTACCAAAAATAAAACTCATGCAGTACATGGAAGTATAAAATGCTTCCATTCTGGTCAGACTGTGACATTTATAAAAACAAGGCTACTAGAGCAGTGTACATTTAATGTCAGTTATGGGTATATAACTAGTGAAGATAAGAATTAGGTGTTTTGCTCCTGTGTGTGGACTGAGTAAAGAGAGAAATACATTCATGTAAATGGGCTTGATGCAGGGTTATTTGCTCAATTTTATAGTAACTGAAGCTTCATTCAAATTTTTAACCCATTTCTGGGAAGTCTTGCAGCGTTGTTTTCATCACTACCATTTCTTCTTCATTATTTCATGTTTTCATTTTCCTCAAACCTCTGAATATTTATTAAAATTAAAGTAGTTTTTGAAAGTTTTCTCACAGGCTGGTCTTCTTTGGAGTGAGTTTGAATATTGATGGAGTAAAATTTTTGTCATTATTATTATTATTATTATTATTATTATTATTATTATTATTGTTATTATTATTATTATTATTATTATTATTATTATTATTATTATTATTATTTAGAAGATTAAACTTATTCATATGGAACAAGCCCACAGGGGCTTTGACTTGAAATTCAAGCTTCCAAAGAATATAGTGTTCATTAGTGAGTAAGAGGAGGTAAAGAGAAATGCAGAAAGAAGAGATCCCACGTATTGGAAAAGAAAAAAAAATTATAAATTAACAAATAGATAAAAATATATTGAAATGCAAGGAGAATAGTATTAGGGTAGTAATGCATTGCACCTTAGGCTGAACTTCTGAAGTTCCAATTGCACGACATCCTCTGGGAGGCTGTTCCACAGTCCAACTGTGTGAGGAATAGAGGACCTCTGGAACTGAGAAGTTCAACAATGAGGCACATTTACTGCATATTGGTGCTGCTATTCAGCAAATCTGGTTGCTCTTGGCAGATAAAGGGGATCAGGACAGATCTTTCACATTCACAATTGATCCCTGATACCCTTTATCTGCCAAGAGCTACCAGATTCGCTGAACAGCAGCACCAATATGCAGTAAATGTTCCTTTCTGTCGAACTTCTCAGTTCCAGAGGTCCTTTATTCCTCACACAGTTGGACTGTGGAACAGCCTCCCAGAGGATGTCGTGCAATTGGAACTAAAGAGTTCAAGCTAAGGTGCAATGCATTACTACCCTAATACTATTCTCCTTGCATTTCAATACAGCTCTAACTTTTGTACGGCATTTGCTGTAACTTTCAGTAGATGTTTCTCAAAAGTTAGATGTGAGTCAAAGGTTACGCATAGAATAGTTAAAACTTCAGACTCATTCAGCAAAGTTCCATCCACCTGAAGGGGAGGATGGGATGGGAAATCTGTACGAGATTTGCTAGTCAATAGTATTTTTGTTTAACTGGAGTTCAGCCTTATACCCCACCAGTCCACGTCCCGATTGAGGCTGAGGGTAGCTTCATTTCTTATAAGTGATGACTTTACTACACACATAAGTGTTGCATCATTGGCATTCTGAACAATCTTGTTTTCCAGGCCAACAACCATGTCACTTGTATACACTAAAAATAACAGTGGACCAGAACACTGCCCTGTGGAATGCCAGACACAATAGGTCTTGGTTCACTAAAGATCCCATCCACAGCAACTCGCTGCTGCCCATTAGTAAGGAAATCTTGAAGTAATGCTAAAGCATATCCACCCACTCCAAGATCCTGAAGTTTATAAATAAGTGCCTTGTGATTTACTAAATTGAAACCAGCACTAAAATCTATCTTAATTACTCTGCACTCAAAACTGTCATCAGGGTTCCTAGCAAATGGCATGTCAAGTCTAAAAGAGCATCGCAGGTACCTAGCTGCTTCTTATGTGCATATTGACTATCAACTAACAGTCCTTTAGATTCATCATACTTATAAAGTGGCTTAAAAATAAGTTTTTCAGCAACTTTGTAGAGCACAGCGAGAATAGGAAGTGCCCAGTAGTTACTGCAGTCTGCAGATATGCCACTCTTTGGAACAGACACTGTATTACTAAGCTTGTGCTCATCCGCAAAGATACTACATTGAGAAAAATCTATAGAATCTAGTAAATTTGGGAGACAACACTAGAAACTTTTTTTTCATAAAACAAGGTTGGAAACCATCAGGATCTTCTCCACCCTAGCTATCAAGATTATCCAGAATTTTCTTAACATCCCTTGAGTGAAATGCAAATTTTGTGAGATGTTCTAGAGATAGTAATCTGTAATGCAGTTGTTCCATCATAACCAGACATAAAAGGAAATATTGTAAAGTAACTGTTCAATATCTGTCTAAATCTCCTTTTTTGTTAGATTTTCTCCCACTGTTATATGCAAAATTCCTGTTTATCAACCATTCCATGATCTTAGTTTTGCCCAGTTAATGTATCCTGATTAGTTCCTTGTTTTAACACTCCTTAGTATTGATATTTTCACACTTGGTTTGCTCTTTTGTTATCTCAAACTTATCATCGTAAGTGTTATTACTGAATTTTTAACTTTTACCACTAGATGTCATTCTTGTGTGTGTCATCCTATCATCAGTTTAGCACTTTTGTTCTCTTAAATCTTGTATTCCAGATCCTAGTATGAATTTATGGAAACATTGTTCATTTAGTGCAGAGCATATACAGTACTTTTAAAATTTTTTATACATTTTGATCATCCTCTGCATTCAAATGTTCCCAGACTGTATCATGTAGTACTAGATATGCAGTTAATTATAATACAGTAGTCTTGTCTTTTCTGTTGTGAAGTTCAGTACCAGAGAGTTTTCTATAAATTTACATTGTTTATGATCAGATTATGGAATGACCTTTCTAGTCATGTGCTAAATTACTGGGACTTCGGATGCGTGTACTGTTTGAAAATGCTTTCTTGTTAAACAGGCTCACATGAGCCACATTTCATTATTTTTGGCTTTATATATATATATTTTTTATTTGTTGGCTTTATATAAATATTTTTTATTTGTTATTTCTCTTGATGTAATTTATTCTTTACTGCTGTATGTATATTTGCATAGTGGGGTTTTTCTTAGTAGACCCCTTAGCCCTGTGGTACAGTAATAGCATGCTGATGTACAGCTATGCTCTTAAGTGATACGACATGATTGCAAAGGATTGTGTTCAAAATTCACAAACTGGCAACCTAACATGCTCCTTGTTTATCTATTATTTCAATGTGAAAACACGATTATTTCATGCAATAAGGGCATAATATGTTTCATAACAGAGAAGTTTGTCATATACTGTATTCCAAAACTGTAAGAAAATATTACATGTTGCCAAATTTTGGAAAAACAGTTATGAAACATTTTTAACTTTCATTCACTCATCACTGATGCATTTGACAAAAAAAAGTCATCATCAAACCTAAGTTCAGATGTTAGAATAATAAAAATAAAATGAAAAATTTATCATAATATTAATATGCATTGCCTCTGATGCAACCATAAATTTTGAAAAAATGTAAATAAGTAAATACGAAAGTATTACTATAGCTAGAACACATCCACTGATATCAATGGGTGAGTGGAACTTGTGTGATGCAACCATTAGAGTGGCGGTGCAGCATGAACCACCTGGAACATAGGTCTACGATGAGTAGCGACAATGAAATTACTGTATCTTGACAACGGTTTATTATATATTTGTTAGAGGAATATTTGGAATCACATAAAAGTAAAATGATTTAAGGTATATTTCTTAACCACTTCAAAAATTATGGCTTACTAGCAAATATTCGCTTATGCAATTATTCTTTTGTTAAGGCCAAGATTTTGTTCCTGGAAATAGGTGTGTCAGATTTCTTTACTTACTATAAATACATTACACTTAGCATTCATATCTCTGTATTAACAATTTCTGGTCAGAAAGCATATGAAGTTAGCTATACATTCTTGCACTTCAGGTTACCTTATGAATGAATAAATTATACACCAAAAGAAAATAATATTTTAAGCCAGTTAACCCTTAAACACCTATTTGACGTATCATATGTCGACTAAAATTGTCTGTTGGGTGCAGGTGGGGACGTGCCGTCACGTCGACTACAAAAAAATTTCAACCTTCGGTCAATCCTTTGACTCGACCGAAATGGTCGAAAAATGCAATTATAAGCTAAAACTCTTACATTCTAGTAATATTCAAGCATGTACCTTCATTTTGCAACAAACTGGAAGTCTCTAGCACAATATTTCGATTTATGGTGAATTTCTGAAAAAAAATTTTTTCCTTACATCTGCGTCATGATAACTCAGCCGAACATCTCAGAAATTCTTTTGTCATGTTGTCGTAATGTTTGCATCGTTTTACATTAGTCGTTACATAAACTTTTATATATGAAAATGTGCACAATTTCATGTAGAATACAACAGAAAATAGCTCATGGTTGTAGCTTTTATCAGTTTTGAAATATTTTCACATAAATCATGATAATTGCCAAAATTTCAACCTTCGGTCAACTTTAACTCGACCGAAATGGTAAAAACGCAATTGTAAGCTAAAACTCTTACATTCTAGTAATATTCAATCGTTTACCTTCATTTAGCAATAAATTGGAAGTCTCTAGCACAATATTTCGATTTATGGTGAATTTTTAAAAAACATTTTCCTTACGTCTCGCGCTGGTAACTCGGCGAACATCTCAGAAATTCTTTCGTCTCGTTGTCGTAATGTTTGCACTGTTTTATATTAGTCGTTACATAAAGTTTTATATATGAAAATGTGCGCAATTTTATGTACAATACAACAAAAAATAACTCATGGTTGTAGCTTTTATCAATTTTGAAATATTTTCATATAAATCACGATAAATAGAAAAAATTCGACTTTTGGTCAACTTTAACTCGACCGAAATGGTCGAAAACTGCGCTTGTAAGCTAAAACACTTACAGTCTAGTAATATTCAATCAATTAGCTTCATTTCTCAACAAACGGGAAGTCTCTAGCACAATATTTCGATTTATGGTGAATTTTTGAAAAAAACATTTTCTTTCGTCCACACGTTATGCATTCATGCATCATTTTGTGATAATATTTTCTCGGTGTTGCTTTGATCGTTTTAAAATTTGTTATATACCAAAATCATCGCAATTTAGTGTACAATACAACTAAAAAAAATTAACTCATGAGCTTTAACCGTTTTGCTTACAGCGCGATTTGTATACAATTATATACGATTTTTTTTTTTCGCTGTCATATATTCCAATATTTATATATGATAATGATATTTTTTTCATTTCTGATGGTTGCATACTAAACTTCAGGCAATGACAAAAAAATGAGCCAAAATGAACTCTTAATCTTAAAAACTAAGCGTGCTGTGATTTTTGAAAAAACTTTTTTTCAGCTTTGGCGCTAACTCACGAGCATGCGGCATACGGGAGACGTTTTTGTAAATAGGGCTTCGGCGTTAAAGGGTTAAAAACATGTGTTCCATAGGCCTTGATATTACTGACAGATACAGTATTTTGATTAATAGCCATCTTCTCCTTATAATTAAAATCATCATCATCTTTTATTCTTCAAAGAACAGGTAATCTCTACAAATAAATTCTTTAATAACAGAGATCACATCTCAGAAGTCGTAGGTTATTTTTTTAGGCTTGCAAATCATTTTGCAATATACAGGCAGCTTGAACAAAGAAAACTTGTAGTTCATATTCCTATTTTTGAAAATGTTATGACTATTGAGCTTATTAGGTCTGCTGTTATAATGCTTCAGAGGTAGTTACGTTGACCAGCCTGTGGAGCATGTTAAGCGTGCTGTCATTGACGGCACCGCTAACCTTATCATCCCGTGCTTTGCATTAAACAATGGAACAAAAAAAAACAGTTCAAATCACACAGGTTACAAATTATACCAGTGTATAAAAGGGATCATATTTATATACAGTAACAATAGGGAAAATAGTGCTAGCTGTGAATTCGCAAACTTGTGAACATGTATGACATTGGAAATAAAAAAAAAGTTTAACACTACTTGGCAATGTTGTGTTGAGTCTGAGATTTTGAACGTTACAAAAAGAACCAATTTGCCTCAGATTTGAGAATGATGGTACTTAAGGACCCATTAATTAGTAAGTTTTCTTTTATATGTTTCACTCCCCAAACCTAGACTAATAGACATCAGAAGCAGTATTAAGCCAAGGGCTCACAGGTATAACATTTACGTAACTGGTTTCTGGATCTGGCCTGACTTGGTGGCAAGTTGCTCTATCAAATGAAGTGGATAGTATTCATTTTTCTATTATTAACGTCAGTTTAACAATTGGTTAAGATAGATGTACAGATAGAAGTGACTTTTTGTAGGTAGGGATTTCCAGCTTTATAAAAGTTTATCCTTGTTCAACCATATCAGATAATTCTTTTTGAGAGCCTGTTTTTCTTTCTTTCCCTTATAATATTCTTGAAGAGTCTGAGTATTGTTGTTGTTTATACTAATTTATAAAAAAGTGTCTCATCTCTCCCAGTTCTCCAGAAGAAAACTTAAATTCATAGCTATTTCTCTTAACTAGGGTGTATTGAAAATTTTTCTTCCTTATTTTCCTTCCTTACTGCCACTTGAGACTCTAGGTAACCGTCAACCCCACAATCTAGTTATTATTATGGATCACAGCAGCTTATTTTAAGTTGAATATTAACATCAGGTGGTAAATTATTTTACAGTTACTGAGATTGTACCACCTCCTTGTAAAAATAAGAAATGAAGTAAATAAAATGCTGCAAAATTTCAATTGGAATAAAACTAGCATTGTATTAAGAAGTCATTTTTTGTCTTTAACACACTAAGCCATTTTCGACCTAAAATAGAGGAAAAACACCAAAATATAACTTTTTTATACTAGTAAAATACAAATCAAAGAAAGGTCACACTCGAGAATAATTTTTTATAAACTACGTTGCCATAAAAAAAAACACACTGCTCAGAAAAAATAAAGTAACTAAAAACTAATACAATTCAGTGAATTACAATAGCCAATAAAACTATGAAAAAACAAACTCAAGACGAGAGAAATATAAGACACCAAATAAAACACAGGACCAAGAAACATTAAAAAAACAAACAAAAAGAAAAATTACACAATACAGACAGTCTCTGGGTTACAACGGGCTCAGCTTATGACACTTTTCAATTATATTCTTAAAAATGCTAACAACGCCGATCTGACGGAAGAAATGTGGCTCCAGAATGGTCTGATTTAGAGGTTTTCCTTTTAAAACTCAATATAAATGCAGGATACATTGTTTTCAAGACACTCAAAGGATTAAAAGTAAGGTTTTCGTATGATTTTTGACAGTATTTTGGACGACACCAGTCCGACACTGATCAGAAGAAATATGCATCCAAAACAGCAGAATGGTCAATATTTGGAGGATTTTTATTATGAAAAAACTCAATAGTAAAAATGCAGGATTCTTTGTTTTCAGGACACCCAAAGGATTAAAAGTAAGGTTTTCTTACAATTCTTGATGGTAATATTTCGGATGACTCGGTCCAATATACGACGGAAGAAAATTCACATTCGTTGATTTTTTCATAGAGTAATCTTCACTAATTACTGATTATTTTATTTTCATGACTAAATACATTTTCTATGATAAAAAGTGATTTGCTAATTTTAAAATATTAATATTAGGGTAACCACAGCAAAGTATCGAAAAAAGTTAATTAAAATCCTGTGAAATTATAAAACTGCTTACCGTTGTAATTGCTTCATTCAACCTCTCTCTCTCTCTCTCTCTCTCTCTCTCTCTCTCTCTCTCTCTCTCTCTCTCTTTAGTTCCTCGTTGGGCAAGTCGGTAGAGTTGTTGGCTAGCACTCGCTAGGCCTGAGTTCGAGTCTCCGGCTGGCTAATGAAGAATTAGAGGAATTTATTTCTAGTGATAGAAATTCATTTCTTGCTATAATGTGGTTCGGATTCCACAATAAGCTGTAGGTCCTGTTGCTAGGTAACCAATTGGTTTTTAGCCACGTAAAATAAGTCTAATCCTTCGGGCCAGCCCTAGGAGAGCTGTTAATCAGCTCAGTGGTCTGGTTAAACTAAGATATACTTAACTATTTTTTCTCTCTCCTCTCTCTCCTTGAATAATTCACGAATAATTTCACTCCCTTGAGATTTAAGTAAGGCCAACTGCCCATGTCTCTCTCTCTCTCTCTGTACTGCATATATCCTTACAAGAAATATGGATTACTGTAAACATAAAAATATACTAAAATCCCATCATCGGTTGTGTGACAATTTTACAATTTTTTTTATTACTCTGACATAGGCTACAATATCAGCTCGAGGATTAGTACCCAATAACAGAGCTTGTAGCAACCCCTCTCCATGGCAATCGCTATTGGCCAGAAAAGATGACAGTAGCCAATAACAACTTGTAACAACCCCCTCCTCCCCTCTTGCCCTCCCTTGGTGACATGCTATTGTGGCAGGAAGGGTGGGATTACAACCAATCTAAAGCTTGTACCTCCACAGGCTTTGCATACACTAAGGGGTGAAGTATTATTTCTCTCTCTCTCTCTCTCTCTCTCTCTCTCTCTCTCTCTCTCTCTCTCTCTCTCTCTCTCTCTCTCTCTCTCTCTCTCTCTCTCTCTCTCTGAGATAAGAGAGCGAGAGAGAATGACGGCACAAGAATTTTTTAACATCTGTATGGTAAATAAATGACTTACCTAATAATAACTGCTAATTGTCAAATATTAATAAGATTAAATAATAATATTAATAATAATAATATACTGTAATTACAACATTTATGCATTTTTAAAGTAATTTATTTCAATTTTTAAACAAAGAAATATCACACTCTGTCTCTTGCCCAAATTTTTAAAACTGTGGGGAAGGATGGAACTGTCAGATATGTCAAATTACTTGACATTTCTGACCAAGGGTAGAAGATCAATTTATCTCTCTCTCTCTCTCTCTCTCTCTCTCTCTCTCTCTCTCTCTCTCTCTCTCTCTCTCTCTCTCTCTCTCTCTCTCTCTCTCTCTCTCTCAAAGGTAGAATAAGAAATGGATGGATGTATTATAAAGGGATTTTGACAAAGGAAAAATCTATTTCTGAGGAAGGTCCCGTGTCACCCGGTGAAATTCATTACAGTAATTCTAGGTATAATAATGCTAGATATACCAGAGAGAAAAAGAGCTTTCAGGAAAGCTGGGGTTACTACCCCCCAGTCGGCGTCTTCTAGGAGGCGTCGGTATAAGAAGGGTGAGTGAAATGCCACTACCACGGAAACATACTCGAAGATCTCTCATATCAAAACCCGGAACAAGAGTGGTGAGCCGTTACAGCCCCTACACTCAGCACCATGGGACCCGGCGACACCAAGCACTACCTCATTCCAAACATAGCACTAACCAGACTTGGCATGTGTGCAAGTAGGAAGTGCCATTGATCAGGGAGGTCACCCGGGTGACACGGGTTCCTCAGAAGTAGATTTTTCCTTTGTCAAAATCCACTACGAGTTCAGTCGTGTCGATGAAATAGTGATAGAGAATCATGCCAAGACTGCAACTACAAGGAAAAGGTAATCTGAAGAAAAAGGCAAAATTACTGCGAAAATAATTTTTAATCAAGTAATCTCTTTCATGTAGCAAGAATACTAAATCTAAGGCACATCAAAAACTTAATACTATGAAGCATTAAGGAAGTCCCGACACGACGGAAGAAGCTAAAATCTTAAAGTACTTAAAAACAGAATTGAAACATGAAATGTGCAAAGATAATTGCAAATACAACCTTAAAACTATACCACGCCAAACCAGGCTAAACACGTAGAGACAAGATCAATGAAAATTAACATATACAGGAGAACATATACATATATCTATAGAATTACATGGAACGAAATAAAAACAAGTCAGTACCCCACAAGAAAAAACAATCATAACATGTCAGATTACACTTTTCCATCAGCAGATACAAGATACATCAATATGGAAGGATAGGATAGGATATGATTAGTTAAGGTGGGAGATGACACTTCCCACAGCTATGGTGAAAAATTTCAGGGCTTGACGATTTTAAATAGTGGCGTTTAAACACTAGAGGTGATTTCCAACCCGTGAATTTGGATAATTCATGAAGTCCATATTATGAAAGTAATTAATGGAAGTAGCAACTGCTCGAATATCATGAACCTTGGAGCTGGTCTGGGTTGGCCTGTTTAATGAGCCACCGTTTGTTGTCTTATAGCATTCAGTGAAAAGTACCTTACCTCTGATAAAAAAAGAGGACCCGACTTACTCTGTGAGTTCAAAAGGTAAGATTTAAGTGTATAAACTGGACATAAAGACTGGTCTTGAGGAAGGGGCACCACCTTCCAAGGAGACCATCTGTCCTGTGGGTCTTAGTTAGCTAAAAATCTAGGGTCAGGGGAAAGGAGGACCTCTCAGGCAGGAGGAAGTTCACAAAATTATCACCTCTAGTGAGCCGACAGTTCTGAGATTCTAGCACCTGAAGCCCAAGCTAATCAAAAATAAAGTCTTCCTTAACAGATCCTGATAAGAGCAATGAAAGTTATCAACTCTGATGCCTTTAACCCAAGGACGTCATTGAGAAACCACGTAACAGAATGTGGGCGTGATGCTGGTCTCAGACGAGCGCATGCTCTGGGGATAGATGAAAAATAGGAGATGTAGGTCGATTTTAAAGCATTAAAGAAATACTTTCTTCAATGCTGACTTGACTGTGGTAATGATGGCCGGAGCAAGGCCTTTTCAAACAGTGATCTAAAGAAAAGAAACTCCTAAATTAGTCGTCATGATTTTGGCTTCAGATGCTTTCCAGGAAGGAGGCTAATTTTTGACTGCTGGAGTCATACTGTCTAAGTAGAATCTCTTTTATCTGATTCCTAAAAACAGTGTTTTGACAGGGTCAATGTTCGCTCCTTTTTGGGCTGCGAATTTTATAAAGTCCATAAAACTAGGGCATTCTGAATTCTTGAGGAAGCTGACACAGTCTTGGTTTGTACTGTCTGGGTCAGAATGGGCTTGGGAATCAGAGACTCCATTAATCCCAGTTCCTGAAAGAAGAGGAACCAATTATCATACGACCAATAGGGGGCTACTAGGGCTAGTTGACCTTCCAGATGTCCTGAGTTTGTGTAATACTTTCAACGTAAGTTATTGGAGGAACAGATAGAATTTTCTCACAGTGTTCCAATCTACTGTCATTGCGTCTGTGGCGTGCGCCTGAGGGTCAGGTGGAACGCATAACGAGAGCTTGAAGTTGCTCTCCGTCGCGAACAGATCCACTTGGAGGCCGGAACCCGGCAAATCCATTTGAAAGATTCCACGTCCAGGACCACTCCGTCTCCAGCGAATTGGCCCTGGACAGAATCGCCACCACGTTCATTGCCGCTGGGTGGGTGGCTGACGAATTGCCAACCGTGCTTGTTCGCCAGGAAGATAGCAACCATTACTTGGTTTATACCGACCTGATTTGGGCCGCCCCTGTTGATGCAATGAACTACCACTGCGCTGTCAACACCGGCAGCCTGATATGAATCCGGTTGGGGCGGATTTTCTTCAGAGTTAGAAAGACCGCCATAACTTCCAGGGTATTTATATATGGAACCTGCTGAAACATTGTGGACCCACGTTCCTTGTACTTTCTGTTTTGGTGAATATCCCCCCCAGCCCGGCAGGCGTCTGTGTGAACAACTAGTGCGGAGGAAATTGAAGCGGAACTGTTTTGGACAGGCCTCTGACTGTGGTCCAAGGCGCCCAGTCTTGTCTTTAAGATTAGAGAATAGAGGAGACCTTGTCTCTGCAGGCTTGACATTGGCGCCGACTCCATACACTCTGTTTATGTCTTTTAATTGCTTTTAAGAGCAGGTCCGTCCCACTGAGGGCAAATTGAAGCCAAGGACTCTTTCTTGGGATCGGCGGGATGCGATTGATTTTCGAGAAATTTCCTGGTGAGAGATGCTACCTCTTTCCTCTTGGGAGGCAGGAGAGATGCGCGTGTGAGAGGACAGATCACACTGGAGACCCAGCCACGCAAACCGGGACTCGGAGTCAAAGCGGGACTTCTCTCTGTTCAGTTGAAAACCTAACGACTCCAGGAAATTGATGACTATGGACGTAGCCTTCTGACACTCCGGAACTGTTGGTGCCCAAATTATCCAATCGTCTAGGTACGCTGCTAGGGATATCCCTTGAGACCAGAGTTGTTGCACTGCCGTGTCGCCAGCTTGGTAGATACCCTGGGGCGCAATGTTTTTGAACCGAAGGGCATGACCCTGAAGGAGTAGGCTTGATTCCCGAGTCTGAAACCGAGGAACTGAGAGAAGTTCAGCGCCAATCGGAACGTGATAATAAAGCGTCTGAAAAGATCGATAGAGGTGAGTGCGGCTCCGCGCGGAAGTAGAGTCGTACCTGAGCTACCGTAAGCATGCGAAATTTGTCTCATTTTATGTAGAGATTTAGGTAGCGACAGATCCAGGATCACTCTTTGCTGATGGTCTTTTTGGGAACAGTGAATAACCTGCCTTGAAACTTTAGGTGCCTTACTTTCTTTATTGCTTGTTTGTTAAGAGCAATTCTGTCTGCATCCTGTAGGATTGATGTGGGTGGCTGGTAAAATCTAGTTAGAGGAGGAGGTTCTTGATCAGCTCCATCTGGTCAACTGGACTGTGCTGTGTGCCCAAAGGGCTGAAAGGTCGTGGTCCCTGAACCAGTACAGGCGACCACCTACCTGGGTTCTCAGTGGGAGGAGCGGGTTTATTCCCTACCACGTCAGGCCTTCCCCTTGGGGTGGTAGGCTTTCCTCTATGAGGACTCTGCCTCTTCCCCCTTGCGACCCCTATTAAGGCCGTGAGTATCACGGCCCTCATATGAAGGGTTGTGCGCTGGCGAAAAGCCACATGCGAAGAGTGCAGCTGGTTGGACCAGCACACTGTTGGGGTGAGCCTTGGAGGTGGAGGCTGAGCTACTGCGAGAGACCGGGATGGCTTGAACTACCGCCTGATGGTGGGGCCTCTTATGCCTCTGAAGCGTTTGCCTCCTCATCTGGGGGCGGCGGATTCTGGGGTCTTGCGCTTATAGGCAGAAATGCCGCGAGCGCAGACTCTGGTTGGCCCTTGTAGCCTCGGCCATAACATTTGTGACCTCCTCTTCTGGGAAGAGGTTAGGTCCCCAGATCGAGCTCTTAACGAGCTTGTTAGGCTCGTGGCGGATAGTAGCATCGGCGAAGATGAATTTCCTGCATTCCAGTCTGGCCATGATAAACTCGAACAGGTCAGACTGAAAGCCAGCTGCGGGACTTAGCCAAAACCTGAAAGAATGGCTCGTCCACGCGGGAGGCGGCAGTATTGCGCTTCCGTGGGCGAGGCGGAGTTCAGGACCGAATTCTTAGTCAGACATCATTTCGCCTTCAACAAGATTCCGGCCTTGAGGCTGCTCACTGGTGCGAGGAAGCACAGGGTCCAGCTTCCCGACAGTGAAAGTGGACGGGGCGTCCACCCAGAACTCATCACTTCCTGGGAATACCAGGGAAGTGGGGTCTATTTCCCTCAGCTGTAGTAGCGGATTGCCTTCAGCCGCCTTTCGGGCCGTAGCCAGGCGACTTTGTCAAGCAAGGGTGGGCAGGTTGTCTCCCGGGGCGAACGGCAAAAGTTGCCCTTGAGAGAAAAGTCAACCGTATTTTCTGCCTGCCACTCCGTCAGAGTGCGCAGGAGAGCCGACTGAGCTTGGTCCCTAGGGACGATGACAGTCTCCCTAGGAACCTTATCTGACCGAATCCATGCTTCCTCCGTAAGCCTCACGAAGCCTGGGTAAGGGGGCAAGAGATCGGGGGGGAAGAACTCCAATTCCTCCAACCGTCTCGTGCCAAGACCTTCAACCGTGAGCTTGCCATCATGTTGGATGGCCCTAGTGCCAACGCCAGAGGTGACATCGAGCAGTGAGAGGTCGCTGTGTGGGGATAACATACTGTGGTCGGCTGGGGTGGGAGCCATTCCGCCAGTATGTTATCATGACTATTAACTTCTCAGAATTTTACTAAATCTAAGTATCTAGGTCCTCTGAACTTCCTAAAAAGTTGATTTGCAAAGGCCTCTGCGTCAGCAGGTTGGCGAGAGGGCTTGGTTTTGCAGCCCTCTTACTCGCGCCTTTGCGGAGGAACCAGACTTGCTCGGGCTGGGGAAGGGCGATGCCTTCTTGGAGAAGGCAGGACATAGCCCTTCGCCTTCCATGAAGTCTTCAACTTCAACTTGGGGATAGCAGACGGGCTCTATCACCCAGGAGAAGACTTCACAAAACCTGCAGAAGGAAGAAACAGATGAAGCGGGAGTCAAAGAGGGGCCCTTTAACAACTCACCTCACCACTTACCCACCTGGTACCTTAGGTGTTCATCGGTTCCAGGTTTAAGTCCAGGCGGCTACATCCTCGGACCTCAGTAGAGGATATCACTTGGGGTGGCTGGGTCGCATCGGTTGCTGGATGATAGGGGTGGCAAGATCTTCCAGGCACTGCGGCGCCGCCCGTCTTGGGGGTAGAGCAGGTCCACTCAACTGGCGTCGGGGCGTGAGGCACCAAGCGGAACATTCTGCAAACCCAGCCACCCGAGCCGGAGGGATTCCAAAGGCGAACTTCTTGGAAGATTCGTCCGCCTGTAAAGGTAACAATTAGCTAGAGCGAAAAAACAGTCAGGAACCCCGTAAACAATATACAATATGAGGCGTAAAAGCGGAAAGACTGTCACTGACTCATCTGGGCAGTTGCACAGGCGAAGCAAACCTCACAACCATCGGGGTGCCAAACAACCAGGTCGTCAAGTCGGACCGCACAACCAGCGTGGGTCCGGCACACTACGTGACCGTAGGGTTGTTGGAGGGAGGCGGTACACCCCGGCTCCTCACAGCGAACAGTCTGTAAGTAGAAAAGTACATGAACCTACCACCCTAAGCAATCTAAAGCCGGCAAGGCCGGGAAACTCAACTACAACCGGAATACTCGGCGGAGAAGAACTCCCTTGCTTATCATAAACTGGGCCAATAAGCTCTAAATTACACAGAGTTGAAGGTAAAAGCTTTCAGACCCCGAAGTACTCCGGGGAATGAAGGAATGAGAAACCAGGAACTAACCATAAGGGCTGCCAGTAAAAATAATGGCGGGCCAGATTGTAGGACAGGACTCATTATATATAATATAAGGAGAGTACTCCTGTAGATAAACAGGCGCTTATCTAAATATGAGTCAAAAATAACAATAACAAGTGATGGTAAATACTCGGAGACCGGAGGATCCGCTCCCCCTTATATAATGTAAATCCTTCGCACTTACTTCCCGCGGAGAGAAACAAGGCGGGCAAAATGCTCGTATATTTCATAACATAAGCCCGAACATTATATTTTCACCTATCACGTAACCAGCGGGAGAGCGAGAGGGTGTGGGATAGTGTCTCGAACACGTTCGAACGGCAGACCACCAACCCCAACACAGCGATGCTAGGGACTGTATGGGAGGAGTAGATCCACTCTACCAAAGGAGAGTCCTGAACCTCGGACGCCATCTGGCGTCACCAGTAGAGCAAGGCTTGGAGGGGGTGGAGTAAGGAGAGGGTAGGCTACCAGAAGGGAACAAGAAGACAGGAGAAGCATATCCACCCGCTCAGCTGCACCTTACCTCAAGAATAATGAAACTTGGAGGGTAGCCCCTGCTACTGGAAGCCTACGGCGACTCCTTCCTAGGGCGAAGCCTAATAGGGACTAACCTAGTATAGGCTAGGAAAAGGGAGGAGTGCAGATGGGAGAAGCAACAGGGAGAGAATTTTGTGCCGAGTAGCCGGGATGTTAGAAGGGAGCAAGGGGCGACAGCCACAGAGGAAACAGTCCAAAACTCTATTCCCCAAATGAAGGAAAGAGAGAGGCAAGGGGCTCACTCTGCCCACCGAAAAACGACCCGGAGAAACAGCAACTAAAACTCCCTCAACCTGATGATCTCACACCCAGGGCAAGGGGATGGAAACAAACAAGCCCTACTCCACAAAATAGCCCATCACGCATAAAAAAAAAAAAAAAAAAAAATGGAACCAAAATGTGCTCAGCCAGTCGTAGCCTACCTCGAAGCGGTTAGATCTGAGCTGCCGCCACGGAGGTAAACAACAAAATAAATAAAATAAATAAGATAAATAAAGAGCACCATCTCCAGAATAAAATAAATTAGCCTGCTTGAGACCAAAAGTAATAAGGAACCCAACCTGGGGTACCTGGGCAGGGCATCACCTAACAAAGGCGATAGGCCAATGGCTTGTAATTTCGTACAAAACAAAAGGGGAGCCACATGAGAACCACCAGGGAAGGAACCAAGGGGTAAAAATCTGTCTATAGCAATGAGGAGACAGCTCAACCGAGAAAGAACTGAAGAAGTGCCTGCATGATGGAAAGCATGAGCTGGCGGGGGCCGTGGCGTCATAAAAGATCTCAATATTTATGAAAATCTGAGACCGTAACAGCCAAGAAATAGAACAAAACCCACAAAGATGGTACTTAGCAGATGGTAAAGCTGCTCGATGCCATCATCAGATGAAAAAATCCAAATTAAAGGAAGGCAAGCACACAAAAAATGGATGCAGTCACGTGCTAGAAAATGGAATGTAGTAGGTGGCGCTACAGTGTGCCGACCTGGCGGGTGTTAGTGTAGGGCTGTGGTTCACCGCTCTGTTCAGGGTTTTGATAAAGGAGAGATCTTTCGGTATGTTTCGTGGTAGTGGTATTTCACTCACCCTTCTTTATACCGACGTCTTCCTAGAGAAGAGAGCGGCTCGACTGAGTTAATAACCCCAGCTTTCCTGAAAGCTCTTTTTCTCTGGTATATCTAGCATTATTATACCTAGAAATTCGTGCTGTAATGGAATTTCACCGGCTGACACAGGACTGAACTCAGAAAATAGATACTTAGTTCAGCCCTTCATTCTCTCAGGAAATGATACTGCTAATTTGAGTCTCTTCACCTATGCACACTGTTTGTGTGTGTGTGTTCATAGTGTTTTAAAAATGCGTAGTAAAGTTAGTA